>NC_134407.1:20525279-20850529 GCF_038048845.1 Mixophyes fleayi
CATTTCCCTGCAAACTCATTATTACAACTTCTGGTTTGTACTCTTTAGCAAATAAACATTATATGTTTTCACCATATTTGTGGCTCCTTAGCTGTATTCCTGCATTGATCCGTGACAGAGAGCAATGCCCGCATGTAATTCTATTACATGTAGGAAGAAATGACATGAGCACAATGACATCTGTAGAGTTGGCGCTTAATATGTGCAGGGACATAGTCCTGGTCACTAAAATGCGGCGGAAGGGTGTAGTAGAAGGAGGAAGAAGAGGAGGAGGTCCCCTCCCCTTCTTTCCAGTACGCACGGAGACAGCTCTACCTAGTCCACCCAGCAGGAGAGAAAGGATGTTGCTTACACCTCTTTAGTATAAATTATAAGTGATGATGTTATAATTGTTTTTGTTTCGCTTTAAAAAGAAAGAGAAAAGTAAATATTTACCAGTTTGTTTAAAAAAAAAAAAAAGAAATGAAAGAAAATTTCATGTTTATAAAAATTAAAACAAATGAAAAGAAAAATAATACGTGGCAATGTTTAAGTTGGAGAGCTTGTTGTGCTTGATGTTTTGTCGCAAACACTGTTATGTTTAGTGGGCTTATTGGTGGTCCCTTGAAAAAGTAGGTCTGTATGGTTATATTTGAGAGGATCCTCAAAAATTGGTCTGACAACGAGCCTGGAGTGGGTGTCCTCTCACGGTTTTGGATTATTACACCCTGGTTTAGATTGTCCCTAGGACTGAGCTTTAGGTGGCCAGTTGACTGGGCACCCGAGGAGGCTAATTGGTTGCCAGGTGCGCCCTTCCTCTTAAGCCTTAAAAGAAAAATAAATTAAATCTGTGGCTATTTTCTCTCCACTGCTTGGTGTCATGTCTACTATTGAGCAAGTAATTATCGTGTGATTGCGGGACAGAGGGACAGATGGCGTACCCCGGCTAAGGTCAGCGTCGGGGGCAAAAATTTCCACGGACACCCTTAAAAAACCGGTGACTGGCAAATATGATACACTGCACGTTGTTCTGTATTTCTAGTTGTCAGATGTGATCATGTCTGAATATCCTGGCAAATGCTAGAAAGTGTAGTTTTCCCACACATTTTCCTTGTTATGGAAGTGAAGCGAGCATTGTTTATTGCCTTGGGGAAGAATCCCACTTTTTACGCAGTCAGTTGAATAATATAGTACAGTGTCCACAAAGACTCTTTCCTGTTTTAGAAAGTCTAAAGCAAGAAGCCGGCCTCAGCCTTGGGGAATACTGTTTTTACTTTTATTTCCAGCTATCAGTTAATTCATCTCCTGTTTCAAACTGATGCGAGACACATTGGCAAACAAAGGAAAGGAATTATATTGTATTTATAAGCTTTGCAGTTCAAATGGTTCTAGAATTCACATGTGAGCAGTGAGGAAGTGTTAGACCTTTGAGGAGACGTACAATGCACCATTGGTCTTTGTGTGAATTAGCCAGTCATGTATCAAGCTGCTCATTAGATTCTGTGCTGTCTGGGCTGCTTAGAATCACTGGCATCCTGACTATCACTAATCATCTGCTATCACTCAGCCTTAATCAGCCACGTACTCCGCTGCCATGCAAAGCTTCTGGCATTTGCAATCAGCAGCCATAGAAAGGATACCGCAACCTCCTCCTTTGTATTTTTGCCACAGCTTGCTACCACCAGTTGTGTGTTTGTTTTGTTGTTTTTATAATATGCATTTGTTTTGAATATTTTTAAAAATGTACTATTCACATAATGCCCTTATTATGGGTACAATATCAAAATCATCTGATATCCACATTTACAAATTTTCTAATCGTACAGAGGTGCTAAATATGTTTACCGCTAGACCGTAGAAATGAAGGAGACAAGTGTTCAATATAAAAGAAATTGCCATAATTATGGTGTCGTCCTTGCGGTTAGTTCACTGAGATACTGCAGCGGGTAGTAATAAAGTCATCCATTCATTTTTCACCTCTTCAAATATATTATATATTGCTGTGATATAATCAGGGCCTCCAAGAGGAATTTTGGGTCCCCGGCACAGCAACTTCTTGGTCCATTCAATAGTTGTCAAAGGGGGCGTGGTCACTCCAGGTGGTGACTCCTCCCACTATGGAGGCAGGCCAGAGCCCCCAGGTACCGCTGTACCTGGTCCAACTCCCAGAGAGCCTTAGGAGTATATTTACTAAACTGCTTGTTTGAAAAAGTGGAGATGTTGCCTATAGCAACCAATCAGATTCTAGCTGTCATTTTGTAGAATGTACTAAATAAATAACTAGAATCTGATTGGTTGCTATAGGCAACATCTCCACTTTTTCAAACCCGCAGTTTAATAAATATACCCCCAATTGTGTTTTTATGTTACTGTTGCCGTATGTCCCTCATGCCTGAATAAAATGCATTTTCTGTGTACATTTATGCATTTTATTAAAGCTTTAACAGATACATGTAGCACAGTTATGCCTCAGCAGTCAGCAAGAGAGCAGAATTTTTGTCAGATATTTACACAAACTTCTTGGTTTTTCTCCTGGGTGTTCTGATCTCCTTTTAGTTTTTCACTTCTGACTATCATGTTGTAAAACCCATCCATAAATTTCTAAAACCTATCTCTATAAATCTTTTCTTTTTTTTCCCCAAAGTCCCTAAACTGTCTCTGCAAGCAAAAATGTCCTTCTTTAACCTTTCAGTTTGTTCAGCGATGCCAGAATTTTTTTCCCCTATCAAAGCTATTAACTTATGTCCTTCTTTACGCAGATAGCGATGTGTATTACACTAGAGTGCGGAAGGATCGCTTCTTCATGTCTGTAAGTATCTAAATTGGGATTTATTTATTTTTAATTATACCTGCAAGCCAAAATGCAAGGAAAATAAACGTATAAAATAAACGCTGCAATGTTTTGTGTTCTTACTGCTTAAAAAACAACAACTTGCACCTAAAGAGTATAGTGCGATGTCAACACCAAGGTGCATTCTGGGTATTGTCTACACAATGCCCTATGACCTCTGTGTTCACCCAGTAAGCTCAGGCTCCGTAATACACCACTTAGGTTTATTGTGTACCAAGAATATAAAATATCAGGCAAGCATTGTAAATTTTACAGCCGGCGTACCGATTACATAACATAAAATTTATTTTGTAAGTAATATTACTCTTTCTTTGTCAAGAAGATAATGTATTATAGTTGTTTCTCGCCAGTACTAAAATGTCTACCTCAGAAGTATATGGTAATGTTTGGAACAAACGAAATACACAGAGATCTATAAATAATAACTATAGCGAGGGTGTAAAAGTAATGCTTTGATTTGACGTATGCCAACATGATTTAATTAACCTCTGCACAACTGCAGGGACAAATGCATGGCTTTAAAACAAAATCTTTGGTCACCTAAAATATTTGTGTCATGTGTATTATATTTAAAAGTGTTTTTTAAAATGATCATTTATTCATCAGTAATTTTCTCCTTGGAAATTCCAATGACATGACTTGGCTTCAATGGCTGAAACCCTGGTGTTACAACAACCCCAAAAAATCTGGGATAGGTAAAGGAGAGACCGAGTAGACCAGAGTAAGCGTTACAGTAATATCTCCTGGTATTACAGGTTCTCCTGTAAAACTTTCAACACTTCAGGTCTCGGTGACAAGAATCCTGTGCATGCGCATGCGTGGGAATTTGAGCAGGATGGATGAAATCTTTGCCGATGCCATACATAATGATGTATATTCATTCGCGTTGAAACTCTAGTCATAGCTGGTAACTGTCCAGAACTCCATACGTCCCAACTATCCCCATTTCGGCAAGACAGTACTGATTTGAGGGGAATGTCCCGCAGTTGGCATGTTTGTTCCAAGTTGAAGGAGGTTGGGAGGTGTCAGGGCCATCTTAACAACATTATGGGCCCCCGGGCAAAGCAGCGCACTAGGGCCTATATATATATATATATATATATATATATATATATAATATATATATATATATATATATATATA
This sequence comes from Mixophyes fleayi, assembly GCF_038048845.1. Taxonomy (NCBI): domain Eukaryota; kingdom Metazoa; phylum Chordata; class Amphibia; order Anura; family Limnodynastidae; genus Mixophyes; species Mixophyes fleayi. The sequence goes on from NC_134407.1 coordinate 20,529,253, forward strand.
TATATATATATATATATATATATATATATATATATATATGAGATACAGATATAGATATATAGAGATAGATAGATGTACTTGCTCAGTGACCCTTGAAGGTTTTTTCTGCAGGTTTTTTCTTTTGCAGGATTATTTATTCTAAGTAAGAGCCCTGCCTATGGGGCCCCCTTGCCCATGTGGCCCCTGGGCACCTGCCCATCGTGCCCAATGGAAAAGATGGCCCTGGGAGGTGTGTCGCCACTCACCAGGACAGGTGCCTCTGGTGCATACAGCAATTCAAGGAAAAGTGACCACACCCACTGTGACCACACCTGATGTGACCACTCCTGTTGTAACCACACCCACTGTGACCACTCCTGATGTGAACACACCCACTGTGACCACTCCCGTTGTAACCACACCCACTGTGACCACTCCTGATGTGACCACATCCACTGTGACCACTCCCTTTATGACCACACCCACTGTGACCACTCCCATTGTAACCACACCCACTGTGACCACTCCTGATGTGACCACATCCGCTGTGAAATGGTAAAAATGACATTATAATGAGTTTAGCAAATGACAGAGATTGTAGGAGACCGAGGTCTACTGTGCTGACCCGAATATCACATGCTTGTATTCACCTGCTCAGCAGCAAAGTGGAAATGATTTTATTATGTTGGCAGCTATGTTACTCTTCCCTTATGGCCTTTTCCCAAATCTGGCCCAGAGAATTACATGTTTGTTTTACTCCCACTAGCAAATATAAGATGTTTCATCTTTACACCCTCCAACATAAGGGCTGTCTGCCATCCCCCTCGTAACAGAAAGGTGAATAGTACAGGGAATTGCATAGTATAGATATTTAGCTATACCTAAGAACACCTCATTGGTATATTTGACAAATAAACTCATTTCATATGTATACGATGCCTGGCTGACGATCTAAAATGAATAATAATTAGGCATAATCCGATACAATATAACCACTATAAAGGTGGTTTGGCTCGCCTTGAGAATTTGCATGCAAAATTTATTTTATGCAAATTAAAATGTATCGCCTGTGTTATTTAAAAGGTATTGAGGCAAATGTGCTCTCATTTTAACAGGAATAATTAAGTCAGAATAAACAAACACTGCAGTTACTGTGTATCCAGCATACCATGCCTCTGTTATTATCAGCAACTTAAATAGCCCATTTAACATTAAAGATATCAGCAGGAATTGTACCTGCTGCAGTGCACTTTTTTCCATAAAGTGGTTTGTTCGCTGTGTACAAGTCATTTGTTAAACAAGATCGTCACATCTCCGATAGGAAATATTATTGGAATTGCATTTCAGAGTTGAGTGTTCACTATAGTTTAGTTTTGATATGCTGAATCAGTTAAATAGGAAAATAATAATGTTGCCCTGTAGAAACTAGTTCACATGACTTTGTCCGCACTCCCAGGTTACAATAAATAGGTGTTTGCTTTCATTTTCTAAACTGCAAAGGAAAATTAGTTTTAGAACCTGATTGTTTTCTGTGGGTTACACACATGGGGCCTGATTAATTACGGATCTTAACTTGAGAAACTTCTTATTTCAGTCTCCTGGACAAAACCATGTTACAATGCAAGGGGTGCAAATTAGTTTTCTGTTTTGCACATAAGTTAAATATTGACAGTTTTTTCATGTAGCACACAAATATCAACTTTGAATTTCAGCGTACAAATAATCTATCAAGTATTTGTGTGCTACATGAACAAACAGTCAGTATTTAACTTATGTGCAAAACAGAATACTAATTTGCACCCCTTGCATTGTACCATGGTTTTGTCTAGCAGACTGAAATAAGAAGTTTCTCAAGTTAAGATCCTTAATGAATCAGGCCCCTTGTTTGCAAATTTATTTTTACCATAGTTATAATGGTTCCGGATTTGCCCTGAAATTGCACTGGAAACAGGGGCAGGCTGGGCAGGGGGGCATTATGGTCCCACAATGGACTGCCTTGGGCTGGCTCACTGGGCCACCTGCATTTTTTACCTTTAAAATAGGCTGCTGAGTGGAGTCTTGCAACCATGCTACAATCTGCCAGCCCTCCCCTGACTTTAAAGCCATTTATTGTTTGTTTTTTGCTACGCAACAACTGAAAAAATTAATGCATCTGTAAACACATATTTTCTCACGCTCACTTCGCTTTGCATCAATTTCGATGTTGCCTGCAGCATTAAACAACATTACAGACAATATAATGAAGCTCTAGGGGAGTTTTTATTAAGTACGTAGAATGTAGCTGGTAGGGGGACTTAGAAACGCGTTCATTAACACATCTCAAACGCTCTGTTAAAGTGAGGATAAGGTACAAGGTTTTTGTCTACGCAACTAGCGTTTCTCAATGCTGGTGTTTATAAGCCTTAAGTGTGACTTATTATAAGAACAAACTTGAGTTCAGAGTAACCAAAAAAAGTCCTCAAGAACAATTTAGTTATGCAGTCAATGGTGCCACAAGAAACCCCCATACCTTCTTTACCATTAAACTAATCTGTGTTCTTTTTTTGTTTTGTGTAGTTGTATTATTGTACTATTTACCAGATGTAATGGCCATAAAAAGTTTTTACATGTTTGTTTGTTCTTTTTTTTTGTTTTGTTTTTTTTTACTTTGTAGAATTTAGGTCATTGTAATTATTCTATACAAGTAGGTAAGTACACACAAGGGATTCCTCACTTTTAAACAACCCATTCTCAATTAAATATACCCCCAGAAGTGTGTTTGGAGCTAGTAGACTAAGTCCATCCATAGCTCTACTAGAGAGCTCTATTGGATAGCTATGAAATGTATTACACCACACAACTGCCCACATGTTAGGTTGTGTTAATCTCCTGTGTATTGGGAGGGGGGGTCCTCTGGTTTGGTTTGCTCGTACCCAACAGCTAGCCGGGGCCATAAGGACCACATGAAGTTGAAGCTTAGGCCACTAGGGGGACCCTTCACTCTACAACATCGCTGCATAGGGAAAAAAATTGGCGCGGTCCTACACACAGTTCCTTTAACACACCTGTTACAAGCACAGTTTCAGCAGAAACACCCAAACTACACATATTCATTCATAAATAATCGGAAACACTCTTTAATACAACAGCACACTTCTTCACATTACCATTTTCGCCCTTTCATTAATTTAACTGTAGATATCCTTGCTAGGTGTTTAATATTTATTCTCTCTCCATATGCTAATCCAATGAGAAAATGTAATCAGCAGTTTGTGTAACACTTTCCAGCTTTGATGAAATCATCCTAGGAATAGTTCAACAGCCTGAATCTGCTCTTAAGGCACCTTTGCAGCATCTATTTCCTTGTGTGTATTACCAAACATGGACCATAACAGATGTGTTGATGAGTTTTGAGCTGTGTCTCTCTCGCCTCTACCAAACCTCTCTAAAACAGCTACTTGTGCTACGCAAGTGGAGTTTTTTTTAGCAGTCATTTCTTTTAAAACTGTAGAGTTGTGTTTTTATCTTTCTATTTCTATAATCCCATTTGCATGTTCCGGAATGATCGCGTCATAACGTGGAGTTTGTCGGTAATTATCTATTTTTAATAGATGGACTGTATTAAAAAAAAGAGATGTTCATAATGGTTTGTAACTAAGGAGACAATTTATTAAAGGTGTCACACTCCGGGTTCTCAGGTCGTCACTTACCTCTCCGCTGTCTGTCCAAGCTGTCCCTGCGGTCCTCAGGCTCTGCTGGTTTCAGATCTCTCTGCAAGATGCTGCCCAGTCTGTCTCCACTCCAGAGATCCTTTCAGAATCAGAGCATGGGAGCTACTCTCTTGGATTTGGTCACATGCTTCTTCCCAGCCAATCAGGGGATAGCATCCTCCACTCCAGGTTTCCTTCCAAAACCAGTTCCTGGGTGCTGCCATATTGGATATGGTCACCTGATCCATCTCAGCAACTCAGAGTGCTGCTTTTTCCCAGCTGACCGCAGTCTCCAATAAGGAATCATCAACTACTATAAAAGGACTTCCTGGAGGCCTTACCTGTTGCCAGTGCAACATTGTTATTTCAAACGCCCAGCAGTCTGCAATCCTTTCTGTTGTTCCAGTTCAGACAGTGCAGTCTAAATTCCAGTTCGAGCATTCCAGCTTCAATTTGGTTCCATTCAGGTTCCAGCATTCCAGTTTCGTTCTGGATCCATCATCCAGCATTCCGGTTCCAGCAATCCGGTTCCAGCATTTCGGTTCCATTCCGGGTTCAGCAACCCAGTACCTGTCTGGTCTTCTCTGCTAGTTTATCACCACCTGTTCCTGTCCTTTCACTTACATGCAATGGATCAAAGTCAGGCCACCCAGCTTTGGGTACGGACAGATCCTCAGATGTGACAGAAGGGCATTAAATAGGTCATATATCTGGCGCAAATGGAACTAATGGCATCATTATCAACATTTATTTATATAGCACCAGCAAATTCTGTAGCACCCCACACCCCATCTGCCACACTTTCCTTCCCTTCGTCCGACACCCCATCTGCCACACTTTCCTTCCCTACGTCCGGCACCCCATCTGCCACACTTTCCTTCCCTGTGTCCGGCACCCCATCTGCCGCACTTTCCTTCCCTACGTCCATCACCCCATCTGCCACACTTTCCTTCCCTACGTCCGCCACCCCATCTGCCACACTTTCCTTCCCTTCGTCCGACACCCCGTCTGCAACACTTTCCTTCCCTACGTCCGCCACCCCATCTGCCGCACTTTCCTTCCCTACGTCCGTCACCCCATCTGCCACACTTTCCTTCCCCGCGTCCAGCACCCCATCTGCCGCACTTTCCTTCCCCGCGTCCAGCACCCCATCTGCCGCACTTTCCTTCCCCGCGTCCGGGCTCCCCATCTGCCACACTTTCCTTCCCCGCGTCCGGGCTCCCCATCTGCCACACTTTCCTTCCCCGCATCCGGGCTCCCCATCTGCCACACTTTCCTTCCCCGCGTCCGGGCTCCCCATCTGCCACACTTTCCTTCCCTACGTCCGGCACCCCATCTGCCACACTTTCCTTCCCTACGTCCGGCACCCCATCTGCCGCACTTTCCTTCCCCGCGTCCAGGCTCCCCATCTGCCGCACTTTCCTTCCCCGTGTTCTGCAACCCATCTGCCACACTTTCCTTCCCTACGTCCGGCACCCCATCTGCCACACTTTCCTTCCCTGCGTACGGACTCCACATCTGCTACAATTATGTAAATATGAATTATTTAAGTTTCAGTGAATTTTTACATGATCTAAAAAAGCGAATTCCACCTTTGTTTAAGTTAAAATGACATTGTATCTAACGTATAGTCCATAATACTACAAAACAACTAGATCTACCGTTAAAACCACTATCACATTAAAACATAAAATAATTTTTAAATTATTTTGAACGAGACCCTTAGTGAAGCGTGATAGTCATAATTAATTCATTGTGATATATTATCTTTCTCTGTGGGTTGTCTCCTAGTTATGTAGGTAATCTTTACATGTCTATTTTTAAAACTTCATTACTATGTACGAAAAAAACACAATTTAATCATAGAAGTACAACACTGTCTTGAACTGACCATACATGCTGCATAATCACCAGTAATGTTATGCAGTTGGCCCAATATCACAACATGTATGGGCACAAAATTCGCTTAAGGTCAAATTAATTAGATTGGATTGGATTGTTATCGACATTCTAGTCCAATCTGGTCATGTACAGGCAAAGTGGATAATGATCCTGTGATTAGAATTACTGTAATTTCATAATACAATATTAGAGGTCTAAGATTACACAAATAATGTATGCTCGTGTCTGTGGGTGGTATATACAAGTAAGCAGCCGGCAGATAATTCCTTTTGCAGGATACACATAACTGTGTGTATCAACTCTTAAGCTTTGTGGGGACAATTGCTGTGGGACTGTTGGTTTGCTCCTATGACACATACCTATATTTAAATTATAGTCAGTGCGTAAGTGTCAATAGCCACGATTTCTGGATGCTTAAAAGGGGAGTGGCCTTCTGTAAAATGGGTGTGACCTCACTGTAAGTGGACGAGATGTGGGCCCCACGGTGGCTTAGTGGTTAGCACTTCTGCCTCACAGCACTGGGGTCATGAGTTCAATTCCCAACTATAACCTTATAGGTGTGGAGTTGGTATGTTCTCACATGTTTGCGTGGGTTTCCTACGGGTGCTTCGGTTTCCTCCCACACTCTAAAAACACATTAGTAGGTTAATTGGCTGCTGTGAAATTGATCCTAGTCTGTCCGTGTGTGTTATGGAATTTAGATTGTAAGCTCCAATGGGGCAGGGACTGATGTGAGTGAGTTCTCTGTACAGTGCTGCGGAATTAGTGGCGCAATATAAATAAATGAAGTCATTAAGGAGAGCGAAGCAACAAAAAAAAAGTAACTTTGCACCTGGGCAAAACAATGTTGCATTGGGGGGAGGTAAATTGAAAATGTGATGGCAGATTTATAGTTGAGATAGGGCATGTCCTAGATTAACTTTAAATTGTAGTGTAAAAATAAAGCTATCAAGTATTTGTGTGCTAGATGAAAAACAGCCAGTACTTTCCTTATGTGCAAAATAATAAACTAATTTGCACCTCTTGCATTGTAACATGGTTTGTCCCAGAGAACATTCACTCCTTTTTTTTGCCTTACTTTCCATAATGACTCAGGCCCATGGTGGCTAATGCAAAGTGGGACGCACACCATTTTGCGTAGCGTATCTTGCCCGAAATTGATTTGTATGTGTGACCTATGCAGACTTGCAATTCTAGTCCCCTGCGCCTGGAGCAGTGAGGGAGGGAATGGGCGTTGTAACATTGGCTGAGTACAGTAAGGGCTCATGCAGACCTCTATAGCCTGCAAAGAGGCTATAGAGGCACATATATTGCTGAGGCGGATGGTGTCTGACTCTGCATGTAGACAGAAAATCTTTTCCATGCCCTCGCCGTGCCAGCTCTACTCTCCTGCTGTTCATTTTACATCTATCAAACACACATTTTACCTTTGAAGAATACGCTTTATCTCCTTGCACTAGAGACAACACACCGACTGTCACTTTATCTAAGCAATGTCTCCAGTGATGTGCAGAGACCTTTATCATGATGGACATTTTCCTGTAGACTCAAGGACTGACGCGTACTAATGTCTGATAAGGCTGCGACAGGCAATAAGTGCTCGAGATCACTGCCATTTTGTAGTGTGCAGTGTGACAATCTCTGGAGCAATTTAAGAGCATTTCATGCGTTTTGTGCTTAAATAATTTACTGGATATTTTATGCAGACAGCCTGGTGCCCCCCTGTTCCCACACAGGCTCTATAATTTATAGTGTAAACATATCTATGCTTTGTAGGAGAGTAACACTGCCAATGTACTAAAATCTGTCGTTTCTTTCAAAGCTTATCTCCTAGGACTGCCTATGGCGTGTCTGCCCCACAAAATGTTTTACATTGTGAACATATACTGCATCCAAGTATTTGCACTGATTGTGCCTTAATTATGTTGTGCTACTGTTATGTCTGACTTCTCTTGATGGATGTGTGCTTTTAAACTTACACCTACTTCATATTTGCTTACTTTAGGGAGACGCACAATTTTCAGGGAGTTGTCCTGGATCCCCCTTCACTGTCTTCTGAGGTGAACCGGGTCTTGATGGCACGATTTGAAGTCAATTGTTGGCCCTGCCCCTTGACGCTACATGATGCAAATTGCATTGTTATGCAGTAGAGTTGGGTACGCTTTACCTATTACCACTATTCCGACATGGAGAAGCTCTACAAATAAAATCCGAACTTATGAAAAACCGAATGGAAAATAAACAGACTTACCTTCAACCCGACGCTGGAGATCTCTGCTGAAAGCACCATGCTGACAGCAAGTGATTCCGATTGAACAAGTGTTCGGCACTGCAGGGTGACGTCATTCCGATGTCTGTCAATAGCAATTTCAAGCAGCAATGTGGGGGCCCCTAAGGTTAAGTGTCTAAACACTTGACCCAACATTGCTGCTTTAAATTTGGGGTCATACCGCCACTTCTACTGCTTTCAGTGTAAATCTATTACATTACATCCACTTACATTTGTCTTTTATTTTTATATATATATATATATATATATATATATATATATATATATATATATATATATATATACACACACACGTTTCAGAACCTCTATGGTCTTGAAAATGTTTTTTTTTTTTACAAAAGTTTTTGTATATAAAAACATAATGGTGGATATACAGCATATGGCCCTGATTCATTAAGGGGAGTAAAGAAAAAATAAATGCGTAACTTTGCACCTTGGCAAACCCATGTTGCATTGGGGGAGGGAAGTAAATTTAAAATGTGGGGATAGATTTATAGTTGGGGTAGAGCATGTTCTAGATCAACTTTAAATTTCAGTGTCAAAATAAAGCTATCAAGTATTTTTGTCCTACATAAAAATATATTTTTTCGCCTTATGTTCCTTAATGAATCAGGGCCTATATGCTTCTGTTTTCTTCCAGAAATTACTTTTTCTTCCCTAACATTACATGCCCACACCCAATTTTGGAGGTTATCCCGAATAAAATAAATCATGGTTAGGAGGTATGCCACACACAATGGCAGATTGCGCAGACCCCCAATCATTTCAGGGAGTCCCAGGGCTAGATTTACTAAACTGCGGATTTGAAAACGTGGAGATGTTGCCTATAGCAACCAATCAGATTCTAGCTGTCGTTTATTTAGTGCATTCTACAAAATGACTGCAAGAATCTGATTGGTTGCCATAGGCAACATCTCCACTTTTTCAAACCCGCAGTTTAGTAAATATACCCCCACGTTGGTGTCTAATGAATCCTTTTTGCATAATAATTAGAGATGAGTGGGCTCGGATTTCGCTAATCCGAGCCCACCAGAACAGTGCGGATCCGACGGGATCCGAGCACTGTTCGGGAACTTCCGGGCGCCAAATGAAGCCAAACCGATGCTATGACATCCAAGTCTCGCGTAGGATCTCGCGAGACTCGGATCTCATAAATGCCCCGCTCGCGGCCGCCATCTTCATTCTCCCTGTGGTTAGTGAAGAGGGAGGTTGATGTGCTCTGTCCTGCTGATAACTTTACTAAAGTGGTGCTTTGTCCTGCTGAGTGCATTAGTACTTTGTCCAGTGCTCTGTCCTGCTGATTTATTTAGTCAAGTGGTGCTTTGTCCTGCTGAGTGCAGTAGTACTTTTTCCTGTGCTCTGTCCTGCTGATTCCAGTGGTGCTTTGGCCAGTGTCTGTGCTGCTGAGTCCAGTGGTGCTTTTGTCCTGTATTTGTTTCTGATAAGTCCATAGCAATTTGTTAAGCAGCCAAAAATCTTTAAAAAAAAAAAAAAAAAAAAAATCTCTAAAAAATATTTTTTAAAAAATATTTTTAAAAAAATATAAGAAATAATTGAAAAAGTATAAAAAATATTATAGAGCAATATATTCTTGCAGTCCAAAAAAGAGGACCTGCCATTTCTATTACTATGTTCATTGTTTCTGTAGTTCCCAAAAAATAGGAACTGCCAGTTCTATTACTACGGTCATTGTTTGTGTAGTTCCAAAAAATAGGAACTGCCAGTTCTATTACTATGGTCATTGTTTGTGTAGTTCAAAAAAAATAGGAACTGCCAGTTCTATTACTACAGTCATTGTTTGTGTAGTTCCAAAAAAGGGGAACTGCCATTTCTATTACTATGTTCTTTGTTTTTATAGTTCCATAAAAGAGGAACTGCCATTTCTATTACTACGTTCTTTTTTTCTGTAGTTCCAAAAAAGGGGAACTGCCATTTCTATTACTATGTTCTTTGTTTTTATAGTTCCATAAAAGAGGAACTGCCATTTCTATTACTACGTTCTTTTTTTCTGTAGTTCCAAAAAAGGGGAACTGCCATTTCTATTACTATGTTCTTTGTTTTTATAGTTCCAAAAAAGAGGAACTGCCATTTCTATTACTACGTTCTTTGTTTCTGTAGTTCCAAAAAAGGGGAACTGCCATTTTTAATACTATGTTCTTTGTTTTTATCTGTGCAGTGGAATTCAGACCAGTTGAGGGTGATATATTGTGGCCCCGGTACCAAATTGGGTACCGGGGCCACTCCACTACGCAGTCCAGATAGATGCGTATCAGATATTTAACTACATTCAGTGTTGGGGCAAAATCCAAAATTAATGAAAATGACCTGTCATCGTCAAAAACAAGAGGCATTGACACGCTTGAACTACACCCTGTATATGCTGCAGAGGATGTAGGAGCAGGCAGCTGTGCAGTGGAATTCAGAACAGTTGAGGGTGATATATTGTGGCCCCGGTACCAAATTGGGGACAATTGGGGCCACTCCACTACGCAGTCCAGATAGATGCGTATCAACTACATTCAGTGTTGGGTCCAAATCCAAAATTAATGAGAATGACCTGTCATCGTCAAAAACAAGAGGCATTGACACGCTTGAACTACACCCTGTATATGCTGCAGAGGATGTAGGAGCAGGCAGCTGTGCAGTGGGATTGAGACCATTTGAAGGCGGAGGTATTGTGGCCCCGATACCAAATTGGGTACCGGGCCCACTCCACTACGCAGTCCAGAAAGCTAACTCGGTGCAACGTTTTAGACTAAAAAGAATATTGTGAGGTGTTCAGAATAGACTGGAAATTAGTGGAAATGATTGTTATTGAATGTTATTGAGGTTAATAATAGCGTAGGAGTGGAAAACAACCCAAAAACTGGATTTTAGTGCTTTTTATGCTTTTTAAAAAATAAATCAGAACCCAAAACACGAAATCAGAACCAAAACCTTTCGTCAGGTGTTTTGGCAAAACAAATCAGAACCCAAAACCTCAAGCTAATCAGAACCCAAAACCCAAAACACTAAAAGTGCCCGGTGCACACCCCTAATAATAATCAGAATTGCAGGTATTTTTGAGCCATAAATATAGTCATTCGGCTTAATTTGGTCTCAAATGACCTAACTGGCCTCATCAAAAGCTTTGCCAAAAAAAATAATATTACACATAAAAGTGAGAGTTTGAAATAAGTACAAAGGATAAAACACATGAAAGGATTCAGTCCTAAAAAAGTTTAATCGTATAAACATTATCCTAAGAATGTGATGGTTTTCTGTACTCACCACTGAGTGTTTTTACCACAGTGGACCATGACCTATAATTTTGCTCTTAGAGATGTTATAAGTCGATTCCTCTTCACGTTTATTATTCATATTTCTTTCAGCTGCTTGGTATTCAGCCTGCTGACGATACATCCGAAAACACCTCAGATTTGAGGAGCACTCACAGATCTTCAAGTGAAATGAATAGATGGGAGCTTAGGGAGGGAAAAGCTTTTTATATCAGTTTATCCAGTGATGTTTTCAGCTTTGAAAATCAAATGTCCTCTTTCTATGGTTTTTTTCTGTGTGGCTTTAAAGTACAGTCAAAAATACTATATATACACAAGAACCTGAAGAAAACCTGTGAAAACAGAGATTTCAGTTTTTTAGAACAGTTTTGATTTTTTTTCCTGGTGACATTCTCTTAAGATCATACATATATTTACATGAATTAACATTAAACTAACAAGTTAAATGAAAGGGATGCAGATACAGTATGATTGCAATAGTGAGAGAAGAGGGCTGCATATCACAGGCTGCTTTTAAACCAGTTATACCAGGTAAATATACTTGCCTACTCTCCTGGAATTTCTGGGAGGTTGCTGAATTCCGGAGAGTCCTCCTGGACCGCCGGAAGAGTGGGCATTCTCTAAGGGACTGGTTCCCAACTCCAGTCCTCAGGGACCCCTAACAGTGCATGTTTTCCATATCTCTTTGCTGGAGCACAGGTGTATTCATTACTAACTGACACATTTTAAAAGATCCACAGGTGGTATAATTATTTCACTTGTGACCTGGAAAATCTGTATTGTTAGGGGTCCCTGAGGACTGGAGTCGGGAAACACTGCTCTAAAGTCTTGGAGGAGGTGGAACTTAAGCCCCGCCCCCCGCTATGCAATGTCTTGAGTTTCGGTATTTCATAGCAGGGGCCACGGTAAGGCGATGGCATCACTATGCCCCCTTCTGCACTTGTCAACTGACCTCCCTTCCGGGGTATCCCAAAGGGGAAGTTTTAAAAGAAAGCAAGTATGCAATTGTAGGCGGAACCAGTATTCAAAGACAACCTGTCAATTTGCTAATAATCAGTGAGGTGCATAGTGCCTTAATGTTGTCCCTAGTTTATAATGAGTTGATGCAATTGACAATTATTTCAGCGCACAATATGGCTGCCTACACTGTACACTTGTGCCAGGGCGTGAAACTGCCATGTCTCATGAAGAGATTAACCTCCTGGAAGTCAGGAGGAAGTCCCACTCATTCTGCATAGGGGAGGAGTTTAGGCCTATTTAAAGGCTGAAATTTAGTCCAGCCCATACTTACCAAGTTTTTCCTCTTATCCTCCGTAAAATCGGTGGGAAGACGGGAAGGGGGTGGGGCGTGTGATTTTGCCCTGCCCCGCAAGGATGCAGAAGCATCATTTTTCTGTGGGTGGAGGGCTCATTACGATGCGATTCACCGCAAAACGCGTCATGGAGGCTTACTAGTTAAGCTGGCAGGATGTAGGAGAATGGTCTGCTCTCCCGGGAGTCCGGGAGACCTACGTGTAATGCGGGAGTCCCCCAGACATTCCTGGAAAGTAGACAAGTATGCTGTACACCTAAGGAGCTGCCTCAATAATGACAATATTAATTTGTGTTGCAGGTTGTTCTGTACAAATCTGGCATACTTTGGTACAATGTTTATGCTATGAACACTATTTCAGGTGAGATACTTAAAAAAATATTTCTGAATGAGCCCTCACAGCCAGGAATCCGGTCTTTCTTGGTGACACACATGCACAATGATGTCATAATACTGCAAAACTTTCTGTGTGTGGTTAAAAAACAAAGTGGGTAATTTTAAAATGTTATTTTATCAGAAACCATTTTGCGTGTGTGATTTTTCTTCATTATGTTATGCATCTTAGGTAGGAAATAAATAAGTCTGTATCAGCTTGTAAAGCTAATCTGGAAACAGTATCTATGCTGGACACTAATACATTAGTAATGCGATATAACCGCTCATTAAAGACCGTAGATGCAATTTCCTGACTGCTGGGGTGTCGGGGAGGTCAAGTCTTGGAGTCATGAACTGTTTGGCTTTTAATCATATTATTGCTGCATACGGGTTTGAAACTTGAATGTGCCATGATTGTAATATGGAGCACATGGGATTTCCACATTAGAGAGGTAAATCCTATGATGTCACTGGGATATCCCTTTAGGTGAAAGCAGACACAGGGAAAAGCAGTGGAGAGCGGAAATAGGTCACCACTGCCAGCCTATACTAATAGATCCAGATAGGTCCAGGCCAACTGGATGTAATAGAAGCTTGATTGCCAGCTTAGTGCGTCTAATACAGGAGATTATGGGCCTGAGTCATTAAGGCAAGCAAAGGAGTAAATGTTCTCTGGGACAAACCATGTTACAATGCAAGGGGTGCAAATCAGTTTATTATTTTGTACATAAGTTAAATACTAGCTGTTTTTTCATCTAGCACACAAATACTTGCTAGCTTTATTATTACATTGAAATATAAAGATGATCTAGGACATGCCCTACCCAAACTATAAATCTGCCTCACATTTTAAATTTACCTCCCCCTCCAATACAACATGGTTTTGCCCAGGTGCAAATGTTACTCCTTTTTTATGCTTTACTCTCCTTAATGTCTCAGGCCCTATCTGTTTTGTCTTGGGACTTCTGAAAGTCACACTGGTTACACTAAATAGATAGAAATATACATAAATAAGTAAAAAAAAGAAATACATTCCTACTTGTTTCTCCCCTATATAACTGTTTGCAGTATTTGCTAAAAGTAAATCTATTTGGTATCCCCCCATAATTGGGAATATTAGCTAATTAAATTATGAATTAATGTAAATGCTTTTTACATTTTAAATATAAAATATGTTTTTTTTTCTCATATTTACCAAAAGTGGTTATAAACTGAGATATACACTGTCACATACACAAATATACAATCACAAATTTTAGAAAACAGACGAGCTCAGGTAAAGTGCGGAGTGTAGAAACAGACACGGTAATCCATCACTTAAGTTCTAACCACATTCATCCTTACACTTGGCTCTGATTTGTATCATTTCTACAATTATATAGCTCACTGGGTCTGCCATTATCCTCTTTGATGTTTGAATTCTGCATCAATGTGCATTCTCCAGCTACATCTAAAGATTTCTGGATTAGTAACATGTCTAATCAATGAGCAAAAACTGTTCCTTTGTGTTTCTTCTCTTCTTATTCAAGACACGCATAGTAATTATGTAGCAGAAAGAGAAATGTGCATCGGTTCTATATAGAAAGCTGATTATTGCTACCATTGTATTTCATTGAACGGCTTTTAATAAACTATATCATCTCGCACGAGTTTATTAATAAATATAGAGAGCTATAAATATATTCTCAAAACATATCTGGGAAATTGGACGTATAATTTCTCAGATCTGTAAAAGTGTCAAAGTATTGAAATAGTTATTACATACTGTATATAGATGGTTACTCAATAAATATTTTAATTACATAAATAAAAGGTGAACAAATAAGTAGAGAAAAAAATATAAACATTGACCCTGAACTTTTATAATGTGAAGAATAATGTATTTAATTGAATTGAAAAATAACCAAAATTTTGGCATGACACATCCCACCTTTATGACATAAACAAAACAAGCCAAAGCCAATAGCAATAGTTGTAAATGTAGCCACAACAATAAAGCAATAGGGGCCTGTTTATCAATAGGACTCTCTCCGGTGATAAGGATGAATTCATTTTTTTATTAAATATCCCTTGTCGACACAATTTGTTTTTAAAAAGTGGCCCCTATCGCTAAGGGCTAAGCCAAGACTTGGTCTTTTAGCTCCATTAATAAAAACCCAAAACTTAAACCATAGATACAAAAAATATTTAAAAACCTTGAACAAAAATTCTTTATTCAATATAAATTTCCCTGAGATTCTGCAGAGTGGGTCCATGGCTGATTGGCAAGCGGGTCAGGTGATACGATAGAGGGGGGGAGAGCTCCTATACCATAGCAGACCCAAAGGGAGAGAGGTGATCACTGCATGTGGCAGTGTGACACAATTCATTGGAGCAGAGAGACCCTTTTAAAGGGTGGGACGCTGCAATAAGCATTGTGGCTGCATTGTGATAGTAAAGGAGGTACTGAGAGCCATGCAGAGAATAGTGTCAGAGTCCAGGGCTGAGAGTACACAATGAGAGTGTTAGAGCCCAAGGGAGAAGTCACCCCTGCTGAGGAGGGGAGCGTAGTTGCTGAGAGTACACTAGAGAGAGAGAGTGCCAGAGCCTAAACAAAGCCAGGCAGGTGAGTAAAGTGATATCATCCCTGCACTGGAGGGGTAAGAGCTGCTCTTGAAAGCTACACAGAATGTATCAGAACTGCATTAAGGATTTTGTAACCCAGAATGTGGGTAATGTTTTAAATGTCAATGTCCAAGTGAGTAACCATGAAGAGTGAGAGGGTGAGAGCCAGTTGATACTGGAATAGCCATATATGAGATAAATACAGGGCTGTTCCTGTCATGAGGTGAGTAAGAGTCTCCTCTATTATTATCCCTGCCTCCAGAGGTGTAGTTCACCCTCACGGCATACAGAATCTCTCTGTCCACTGTGTCCAGTGCAGACACTACAATGCTCATATAATTACTGTAAGAGGAATCGCACAGCGATACACAAACTAATCACCATACATTGTGTTTTGCAGTGACTATATAAGGACCACCGACTCACAGCAGGAATAGAGGTGATACAGTGCAGGGAGATATTTCTCCACTGACAGTCACTAACAAGTTCCTCATACAGTCAGTGAAGGTGTTAGTTGTCAGTGATAAGTCATCACTGTACCCTTCCTGTCTCCTCCTTCAGATGAGATAACTAGTAATGGATATTCTGGAGACGGGAGGTGACAGACACAGGTTTTTGTGCAGAAAGGACATTGGGCATGGATCAACAACCAAGGACCTCCTAGACCAGGTTTTTTCTTATGCCCTTATGTAAGTTCTGTTACGGCTAACGGCTACTTAGATCATAGTTGCCAACCTTTAAAGACTGGCCTCTGGGAGTCTCGGAGTAGATGTGGGCGTGAGAGGGCGGGGCTCTGGGAATCACGTCATTTTGACCCCGCCCCCTGTGAAGTAATACACACATCGGGTGGGCCAAAATGATGCGATTCCCGGAGAACCGCATCATGGAGGCTTGAAATCTGCCCACTTCACTAAGAAGTGGGCAGATGCGGGAGAATTGCCAGCTCTCCCGAGAGTCCAGGAGACCTACCCGGAATTCGTGAGTCTCCTGGGCATTCCGGGAGAGTTGGCAAGTATGACTTAGATACTTTTAGAAAAAGGGCGCTAGAGGTCTTCACCGTTAGCAGCTACAATTCCCTTAGAAATGGTTATGTTCAGAGGTACTCGGATGCCCCCAGGACTTAACACTAGAGTAGTAACAAGTTCCATATTTTTACAAATGTGTTTTATAATTGGATATGCTTGTATTTGATCATTATGCTTTATTTTTTTTGTTTATTTTGTTTAAATCATTTCACTTTTTTTTATTATATTATTTAAACAATTTTTACATTTTTAGGACTCTTTGGTTATAACTCTTGCCCTGGAAGGGAGTGGAGAGTTTTTGGGGAGGAACTCAAGTGGCAGCAGTCCAGGGGCAATCACAGGTGTCATAAGGGGTGTGCAGGGAAATCAGCAGGACAAATATGATCATTTGTTGTTCATTTGCTGGAGTTACTTATTGCTTCTGTCAGATGTCATCTTTCTGTGATCAGACTGGTACATGAGCAACCAATCCCTGTGGACCAGTGATCGGACCCAACAATGTATATAAGCATTGTTCATATATGTTCAGCTCCACTACAGACCTTGCACCAGGCTACACCCTAAGCCACAATAAATGTGTATTATTTTCAGAGGGGTTGTTGAAAATTGTGTATAGATTATGAGCGTTTATTTATATAATTTTACATTCTGCTTCAATTTAATCTATTTGTGTGCTTATTATTGCCGGCTGTTATTGAGTTATGAAACTTACACACTAGGCTGTTTCTCTGAGGGAATTCTCTGTTATTTCAGGGATCCCCTGTGGGTGGAGACATGACAAGAATTCATTTTCTCTCTCCGCTCATACACTGGAATTCCAGCAGGGATAGCACTCTGGTCTGTCAGAACTGGGTCATTTCACTTAATAACCCCAGTAACAAGAATACAGTTTTAGAACAGTCCTTTCAGTTAATCTGTTCTGGACGGTGATTCCAGCCATCTACAATCTCCCTCAGTCTTCCCTACGAATAGAACACGGTTAGGGAATCAGTGGCTCTTTTGCTGCATTCTCTGTAAAGCAATCAGTACTTGTAGTTCCACAACATCTGGAGAAGCAAAGTTTGGCTGTAACTAATACAGAACAATACACAGTATGGACACTAAGGGGTAAGCTTATCAAGCTACGGGTTTGAAAAAGTGGAGATGTTGCCTATAGCAACCAATCAGATTTTCATTATCATTTATATAGTAGAGTCTACAAAATCACAGCTAGAATCTGATTGGTTGCTATAGGCAACATCTCCACCCGCAGCTTGATAAATTTACCACTAAGGCTGTAACTGAGTGTTTTCTAAGAACAGCACGTTAGCCATTGTCAATCTTACTATTATATGTAAATGTTACATAATTTAATATACACTATATTAGAATAAGTAAAAATGTATCATGCTACATTTTTATTAGAAATTTACTGTATTAGAATATTATGTAGAGAAAAATACAAATTATCTTCTCACATTTTAACTACTTATTAGAAGCAATTTTTAAGAGAAAGATATACTAACCCGCCTTGAGTATAATTATATCTGAAGCTGTATGAATAAAATGTAGTTACTGTAATTAAGGCACAGCACGGTGGCTCAGTGGTTAGCATTTCTGCCTCACAGCATGAGGGGGTCATGAGTTTGAGTCCCGACCATGGCCTTATCTGTGTGTGGAGTTTGTATGTTCTCCCCGTGTTTGCGTGGGCTTCCTCTGGGTGCTCCGTTTTCCTCCCACACTTCAAAAACATACTGGTAGGTTAATTGGCTGCTATCAAATTGCTGTCTCTACCGTTCTGTGTGTGTATTAGGGAATTTAGATTGTAAGCTCCGATGGGGCAGGGACTGATGTGAGTTCTCTGTACAGTGCTGCGGAATTAGTGGCGCTATATAAATAACTGATGATGATGTATGTTACAATAATACATTGGATGTGTTCCAGAAATTTGTATGATAGATCTTAACATAAAAAAGGAGCAATAGATATGCTGTGGAAATGATATGAGGAACATAATTGTATTAAAAATGAAGATGCATGGCTAAGGTATTTTTTTTCAATTTCTCATATTTTGTTATGTTACAGATTTTATTTATCTCAATTTTTTACCATTGCTGTCACAAAAAAATGAATTATGAGGCGTTTGTGACAGCTGTCACAAGATGAAAAGGTTGGGAATCGCCGCTGTAGTTTCTAACAAGTCCTTAACAAAAAGATATCAGAAGAAAGCTGCACTCCAGCAAAATGTAATATAACTGTGGATTTATCAGTACAGTTTATTGCATACTTTGTATTTCTCCACATTATTCAGTGTAACATATTGCAATCATTGTGCATTTTGGAACCTGGTTGCTGCTTTGTCTATAGTAAATAAACTATAATAATAAACTTAAAATATATTTATTATGACATACATAGAATTTAAAAATAATAATCACAACTTCAGGATAATTAATAGTAATAAATTTAAACTTTAGCATAATTTATTTATATTAAGAAATAAAACAAAAGTGTGTTTCAATAACAGTGTCTTGGTTGTTAAGCAAATATGAAGATTGATATCCAAGACATGAAAAACTTTCTTAGTCAGAATTCTAGAGGATGCATAGATTAGATTCCCAATCCCAGCCACACCCACATCCCAGTACCTGTATACTAGAGATGAGTGACATTTTCAAAACTATGCCTCATTTTGCATTTGGCCATATAATTTTGCATCTTTCACGTTTTCTAAATTTGCTCTTAAGTGTTTCAAAACCTAATCACACCAGGGGGTAAATGTATCAAGCTGAGAGTTTTCCGGCGGGTTTGAAAATCCAATCAGATTCTAGCTATCATTTATTTAGTACATTCTACAAAATGACAGCTAGAATCTGATTGGTTGCTATAGGCAACATCTCCACTTTTCAAACCTGCCAGAAAACTCTCAGCTTGATACATTTACCCCCAGGTAGCAGAATAATTGACCAATTTAGAAATACAGTACAAAATGGCATTTCACAGTACATTGAATCAAAACCAGAACTCCAAGATTGTATTGTCAGAACCTTGAAGCTCTGTGAAACAACGTATTATGCTGCAAAACCCTGTGCAAGTTCTGCCACATTTTTGCCCATCAATGCTTTGTACACAACAACAGTCACTTGTTTCCTCACACTGATTGCATGAGGAAGTGCACAGTGACACAACACTCACGGCTTCCTCATGTAGTCTGTATTTATGGAATGCAGACACTGACAGGAGTATAGGGAGACCAGATATGTTACCTTCCCTGTCCCTTCTGTCAGTCACCACTCTCCTAATATACTGACTACATGAGGAAGTGCACAGTGACACAACATTCATCGCTTCCTCGTGTAGTCTGTATTTATGGAATAGAGACACTGACAGGAGTATAGGGAGACCAGATATGTTACCTTCCCTGTCCCTCCTGTCAGTCACTGCTCTCCTAATATACTGACTACATGAGGAAGTGCACAGTGACACAACACTCAGGGCTTCCTCATGTAGTCTTTATTTATGGAATGCAGAGACTGACAGGAGTATAGGGAGACAAGATATGTTACCTTCACTGTCCCTCCTGTCAGTCACCACTCTCCTAATATACTGACATGAACCATGAAAAAAGCACATGATGTTCTATGTTACATTACTCTCTCATACTGTCACTGGAGAGGGAAGGAAAAAGAGGAGACGTGTGGAGAGCAGCACTCTGTGTGTGTCAATCTATTCAAGATCACGTCTATCTGTAGACAGTTATGGTAAAAAGTTGACTCTACTTTGGCTTTAATTAAAGCAGATATATATACGTTTACATCATTAGTATAGGCCAGTTATTTGCATTCTTCCTGTTGGAAAAATATCCATATATTTCTAATTTAGAAGAAACAAATCATGTATTGATTCAACCCTCCAGTAACAGCTGCTCTCTCATTGATGTGAAATATTGCACTCCCAGCTGTCCCCTTATTACATGGGAGACGGAATGCAGAATTCTAATCCCATTATGCACTGACTGATACTTTTGTATCTGATTTTAGTTAACGCTCCTTGCTGTCAAACAAACCAGGACGAATATATTGATGGAAATAGAGGAAATTTGCATTACCTTTAACATATGTCTAGCAAAGTCACTTTGAGAAATAAAAGAAACACTAATTGATATGATTTGTAACGCTTTATACAGTTATTGCTTTATTTCTTTGTTCTCATCTTATTAAAACAACAAGAAAAGTTAAGGATATTTTTTTTAGCTAAACTCCATAGGAACAATGTCTAAATAAGAATGTAAAACTCATAAATAAAAGTAAGTGATGTCTATATTGGATTTGGAATGGCTTATTTGGTTATTCTTGTTATTTTGAAATTCTAGTATTATAAGGGTTGATTATTCGTCATATGATAGCTCTAAATCAGGGGCATAACAAGTAGTTGTTGGCCACCATAGCAACATTTTCTTGGGGGTGTGGGGGGCAGTGTTGTGCATTTGCCCACTGTTCTAAACGTTCCATTACAGAGACACTGAAAGCCCAGTTAGGGCTCCACTGCTCATTCACCGGCCCCCATGTTGTGCTGGGAGCCTCTGGACTCATAACTGCACTTCATAGCAGCCGTATGGGCTGACACGAGGATAGATACGCTTAGAGATAAACTTCCAACAATAAGTGATACCAAAATTCAGAATTCAAATACTAAATTTACCTTAATAAAGCATGGTATTGCATGATTCCAAGCTAAAAGAATGTTAGATGTGGCGTTTTTAAAGGGCATGCTGAGATCTGCAATGAACACAAGTTTCCTAATACATAATACAGGGGCGCAGCCAGGGGGGGTTTCCTAGTCCCCAGAAACCCCATGTCCTGCCTGAGGTGCCGATGCTTGCAGTGACTGGCCCCTGGATCTCTTCCCCTGCTGTGTGTATACAGCACTCTCTGAGCTGCAGTCTGGCCTCGCCCCTTCCTGCCACCCAGCTAGCACGTGTGTGATGCCGGAGGCAGAAAAAAAAAGATAAGAGAGTCTGTGTGTGTGACAGCTTGTCTTTTACTGTCTGTGTATGTGACAGTTTACATGTCTGTATGTTTGTGTATGTGTGACTCTGTGCTTGTCTGTGTATGTGACAGTTTACATGTCTGTGCGTTTCTGTGTGTGAGTCTGTGCTTGTCTGTGTATGGGACAGTCTACTTGCGTGTTTGTTTGACCCTGTGTGTGTTTGCGAGCGTGACCCTAATTAATGAAGTAATTTTAATGTCTGTACAGTATAACACTTGACCATGTCTGAAGAATTCAGCTTGTGTGATACAGCAATGATAAACAAACAAGCATCTTATATAGTATTTTACATAAGAATACTCAGTAGGCAGAGTTTGTTACTATAGGAATATATACAGCACATGACATTTATGTTAAAGAGCAATGTTGTAAGCGTACTGGAGCGCACTGGGATATGTTTAGTTTGAAGAATGATTCTCTGTATGCATCATTTATGCTTAACAGCATAGAAGAATTTTGTTGTATGTATAACCAGAATAATCTACAATTAATATTTCAGGTTGTATTATGTTTGGCCACATTCACTATGACTGCAGTGTGTCACTTTACTTATCATTTAACTATAACTGTTTTTTAGTTCAGTTCTTAGTGTCACACTAGACATAGCAGTGAATACGCATTTTGATGGACCAATGGAATGTTGTAAATGTTGGAAAATTATCGCCACGCCCCCACACATTCTGGTCACGCCCCCTGGAGGTGTGGCGTGGAAAACCCCCCCTCCTCAAATCCTGCATTTGCCCCTGTAATGAATACTGTAGTGATGGAAAAACATAGAAATCTTCATGGATAGTGTACCATTAAGTAGACCTTTCACTGAACACTCGCACAGGACTTAATTTTAAAAAAAAATATTTTTGTGAATTTGCATTACCCAGCTAGAAAACAGAGCAATCAGGGTATGCGGTCGATGGACAAACATTCATTTGGTCGACATTCAGAAAGTCGACAATAGGTTGACAAATTCAAATGTTGACAGTATTATTAGGGCGACAATTCCAATGTCAACAGTATTATTATAGCGACAATTAAGATATAGACAGTATTATTAGGTCAACAATTTGACTATAGACAGTATTATATGGTTAGGAATATTATTGTTGATATAATAGTACTGTTTACATTTGAATTATCAACCTAATAATACTGTCTACATTTCAATTGTTGACCTAAGATATACTGTCAATGTTATTATTGTCGACTTTCCAACTCTGTCTATATTATGGTGTCGACCATATAAATGTCGATCATGTAACTGGAACATATGTATCACACCCGGAAGCAGTGTTAGTACGAAACTCATTTCCTCTGCTATCAGGTTGCTGCTTCTTTACCAGTCAGCTTCATGTGTGTAGTGGAATACAAGGAATTGCCTGTACCTGTTCCTATGTTCTATCTATCGTGTTCTATTTTATTCTTTTAAATCACTTAAGGATATATTTACTGAACTGCGGGTTTGAAAAAGTTTAGTTATTGCGTATAGCAACCAATCAGATTTGAGTTATCATTTGTTTAGTACATTTCACAAAATCACAGCTAGAATCTGATTGGTTGCTATAGGCAACATCTCACTAGTCTCAGAAACACAGTAAACTGATACTGCTATGCAAGTTCCTGTTTGATTTGGGAGATCAACCTACTGCAGCATTAAATGTGTTGATATAGCGATATATGTATTTTATTCAGAATAAATATAAACCTAAATTGTTGCTTTTTTACTTCAATATGACCCTACATTTGATGGGCCCATCGTTCCAATCATTGCTGCATTTATGTCTACACTAAGTTCCTTACAAGAAAAACATCAATGGACCCAATTTTTTTTTATAATACTTGTCCATTTTACCTGTCCACAAGTAATGTTCTTATCCCCACATCAATAACACAATTCAGGTCTTCAGTGAGCCATTCTTTGAATTTCATTATGCTAGTATTCCAAATAGTCAAATATTTTCCGCATCCTTAACAATGTTTCTTACATACTGGAGTAACAACCATTGTCTCCTACCACTGATCCAAAGCACAGCCCACTAGAACTTTACTTTTTGTCTTATGTTTTCATTTGTTTGGTGAATTTTTATACTTATTCCAGAACTATTTGTTTTTATTTGCTGGTTTGTTTTTTTTTGTAAGAATTTTATTTGTACTTTCAAATATAATACAAACAAATGATAACAGTTGGCAGAGATCAAAAATATCAAAGCTTGTACAAATAAGTGAGTGAATGAAAAAGCATGCACATAGATAAACACTCATAATTGAATTATTCCAAAGGTGAGGACTTTAGATACTTGGAAGCATCTGGCAATATTAAGAAAGCCATACAAGACATGGTATGGTAAAATGTGTAACAGCATAGGCTGTAGGGAGGAGGGGGATGGGGCGAAGGGTGGGAATTAGTAAAAAGGTGGTTGAGGACAAGGCCCGGACCCGGATGACCTCTGGTTTGCTGTGGGGGGATAAAAGCATTTGTATATAACAAAAAGCAAAACTAAATTAGCAGAGAATTTAGCTATAAGCAAAACCAAACAATCAGCTAAAGCTATAGGAGGATGTCTGAGATACCCTGGAGACGGAATGAACCAATCGCACTAAATTTGGCTATACCTGTGAGACTTATTGTTTAAACCAGTAGATATTTTTTCCATGGACCTCAGGTACCAGATTTTATTGAGGAACTGCCATCTGAAAGTGGGATCTGTATATTTCCAGTGTTTTGCGACTAAGCATCCGGCTAAGCATCCGGCCGCATTGAGGGTTTGCATGGAAAGTTTTTCAGAGTATTATCCAGTTCCTCTAGTGAGGAGCCAAGGAGGAACGTCCATGGGCATTTACAAACTGAGACTCTAGTACCATCACTGTTGAGGCTGGCTATGCTGTGCCAGAACTGAACAATCTTAGGGCAGGACCACCACAGATAGACAAAGGATCCCATCCACAGCCTCTCCAGAACTGGCCAAAGATTTCTTTAACCTTGTGGGGACTAAATAACACCTATAATATACTGTGTAGGAGTTCTGTTTGACAAGAGAAGATATTGAAGATTTAGAAACTCTCTCCCTCACAGTGATCCAAATGTCTTCCTATGTTGGGCTGCCCAAGTCAGTTTCTCAATTGGTTTCATGTCTTGGTACAACAGCTTGTTTGGTGGTTACGTGTAGGCTGTAGAGCATGTAGATAATGCCTTTTGGGAAGGGGTTATACACGCAGAGAGATTCGAGCAGGGTCAGGGACCTGGTTATGTCAAGCTTAGGGAGGAAGTCAACGTAATGATTCACCTATAGATATGAAAAGGGACTGACTGATGGGAAATCAAACTTTTTTTGTAAGGTAGCCAACGGGATGCATTGGCCAAAGTCCACAACATCTAATATCATCCTGATACCCCTCTTATGCTGAGGTAGGAAGCGGGGCAAACCTTACCCTGTAGGAAAGTCAGTATTAAGACTACCCTACCCCTCCTATGTTAATAGATCATTTAGGGCGTGGAAGAACTGAGCTTGATCTAAATTAGGAGCATAGACATTAATAAAAGTATATGGGATATTATTTAAGTCTCCAGTTAGGATGATATAACGTCCTTCTGGATCGCTGACAGTATTGGAAGTTTTAAATATGGCGGTTTTAGAAAACAAAATGACTTACTCCCTTTTTTTTTTGCGAGTAGTGTCGCAAGCATGGCAGGTGGATGGGAATTGTTTTGATTTGAGTTCAGGTTGTCTGAAGCCTGAGCAATGGGTCTCTTGAAGGAATACGATATCTCCTGTTAGTTGACAGTGTGTGGAACAGAGTGGAGTTTGTATCTGCTTTTGACATAAATGTTTTTAATGTTTATTTATCTGTACACTGTTAGGGTTCCCAGTAAAAGAACCATGGAGTTGTGTTAGTGAAACAAAATGTTTTTATTATAGCAGAGATACATGGGAAATCAATAGGAGCAGTCACTTTGTAAACAGCAACTCCGTTCATAGAAGGAACAGATTCCAACAGCAAAAAGAGCAGGTACACGGATGACACAGCAAGCAACAGATGCAGTGAATGGTTATTGGCAAACTTAGTTCATAGAGGCAGCAGGATCATGAGAGCAAATATAGGTATAATGGTAAATGCAGATTCCTAGATACAAGCTGCTACCCTGCAGCATAGGGTAGCAGGATGACCAGGTTTGGTTTTGAAGCAGGAGATGCAGTGTGCCAGGCACAACGGATGAACTGGTTTAGCCACCGGAGCAGGTAAGACTTGTGTTTGCTGGAGAATCAGGCGAAAGGTGGGCCAGACAAGCCAGGGTTCAGAAGCCAGAGAATCCAAAGAAGTATCATGGAATAGGCAGGAGCAAGGTCAAAACAAAGCCAGGATCTGGGTCTCAAGAGTAGGTGCAGAACGTAGAAACAAACAGGAGTCAATTACCAGGGAGTCAGTCAGGATATTAACACTGGAGTACATTGAGGAACCAGCAGCAGCAAAGACAAACTAACTGGCACAGATTGCTGGGAAAGGCAGTCTATTAAAAGCTAGACACAGGTGAGCATGATCCAGCTCAGAGGGTTTAACCCTTCTCAGGCAAAGAAAGAGGCAATGAATGTTTATCATTATTATAAGTGTTGTAGGAATTAGAGGATAAATGTTTGGTTTTTCAAAAAGGTTTCTAGTTCTTAACCTGGACCTTTAAAATTGGGTGTTCGGTAGGTAGAAAGAGAGAAAAGGTGACTACAATATGATATCAAGCTTTCAAGGCACTCAGCATTCAATGCTTTAAATATCCTCTTGTGTAGTCACTCTGGACTTTTACATTGTCTGACTGGGCACTGAAGATAGAGTAGACAGGAAAATTTAATATCCCATGCTAATTGCAGAAGTAGGCCACTTTTTGCAGCAGCTTCTGCCGACTGAGATTTAGGAACCTAAATTTTGCAAATTGTAATCATGCGCACCACCTTTGGGCCTTTCTCGAATTCCTTTTACCTGTTGTCAGTATCTGACACGATGGTTTGGAGCCCATTACTGATGACATCACTAAATTTGCAAAATCCAGCAACCAGTTAGATACTGTATAACCTTAGCTGATGTTGGGTCAAACACATTGAACCAGAAATAGAGAACAAAATCATAAAAATATATTAGGAGATGACTTATTGCACCTTAAATTTAAAGTCCTCACCAGTCTTAACTACTGAGGTTGTTGTACAAGGTGATAAAAAAAAGATATAAGAATTCAGAGGGTTGCGTTTTTCTGTGTCAAGATATGTATTTGTAAGTTTATATAACAGGTACTTTAAAAATACAATAGAAACCTGTCTTGTTTAAACATTTGTTAATAGACAACATAAAGTAAATTCAACTGAAAGTTAAAACTAAACTACATTGGTGATGAATAGAAAACTTTTAAGGAGACTGGTGTTATTCTTATAGAGGACATTCACTAAAGCTAACAGTATACATAATATTATCCCATATTTAACAAGAATATGTACAGAAAAATACAAAAATATTCTGTAACCGGTGAATTTGCGTCATAATAATATTGTTATAAATAAGTTAATCCTCTCCTTGGTTTCTGCTTTATGAAGATGTATTTCTTCATTTCCAGTTCTTTGGGAATCGCACCGAGACAATATTTAATATCTATTTTTACCAGCAAGCTGAGGAAAGCTTCATATAATATGTCATTGTGGGCTCCAGGATCAATGAGTGACTCCATTGTCCTGTTAATAATAAGTAACGACCCTCTCTGAGTTCTGCAAAGATACAGTGTGAAATATGATTTTATAATAACACACAGTAACCATGACATTACATTATTATATTACTTTGTTACAGTACATTTTTACCATTGTCATCTTTCCAGGAAGGAGATATTGCCTGTATTTTATTAGTGTATTTTACCAGTTTTAGGGGTATATTTACTAAACTGCGGGTTCGAAAAAGTGTAGATGTTGCCTATAGCAACCAATCAGATTCTAGCTGTTATTTTGTAGAGTGCACTAAATAAATGACAGCTAGAATATGATTTGTTGCTATAGGCAACATCTCCACTTTTTCAAACCCATAGTTTAGTAAATCTAGCCCTTAGTCTTTAATTTGAACAAAAATACATTTCTCCATTCTTGCATGGTAGACCTGTGCATTTATGGAAATACTGTATATCTAAGTCAATACCCACCTACATACTACAGATTACAAACCTGGTGATATAGAACATTTTCCTTTCAACTCTTACCCGCAGCAGCCCATGTTTTCAAGACTTTCTTTGCCATGCACAGGTTAAACAATCTAATTGACTGGTTAGATAATTATTCAGAATGTTCTCACAGAAAAAATCCTCAAAACAATTGAGGTATTGAGCAGCTAGTCTTGACCAGACAGAGAGGTACCTGTGTAGGTAAGTGGTTAACAACATCCTTAAGCTTGTCAGCCATTTATGCTATAGTTTGGAAGTTATTGGGATATGAATTACCTTCCTGACCAATAGACCATAACTATATTTGTACGATTTAACACTGAGAAGAACGCAAGTAAAAATGCATGTTAAATGGAAACGCATTTTACATGCGTTTGTTACTAGTGTTCTGTAGGCTTCTCCTAATGTGTTTACCAATACTAAATGCTTGGATAGAGCAAAATGCATTTAGTTAAGAGCAACACACCAGAACACTACTAAAACACGTGTGGGTATGGTGGCATTAGAAATAGTGGGTTATTTTGTCTGTATACATGCATTGTACTAGTTTTAAACGTTTGCAATTAACACCAGTGGGTATGAGGCCGTATGTTGTTCTATCACAGCAGTAAATCATTTAAAAAAAAAAAAAGACCTACATAAAACGGGGACATACAAGGTAGACAAAATAAATGCAGACATGAAAACAAAGGTTATAGAGGGACCTGCTCATTAGAGAGCTTACATTCTTAGTGGAAGAGGGCACAGCTGAAACAAGAGGAGTGAGTGTGGCTTTGGGTGGCAATTGGGACAGTTGTGTGGGTGTATATGTGTGAATAGTGTTATCGTGGATAAGGTCACCTTTAAAAAGAAGATCAGCTTTCAAAGAGCATCTAAAGATCTGGATGATGTGGGAAAGTCTGATTGAGCATGGTAGAGAATTCCATAAGTTAGGAGCAGCACGGGAGAAGTCTTGTAGGCGGGAGTGAGAGGTGGTTACCAGAGACGAGACAAGGTGCAGGTCAGAGGTAGATCTAAGAGGGCGGGAGGGAGAGTATTTTGATATGAGTTTGAGATGTATGAAGGGTGGTGTTGTTGAGGGCTTTGTAGGTAATTGTGAGTAGTTTGAATTGGATTCTGGAGGACACAGGGAGCAAGTGTAGGGATTTGCAAAGTGACAGGGCAGATTTGGATCAGTGAGAGGAAATTCAGTCTTGTAGCAGCATTTAGGAAGGACTGAAGTGTGGATATATAGGTGTCGGGAATGCCAGATAGCAGGAGGCTGCACTAGTCAAGACGGGAGATGATGACAGAATGAATAAGAGTTTTGATAGCATGTTAAGTAAGAAAAGGGTGTATTCTGGCAATGTTTTTTAGGTGGAATGGATGGGACTGGGAGAGAGTCAGAGGGCGGAATCTCCCAAGGCGGGCTTGGGAGACTGAGGAAATTGTGTGTTATTGACAGAGAAGAAGATTAGACGGGAGGTAGTGAAACTGGTAGGAGAGAAGTTGATAAGTTCTGTTTTGGATTTGTTGAGCATTAGGTATCGTTGCAACATCCATGTGGATATAGCAGAAAGTTGGTTACATGAGATACTACAGAAGGGAAGAGGTGAGGGTATCAAGTAGCTTGGAGGCAAAGGGAAGAAAAGAAAAATGGGTGTAGTTGAATATATATTGGTCGAAGTTAAAGGGAATAAAAGCCCACTCTGACCACTAACTACACATATATATATATATATATATATATATATATATATATATATATATATATATATATATATACATATATACATACATACATACATACACATACAGTATATATTAGAAGAAACCAGTGAGTTCTGTGACCATATAAAAGCATTGGACTGCAGAAATTTTTACGTTGATTGCAGTAAAGTTTGATAAGATTTTGAACTTTGCAACAATAAAGTGTTATTAATGATGTGCTTTTTAGTAATATGTAACCAGTAAAATTACACAATTGGAATTCTTGCATCAGTCCAGGCTTCGCTGGAGAATTTGGTTCAGGAGTTTCTAGAAAAACAAACAAAACACTATGTTAACATCCAGAATCCCTGATTTATCTCAATATGTCTTTAATCGTTTGCTTTTTTTTTACCTTTTTAAACAGTTGGGCTCGGAGCCGGTTACTCTGTGTTATTATTCTCTTCTCTTCGTCCTCTTTTTTCTTTTTAACTTCAGGCAAACTGTTATATATTCTGCAACATGTTAAAGTGATGCAATGTTATGATATGAGCTTAGGTTTCAAGCTGCCATACACTTGAAGTAAAGTGGTTAATGTCAGGAATTAGTCAATCTAAGGGAAGGTCAGATAGATAGATTTTCCCTGTTAATTATATACTATGCAGAATAAAACACAGGTGCGCTACATGTCCTTAATGTATTTCCAGGACCAAATAAGATTAGGAGCAGAGGATCCACACTCACCTTATATTAATCACACATAAAAACATAAATATGCCACAAGTATCAGTGGTACAGTCTAAACTATGCAGTGCAGATATGGTTTTGCCTTACATGTGGTGTAGATGTGTGTGAATACACTAAGGGACAGACTAAGTACTGAATATATTGTGACACGTACAGCCTTCCGATGATGCACATATGACAACTTCTTGCTTGTACTTTGCTTTTATTGTCAGGATGGCAAAGTAGCACGTAACACAAAATTACACACAGTTTATTATAACCATGATGTTAAGTTAACAGAGACCAACTTCCTAGTCACCGGTCAACTTGTTCAGCATCGGTCACAATGCATAATGAACAACTCAGGCTTAAATACTTTACACTCCTCCCACAGTGCTAGCTAGATGGACAGGTGACACTGCCACCTAGTCTTTATAGAGGAGTTCTATTTGGGTGCTCTGCTTGATGAGCCTCACTGCAGAAACACCATGTCAGCTGCTGTTAGCTGTGGGAAAAGATACCTCTGAACCACTTCAAAATATGGAAGTTAAATACCATTCTATACTATTATTTTGTCACACATATGTCCTCAACTTGTATATGTTTAAACTAGGTGCACTGCTGTACAAATATGTAACCCTGTCTGCAGCCTAGCCCTGCAGACTGTCCAATGAATACCTTTTCACTTAGAGGCTTATGGGAAACCACTCCCTTTGTCACAATATATAAATATATATTTCCAGCCTCCATCCCTGCTAGTCCATTTGAATAATTTGGGAATCAAAAGGAAGCATCAGTGATGGACACCCCAGATCTGCCCAGGTCGACCAATATCCGGTGCACATATATACAGGGTCGCACAAATTATTCTTAGGGCGTGTTATTTACTAACAAGGTGCAAATATACAGTAACTTTTAGCAAGAAATCACACAATTGCTTTCGTTGTCTAACACGAGATTGTACAAAGGGATTTGCTGCTTGATTACTAGACATTTAGGGACATATTCAATTAGCTTCCGGGATCGCGGCATCGCGCGGCCATGCACATAAAGTGCAATTACGGTACTGCCGCATCGCCGATTTCTGAGGTGTAGCGGTATCAGGAAGGAGGCGACCGTGCGTAGCCACGATCCTGGAAGCTAATTGAATATGCCCCTTACACTTTATTAGTAAAGAGCCCTCAAATTATTAGTAACATTATTATTATTAACATATATTTACATAGCGCCAACATATTTCTTACTGCTTTACAATTGGTATATTGTGTGTGAATTAATGTTAGAAAGATTCTCTGCATGTGATGGAGGCAGACTGTTTCAAATTTGGTAAATAGAGGGGAGGGGGGCTTGCTAGCGTTGTTGGTTATCAAAAATGTTATTTATTTAACCCCATTAAAGTTGCTTTAACAATACTCACCGTGGTTTTAATTATTATGTTCTACTGGAGGTGTCTCTAAAGCAATTAGATGAAAATTATAGTTTATTTTCTATGTGGGTAATATTCTAATGGGACTGACTTTCTTCTTTTCTCAAAATTAGAGTTTGACTATAAAAAAAAATGGAAACAAATGCAATAGGGAGTGTTTGAGCCAATACTGATGTGTATAGTTAGAAGGGACGTTTATTAAACTATAACCTGCTGTGCTAATTATTTAACCTTGTAATAATGCGTCAACGCAGGATGTCGTTATACAGAAATAACTAGGATCATCAATTTAACAATTGGAAAGTTTCAACTTCTCTGTGGATGGGAAGATATACAGTGAATAAGGGGACAATTTTTTATTATTTTTTTTGGGGGGGGATTTGGAACAAAATTATCTGTTTTTGAAGAAAGAAAAAAAATACCAACTTCACATTTTTAAACATCTTTTTTCTGTGTGCCATTCAAAGATGTGTGAATAATTTCACCAGAAACAGAGCTATATGGGCCTGATTCATTAAGGAAATTAAAGCAAAAAAAAATTAGTAACTTTGCACCTTGGCAAAACCATGTTGCATTGGAGAGAGAGCTAAATCATAGAATTGTGTCATTAGCCCCGCCCCTAAACTGTTATTGCTATTTTTAACCAATAAAAACAGGGGGCGGGGCCACGATGAGGCAAGCATCGCCTCACCAAGCCCGGCCCTACCATTTAATTTACAGATCTGGCCGGGATCCAGGAGAATTGCCTGCTCTCCCAGAAATTTGGGAGTCTCCCGGACATTCTGGAAGAGTAGACAACTATGAGCTAAATTTAAAATGTGGGGACAGATTTATAGTTGTATAAGGCATGTCCTAGATCAACTTTAAATTTCGGTTTACAAATAAAGCTATCGAGTATTTGTGTGCTAGATGAAAAAACAAACAGTATTTAACGTATGTGCAAAATAATAAACTAATTTGCACCCCTTGCATTGTAACATGGTTTTGCCCAGTAGAAAACCTACTCAATTTTTTGCCTTATTTTCCTTAAGGAATCAGAATGAGTCAAATTGCAAATCGAAATTGCACGGGACTGCACCCTTTGTAATAAGTCATTTTTATCCAGTGACATGTTGTAATAATAGACGGTGTACTTGATTCTTAGACTGGAAGATTTCAATGTATTTGCAGACCCTGGTTAGCACAAGATTTAAACAACAGTGTGTAGCTGGTCATAAAACTATCAGAGAGAAGACAAATGATAAGTGGATAGATCACCCCAAGCCTATCACAGACGTATTAGCTTGACATGGCTAAAACATAACCCAGAAGTCACTTCAGGTAAAATGTGTCGGCTTATTTGAAAAATCGCTGCTATTTCTGCAATAAATAACTAAAAAAAAATCCACTGGTTCGCCTGTCAATCTATTATCAAAGCTGCGGAGAAAAAGAGACATATTTTATCTGTATTGGATAAAGAATCCAGTAGTGTTTTTAAGAAACAAAAGGAGGGGTGGGTTGTACTCTGGACCCTAGACCAATTGTACCTTTCAATTTTAACCCTACCAGAGCTGCTTGCGATGAGTAGCTTTATTTTACATCTATAAATATAAAGTGGATTTTAATTTACGAAGTGGTCTAGTGGTTAGTAGTTCTGCCTCACAGCACTGGGGTCATGAGTTCAATTCCCGACCATGGTCTTATCTGTGGGGAGTTTGTATGTTCTCCCTGTGTTTGCGTGGGTTTCCTCCGGGTGCTCCGGTTTCCTCCCACACTCCAAAAACATACTAGTAGGTTAATTGGTTGCTATCAAAATTGACCCTAGTCTGTCTCTGTCTGTCTGTCTGTATGTGTGTGTTAGGGAATTTAGACTGTAAGCTCCAATGGGGCAGGGACTGATGTGAGTGAGTTCTCTGTACAGCCCTGCGGAATCTGTGGCGCTATATAAATAAATGGTGATGATGATGATGATGAAGTGTAATGCCAATCGCTTTGGTTTAGGCCCATTGCGCAATGAGGGTTCGCCCAATCATACTTCAAGATCAGCTGCTACTTTGCGGTCTTTCGAGACACCACTGCAAACTAGATCGTCCTCATCGTCATCATTTATTTATATAGCACCACCAATTCCATAGAACTGTATAGAGAATATTTGTCATTCACCTCATTCCCTGCCACAACACACACACACACAGACAGTATATGGTCAATTTTGATAGCAGCCAATAAACCTACTACTATGTTTTTGTAGTGTGAGAGAAAACCGGAACTCCCGGAGGAAACCAACGTGGAGGAAAGTAAAACAAGTGGAGAACATACAAACATCCACACAGATAAGATAATGATCAGGAATCAAATTCATGACTCCAGTGCGGTGAGGCAGGCAGAAGTGCTAACCACTGAGCCACCGGGCTGCCCTATGTGCATCTAATCTGAAGAGATGCACTGTACAAAAGTATAAATGTCACATCAAACTCCAACCTCTTGCCACATTAGTCCTATACTACAGTAATTTAACCCTTTCTGCTTTTCTCCTCAAATACTTAGTTTAGCTGCATTTATGGCTTAAATTATTTATGAGCGTCAGGGGACCTTGGGAATGTTTTTATTACATGTGGCACTCTTGTGTGTTAGAAGCGTTGTATTAAGGTATGGCTAGAAATGTCTGCCAAAGTGCAACATGGAATCCGGCCCATTAAAAGTCTTGGATGGGCCCTGATTCATGCTGCCCTGTAAATGTGAATGCTATTTAAATGTAGGGTTGGTTGGGGAAAGGAGGCCTATTTATTAAACAAAAAAAATGCAATGAAATTAATGTTGGGCTGGTTGGGGGTAGAATGGCCTAAAGTGTTTACTCGTTGCTCAGCTTTCCAGGAGGTGAATGGTACCTATGCCTTTTCCAAACAGGGCCCCAGCCAAGCAGCAAAATGAGCTTAAGACACAAGCAGCAGCAGGTAGTCAAAGCTGCAAGAACAGGTAGGAGAAAAGAGCTAAGGGTTGGAGAACAGTCTAGCACTTGTAAAGGGCCAGGCATGCCCCACAGACATGGCTATGATTCCTCCCATTAATGATGGAGGGGGGGGGGCACCAGTGTTCTCTCACCCAGGGAACTAAAATGTCTAGTTATGGCTCTGCCCAGTGGCTATGGTAAGAATGGGTGCTGAAAGATGGGCAGAGGGGCCTTGACCAGCCTGTGTAGTGGGAGGAGCCACCAATCTGGTGTGACCATGCCCCTTTAGTGACTATTGAAAGGGCCCCAAGAAGTTGTTGCACCAGGGCCCAAAATTTCTCTTGGTGGCCCTGTTGGCAGGTATGCCATTAACCCTGATTTAAGTACTTGGATTTCCCTCTCCCCCCCCTTCCCATTCAACATCTCTCGAGTCTTCACAGCATAGAAGGCACAGCACTAAGAAAATTGATGCATATTGTAAAAATGATGTTTGCTCTGTTGAAAAATATGAAGAAAACAGAAAGAACAGGGTAACTTTGTAAGAAGCGCACAAACCACCAAGCCACCGTATGATTTCCCATTGAGCGCACTTGTTCTATTGTTGGATGGGATGTCAAGATGTTTTATACCTTTTAGATCTTCGCTGCATCTCTCTTTCTGAAATAGCTCTTTCCTTTGGGTTGAATAAGTTATCTAAAAAAAAAAATACATAAAAAAAACCCAAATTGAATAATTCATGACACAAGTTATGAGTACATCGCATATGCAATATTTAATGTTCGTGGAAATATTACATTTGGACATTTTTTTGTGTGGACACAGCATCCAAGAGAAAAACTCTCCCACTATACTCCGGCTATATAAAATATATACATGCAAAATATTTTAATATTAATACATAGAGTCCCCTTTTGTTTTAAGTATGTCCTGGATACATCATATATAATATGTAACACATTAATATTGTGACAGAAGCACTGTGTAAGTAGTAAATGACAGGCTTATAAGTCCTAATTTCTGATGTTTGTGTTTTAAAAATCCCAAACATCACCCCCACATTGCAAGGAAACAATGCACCTTTTGGGGTTTGCGAATCGGGACAGTCCCAACAAAACAGTGACTGTTGGGAGGTATATTAGTAGTGAAGGGAGACATTTATTTAGCTGGCAAGCTGCAGAGCAAGGGTGCAAGCAGAGAGACACATTTGTGCAGCATTGCACCTAGTTTAAGGATAAACAGTTGGAGAACATATGTGTGACAAAAAAAATAGTATAGAGTCTGATTTAACTTACATGGTTTTAAAGTGCCTTTTCTCACAGCTACAGGCCCTGTCTGCAGTATGAGTAATCAAACAGAAGCAGCTGGTGAGAACTTCCTTTTAAAGGGAAGGTGGGAGTGTCACCTGCCCATCAAGCTAGGGCGGTGAAAGGAGTGTCAGGTATAAAAACCTGTTTGTTTTACTGTTCAGTGTGACCGATGCTAGAAAAGCTCTCCGGTGTCTAGAGAGCTGGTCTCTCTTTATCTAGTGTTTAGGGTCACAAGAAACTGTATGGAATCTTTATGTTGCACTTTTAATAGATATGACAAGTATATATCATTCTCTAGTTACAATTAAAAGGCAGGGGTGAAGCCCACTTATTTTGCATCTTATTCTTATCGGAAGTGAGTGACCTTAGAGGCTCTTTATTGGGATCGGTACCCAATAAAGACATTCACATTCCAATCTACTGAAAGGTATTTGTGGCTATACCTATACATTATTCCTAAGTGGATCACACAGCATTTATCTTATGTGCATGGTCGATCAGAATGGCATTTGTGGCCAAAACGCAATGATACAATATTTTTTAGGTGGTATAAACAGCATTTACCACATCTTTATTTGATGACCAGAACGTTAACTCTGGTTTCAATCTATCTACACAATTGGATGCCGGCTTTGTGTATTACAGACATATGCATTTCACAAGATCTATATATACCCATGATATACCCATATATTTATTTTTTAATTATTTTTTTGTGTATATATTTCTGTATGTTTTGATATACATTAAATGTTTTATGATTATTTATGTGGTGATCCGTGAGATACCTTATTTTAGATTTTTTCTTTGCAATCAGATTCTATCTATCATTTTATAGAATGTACTAGATAATTGATAGCAGGAGTCTGATTGGTTGATTTAGGCTACACCTCCACTTGTCCTTTTTTGAAGCTCTAGTAAACCTCCCCCTCAGTTTGTATCTGAACCTGCAGCGTGGACACATCATAAACATTGCCATAATCACAGGGTTATCTACTCCTCACTCTGCAGGTGTTTTTCATTTTTGTGGATGACACTTTCATTGAAGAGAGTAATTATAATAAGTGATTCTATTTAGAGACAGTTCAGTCAGTTACAGATTTAAATTCTGATTACTTAAGAATTCTCACTTTGTAAGATGACATCTTAGGTCCTGAATTGTAATTCTGTGTGAAAATTAATTTCTTGTAGAATACATTAAGTTGTTATTAATTGCTCATTATGAATTATGCTCATACCCTAAAGTTTTGCAAATGTTTTTGTTTCTAAGTTCATTTTGATACGTGCACTTTGCCAGAGATATGTGGCAAGAAGTTTCTATAATGAGGAAAGTGGTTTAATAGAGGCTGTCATTTATGTTAAAGCTTAAGCTTATACATATCTCACAACTTGCAAGTCTTTGGCAGAGGGTCAAGTCATGATTGGGGTGTGGCCATGGTCCCAGAGGGCTGGCTATCACTGTAAGCACTAGGCTGCTCATTAGCAGCCCCCTTCCCCCCCAAAATTACTACTTGCAGAATAAACATGTCCCCGGGCAGGACAGAGCCCTAAATTTCAGACTGTCACGCTAAAATCAGGATAGTTGTGAAATATGCTTTGAAACTGTCATCAATTCTAAAATTGCTTCTGAAGTGTCCATGTTTGTTATGTCACCATATGTGCTCAGCGTGACTTCACTCTTGGGGGCATATTCAATTAGCTTTTTGATTCGCGGTAACGCGCGTTGCCGCGAAAAGTGCGCGTTCTTGCGGGTATTACGGTACCGCATTAACGCGGATTTTCGTTCGCAACCCTATGGGCTGCGAACGAAAATCCACGTTATTGCGGTACCGTGTATTACGTTTCGCGGCTGTTCCGGCGCGTTACCGCGAATCTAAAAGCTAATTGAATATGCCCCTTGAAGTGACACTGCGTTGAGTAGACGCTACTGTAATACTTGCCTTCCGGGAGATCTTGGAGAGTAGGTGAAGTGCGAATGTGAAGGGGGTTATGGAACTGCGGATCATTTTGGCTCTGCCCTATGATGCAATTGTGTCATTTCACCACGGAAGGTGAGGCCAAAATGATGCGATTGGCTGCTAATCACATCTTGGAGACCCTATCCCACACAATTCACTAGGAAGTGAGCAGAATGACACAAGAATGGCCTGTTCTCCGGGAGTCTAGGGGACCTACCCAGAATTCGGAAATCTCTCGGACATTCCTAGTAGAGATGCTCGGTTTCTCGAGAACCGAACACACCCGAACTTAGGGGATCCAGGTTCTGAGCCGAGCTGGCTCGGTACTTTCGCGCACCCTCAGACTCGAAAACGAGGCAAAACGTCATTGTTACGTCGTCAAATGTCGCGATTTTTGGATTCCTTTTTAAGATCCAAAATAACGGTGAATGGGAGGGAGGCCGGTCCCAAGGACAATTTCATCTTGCGCCATTTTTCTTTTCTGCCACTGCTGTGTGCCAATGTGTCCTAGATGTGCTAGGAACTGTCATGTGTTTGAGTCATTGCTCTGTCGCTTACCATCCAGCCAGGTCGCTGCAGTGTTTGTCCAAAAGTGTATGAAAATATTGTGATCTGTGAGGTGGTCAAAATTGCCTTCAAATTACTTGAAATCCAGATCCAAAACCAAAACCAGTTCACGGGGGTCAGTGAGCATCTCTAATTCCTACAGAGTGGGAAAGTATGGCAAATATTTTTATATATTTTATATTTTGGTTGAAATTGACACCAGTCCTGAAAAGGAAGAAATCCTAACTAGCATCACATTGTGATAATACCAAACTAGTAACAGTTCCTATTTTCACGAGAGAGTCACAATTTTCTCACACCAAATTGGGCCATTATCTGTCAGGTAAGGAATCAACCAAAATGGGAGTTGTTTGGGCACATTTTGGCATGTTTTCGGGGCATGTTCTAATTTGCTTTGATTTTCTAGTCCGGAATCTTGGCTGGTATTCTCTGGTATGAGACTTTTGACATTATTTGTAAATTATCATCATCATCATTTATAAAGCGCTGCTAATTCTGCAGCGCTGTACAGAGAACTCACTCACATCAGTCCCTGCCCCCATTGAAGCTTACAGTCTAAATTCCCTAACATACGCACACACAAAGACTTGGGTCAAGTTGTTAGCAGTCAATTAATCTACCAGTATGTTTTTGGAGCGTGGTAGGAAACCGGAGCACCCGGAGGAAACCCACGCAAACACAGGGAGAACATACAAACTCCTCACAGATAAGGCCATAGTCGGGAATTAAACTCAAGACCCCAGTGCTGAGAGGCACAAGTGCTGCCCAAACATTGCTGGATCAGAAACCAAACAAATTTGTTTTTGTCCCTGTTCTTGCACCCAATGGCCGTCAGCGACAGCCATAGTTGGAAGATGGGGGTTTTGAAGCACAATCCAACAATCTCCTTGATGACATTTAAATAATCCAATCTGTAGTATATAGACACCCGATATGAGGTTTCCAAGTGGTGATTTGCATGACTCAGACAAATAAATAGTAATAGTCTGTTAATACTTTAGCATTTCCAACATTCCTAGAAAACAGTCACTACAAATATCAAAAATTATAACAAAAGCTGCTTATTTTTCTAATGAAATACATTCATTTAAACAGAGTTAATTTGACATAACCCAGACAAAACAGATTTTCTTGATATCCGATGCGTTCATGTTTCCAATTATAAATACAGTTTTGCACAAAAGTCATTTTTACAGATTTATTGTTCAAGTCACTGTTCATTGAAGCTTTTCATTCTCAGCCTCAAAACCTCTTCCCTTTTCATTGTGCTGCAAACAATACATAGATATATTGTCACAAATGAGTTTTATAGGTAGAGTTTCCTCTTCCCCATTAGCCAGTCACAAGCATGTTCCCACACTGGCTGCTCGTGATTGGCTGGCTGGTAATGGTCAGTCCCTTTGAACTAAAACGGATCATAAAAGAAGAACGATTTTTTATTTTGTTTAATAAATTAGTGAACAATGTTTTTGAAGTGTCATCTATTCAATTAAAGTTTATTTTACAATTGTGTGTCAACACGTGGTGTGGTAAAATTTACACTTTAGGAATGTTCTGGGGCTTAGTGCTTTTCATGGCAGGGCTGGAAGCCTTTGGGAAGGGGGCATGTATTTTTTTGCAGTCCACCCCTTCATGGAGGCACAAGCACTGTGTTGATCAGCCTTGGGCTGGTCTTCGTTATGGCAGGGTGGCTATAACTGTTGTATTATATACTCTGCAAATTACCAAACGCAACAGTAATCGCTTCCTTTTCGTTAAAACAATGTGTTACTACTTTTGGATATTCTTTTTATTTTCAGCCAGTAGTTATAATTCAACACATCCAACCTTGTTGGGTGAATTACCAAGGACAAAATAATCAAAACAAAATATGTTTTCTAGATGTGGATAATAAAATGCAAGCTTCCATTTCAAATATATTTGTGAGGACACCAGGGTTAGAACAGTAGTTCGCTAGATACCTGGTGTTCTAGGTTCACGGAATCACAAAGGTAAGAAGACAGGAAAGAGATAATAATCTCTTTATTCACACAAGAATACACACAGGATAAATGCAAACAGTGCTCCACAAAGGAGAAATAGACCCCTCCATATATTCAAGTTTTAGCAAAATCACCAGAAACAGTCAAACCCCAAACAAAACCACAGCAATAACCTCACCCCACAGAGTTCACAGCAGGTTCAGAGTTCCAGCACCAAAAGAGTCTCCAATTGCTCCATAAGATGGGCCAGTCATCCGACCCAATTGGATGTTCTGTAAACTTGATAATTCCAGCTGCTTGCCCAACTCTCCACCAGCGTACTAGTCTCCCTACTGATGTAGGCTCACCAGCTCCCCAGGATCACGAGTGACTCGATATTCAATCTGAATCTAAGGGCTTTGAAGTCCAAAAGTTTTCTCTGGCACTGATAGAGCTCGACAGTTCTCCCTCAGTCCAAGTTCTCATTCTTGAGAAAACCACAGCAACTCCCTCTGTCCCTTCGGTATCACCTTTTATCAAGTCTCCCAAAATCCCCCAGTCCTGGGTCCCTCCCTGGGCACAGTCCATGTTTATTGTTGACAAGAAGAAATTGGGTGGTGACAAGGGTGGGGGGAAAGAGTGTGACTTCAACAGAAGCCCCCTGCTGTTCTCCTGCCACAAAGTCTGGTGTATACGTGCTTAGGACAGTGTTCAGTCAACACCAGAATCCCACCTCTTGATATAGATATAGATATATATATATATATATATATATATATATACACAATGGAGGAGGTGGGGAAGGCCCAAAACTGCTGTCTTGCCTATGTCCCCATGGGTTCTTAATCCAGCCGTGGATTAAACATTTAACTCATGTCCACATTGTTCAGCATAGAAAGAACACAGACTTTACTGTATTTTGCTTCCTGTTTATGGAAGATGCAGGTTACAAGTTCAGCAGGGACGTTTGTCTGCTATGGCTGCTTTCTGTTATGCCAGTCATTTCGATCCTTTTTTATGTTTTATAGACACACTTTAAAAAAAAAAAAGCTAAACGTATTTTATTACGTCATATATATTGTCAGCACAACATAAAATATACAAGCAAATCTTCCTTTATTTATACATACATTCATTATTTATATTTCTATACGTGCAGGTCGTCATGTCAGGAACTTAACTGGGTAAAAAAAAAACCTGTGCTCAAATTGGAGTGGTGACAGAGGTAAATTGCGTGAAAGTTTATAGATATTTAAGTATTTTTGTGAATGCTTCTTACTTATTGCACATAACGGAACAGCTGTAATGTTGATTTTCTTTTTATTGCATTTGATCTTTATGAAAATGTATTCTCTCCTCTCATATTGTGTCACTTCGATCTAAAAATTGGTCGGTCCACTTCATCAGCTTCCTCTCTTCTATGGCATCAGGCCTAATTTATTACTGGGTCTCCCTGTCTTTTCAGGATAATTTATATCTAATAGCCACACTTTGCCTTTAATGCAGGACACATGAATAATGCATAGTGCGTCCTGCTTACAATGCAGTCCTGCAGAATTGATTTCCCGCAAGTGTCCTGCATTCAAGAGGAGCTGGATATTTACATAAAGAATTGATGTAGCTCCTGAAAACAGTGCTTTCCGGCTGTTGTCCACAACTGTCCCTGTTTTTTTAGGTATTTATATATTCATGCCATGAAAATAACTTGTTGGTAAGACATACTGGATGCTCTGCATGTAGAGCTACTTGCTAACACATTCCAGGTACAGACAGTGCTACAAGAAAAAAGCCATTTGTTAGATGTGAGGACCCGACTCACAATGAGTCTGTGGCAATAAAATCGTTTGGTTGCTGAGTGACAGTGTAATGGAACCATTCTACAAATTGTAATGAATCACATTAATGACCATTACTTTACATTACAATGTGCTGCTCTTCTACTGTAATTTCTAGAAACTGATATTCATGATTCATGGTGCTGCATATTTTAGACTTTGCAAACAGGAGTGATACTTCAACAGGATTTATGGCATATGCTGCTAATATCTAATGGTATCTGTAAATAATCACAGATACTCTACATGGTATGTGCCGAACATGGACGGAGCTCTACCTAACCCCCCTCCCCCCCTTTGGTTCATTCTGAGTTGCTACCTTCTATGCTGTGACAATGGGAACTACAATATTAGGACTTGCAGACAACAAAGGTGAATTTTAGAAAGAAATTAATATTTTTCATTACAAAAATGATTACATATGGTAAATGCATCAACAAGATGACTTGTTGTAATAAAGGTTTGGAGGATGCCAAGGACATGTGAAAAAAAAACCTCCATCATGAGGTGGATAAAGTTTTGTACTAATTTACCAATAAACATACTTTTAAAATAATCTTGCTGCTATGATGGCTAAACAAGCTTGGTCTGGCTCCTCCCCCTGCCACACCTCTGTCCCAATCAGTGTTTAATATTAAAAAGTGCTAATAATAAAAATTATTATAGTAACTGCCGCCACCCAGTGGGCTTTCTATAAGCAACCCCATGCTTTTTCTACCCTGCAGAAGCATACACTCTCTCTCTCAGTGGCAGTGGTACAGGCAGTGGTGGTGTGTGGAAGTGGGTAACTCAGGTGGCAGCAATGGTGCCACTGAAGTTGCAGGAGTGACTGAAGTGGCAGACTGGCAGCAGTGGCTGAGGTGGCAGCAGTGGAAGACTAGTAGAGGTGGCAGACTGGCAGCAGTGGAAGATTAGCAGCAGTGGCAAACTGGCAGCAGTGGAAGATTAGCAGCAGTGGCTGAAGTGGCAGCAGTGGGAGTGGAATGGCTGAAGTGGCAGCAGTGGCAGAGGAAGTGAAGGGTGCCTGGGGATTGTGAAATCGCTGAGCACCCCAGGGAGAGAAGGGCTGCTGGATCACTGGTCAACTGTATATATTTCACAATTTTCCTTCACTTAATATTGTATGCTCTTCCCCTTACACTTAATTCTTCCTCTTCTGCTCTCACCTCCTCCCTTACCTCTGCCAGACCCCCCTCCCCACACACACACAATGTGTAAGAGGCAGACAGAAGAGCATTCAAGCTCTGCAGTGGTGGTCGGCTAGTAATGCAATGTAGTGTCGGAGAATAAGGTTATGTAGTGGGGCTATTAATGTAATGTGCGGGCTGGTGGGGACTACATTGCATACAGGAACACTAAATTCATAAAGCACAGAGGTGTCCTCTTATATATAGAAATACTGTGCACTGTGGTTGCCTGGAGGAAACAGGAGTTACTTTTCCACAGTGCATCTACAGTATTTCCATATCCATTAAATATAATCTAGTCAAAGACATATAATCTAATCAAGGACATTTTAATTAGATTTTTTTTTTACTGATTTAGGTATACTGGATAGGGCCAGCGCAGGCACCCTGGGCACCATAGGTGGTGGCGTAACCCCCCTGGTTCTTACCT
This sequence comes from Mixophyes fleayi, assembly GCF_038048845.1. Taxonomy (NCBI): domain Eukaryota; kingdom Metazoa; phylum Chordata; class Amphibia; order Anura; family Limnodynastidae; genus Mixophyes; species Mixophyes fleayi. The sequence goes on from NC_134407.1 coordinate 20,572,925, forward strand.
TGTGTGACACCGTGGAACAGCGCCATACTTACTGCTCATTACCACCATGGATGAATAATAAATAGTTTTAAAATGAATGCAGCGGGATCCTTTAAAGAAATATATGAAGATATTACTGCTCACCAAATGTAAGATTATATTTTGCAGGAGTTAACCTTACTACTCTCCAAATATAATCAATGACATATCTACTTGCCAATTATAGCCGAGTTTCTAGCTAATGTAACTAGTGCAACAGGCCGTTGGTAATGATTAAAGTTATAACCATGTGTGTACGTACTGGCTCTGTTCCTCCTCCAGGCATGTCCACCCGCCACCGACTGCATAAAGCATATGTCCGAAGCCAAATATGGAAGAAAGAGTGGGAATACACTAATCTTTCTTCCATATTAGGCTTGATATCTAGACCCTATTTAAAAGACTTACCTAGTTTAGCAGTATCATAGTAATTCTAGATTATCTTGTTTTAGCCCACATCTTGAAGCTGTCACCAGAACAGAAGTGTTGACATTTAGCCTGCCAACATTTTATTGTCGGCAGGATAACTGCCGACATTTCCATTGTCGGAAACATGACCGCATCCCGCTGAAGCGTAATGCCTTGTACAAATTATTTAGCATAATAAGGTTTTGTGTGGACACCCTATAGTCTTATGTTTCATATTGCATGACTAATAGTTGGTATCTTGCTGACTATAATTAAAAATATTCATACATGTATATCACGGAAAATGGAATGTGCATTGCTAAGTAGTCTATACTAACCATGGCCAGGGGTGGCCGATTGTAAAACCATATGGAAAATGCAATTCCATGAACTTAACAAAAACATTAAATATATAGAAATTCTATATATTTTTTTTTTTATAAAACAAAATGCATAAGAAAAAATAATAATAAGTACATTTACACCATGGCTTATGCTTGGAAAGCCAGTGTTACTCTATTGCACCATTAAGGTAGAACGTTTAAACTCCCCAAGTTTATTCTAATTACTTTATAAATTGCCACCTCTTTGTTTTAAAGCCGATCTGGTAAAACAATAATAATATTGGACACAAAATTGCTGAGGAAGCACAAGGATGAAAATGTCAAGAATTGCAAAAGTTGCTGCCAAGATCTGTAACAGAAGGAGCGGTCCCAGAGCAATAAAAGAAGATCATATCATAAAATAGCTGGATATAGAAAATTAATGATATGTATACACAGCTTTGTAGATGAGCCCAATATGCAGAGATCAGGGTCGTCTGTGACAGGCAGCCACAGTGCAGAGATAGAACATTCCGAGCTTCTTCACATCTGCTTTAGCAATTGTTTATGCAGCCCAGCATGGCGCTTGTGCCTGTGAATACGCAGATATCTGCAGTAGGTGCTGCTACATTTGTGCATGTATAGCGCCAGATGCAGCGCAAATAGAAAAACGACAAAGGAGTAAATGCGCGTGTGAATAATTCAATGATCTTAAAGTGTAATATGCAAAACTAGAGGCATTCCTTCCTAAGTGATTAGTGGCAGTGAATCGCATTGTAATTTTCATGCCTGCTCCTGGGATGTTAAAGAGACACAAACAGCCATTCTTAGGCGGAGCTTTGCACCTAGTGTGCATGGGGCGCACACACATTCAGCTTCTATACAGATAGTAAGAACATGTCAAAGCATCAGCAAGCATTACACAGGATCGCTTGGGTATTTAGAGGTGGCGGTGTGGAAATTTAGAAGTGGCGGTATGCAAATTTAGAACTGTTGGTGTGGAAATTTAGAAGTGGCTGCGTGGAAATTTAGAAGTGTTGGTGTGGAAATTTAGAAGTGGCGGTATGAAAAATGTAAATGTTTCAAGGATGGCAGTAGGATAAGTGGCAGTGTGGCCCACCATCATATACACCCCCCACATCCACCACTGCTTCACACTCACACACATTTCACACTGTACTTTACATAAAAATAAATGAATAACTATATAAAAAAAAAACATGTAGCGTGCCCACCCTGTCGGATGAGACTCAGACTGTATTAGCTGTGAGCTAATGCAAAACTCTAGTCTTTTTAGTGGTTTAGTGAATAGCTCTTGCATGGCACAGAATGCCCCTGAATATGATCCTCTCTGCAGCTTTATATCAAAACAATAATTTTACCCTTTAAAATGAAATCTCATTTCTGCGCTGTTCCGCAATATGCTTACTCCATACTTCACATGGTAAGGAGTTTACTCCACCAGGATCATCCCCACTGCAAACTGCAGCTCTTCTGCAAATGCTGCCATCTTGCCCCAGAGGAAATCTATGTGCATTTTCCCAAATCAAGGTATTTTTGGTGCACAGTGACTGTCGACTGAAAAGCCCGGGCATGTGCACAAACATTCCTGCACTGTACAGTTGCAGAGAGATCGGTGTGTGACAGGGAGGGATCATGTGATCCCTCCACTCATGCGCTGTGAACCTCTTCGGAGCAGAGCTACACAGAGCTGAAAACTATCAAATACTGTAATGTACGCCAGCCGGAACTGTACATTACAGTGAATAAGTAATGTACATTACATTGCGTTACAGAGCAGGCTCTATGCACATGTATGGGGACTGCTGTACATTTTGAAGCAAAGCAGAAGATATTGTAGATATCTGCTGTGATGCCCTATTCATAAATTTACTTGATACTTATATTGGCGTCCATTCCCCAAAAACTGCAATTTTCAGGGAATTTGCAGTAAAATCAGCATTTATTAATAGGCCCCTTTGTCTTATATGTATCTCTGTCTTCCAAAAGAAGAAGTGATAGAATTTAAAATAAATATTTGTGACTACTTATAGTTTGCTTGTTCTCTGTGTATTGTTGCACTAAGAGCATAATGTAAATGTTATGCTATTAAAAACAATGAATCATTATTCTGCATAGAGAGACTTATTTGTGTGTACATAGATATTTAGCAATGGTGCGAGAGCTTTATTTCTTTGCAAAGGTGAAATGAAATATGCATAGGCGGCAACATATCTAGTCACCGATATCTGAGTGCCCCCCCGTCCCAGCGTGTACATTATATTCTTGGATGGCACATGACAGTATTCTAATAATTGTGAAGAAAAGTTGGAGAGTGCCGTAAATACCCATGAACGCAAGAAACACAACAAAAAAAAGCTTGGTTACCTGACCTAATAGTAAACCAGTTTAAAATAAAACTTGACACACATACTACAATCCACTTGACCAGTTTCGATTTTTTTTTATGAAACATTGTAGCATGTGTGAACTTAAAGAATTTTTCTGCCAATCAAAATGTGATTCAGGCTGGCTGGCATGCAGTATACATGAGTGCTCTGTCATTACCGGACAAATGAACCTTTACTATCAATTGCTGATTGGCCAGATTGGACGTATATTTGATTGTTCACAAAATCTGTTACCACCTTAAGAAAACATATACTATAATACAAATTTAAACTGAGCAAATGAATAATTCACTTTTTTATGCTATAATAAAAGTATAAAATGAATATAAAAAGAATAATCTAAGGTTGAGATTGAACAGTTATCACACTTATATCTTCTATTATTTCTCTTGCACTCTGTGCAGGAAAACAAGGATATCCATAAATCAATATACTTGCAGCCTATGGCTCTTCAGCGAAACTAGACTGATGGATACTAGCTACCATCAATATAAATTTATATGATTTGCAGCAAAGCTGATTAAACATATGCGCTAGTTTTGGGGCCTTGCTGAGCAGATGTTTTAGTGAAAGGAAGGTGGTATGGCTGCCTTTTATCTTCATTGTGACAAGGGATAATGTTGGAAGCTTTTTGAAAGAGGGGGGTACCAATCCATTTACTGGCAGAGCAATGACGGCATCAGTAACCACAGCATTTAATGTCTGAAATGGAGGAAACAGCACAAAGCCAAATGGCCTTATAGAGCTGCTGCAGAACAGCTTGTGGAGCAAAGCAGCCAATCACACTTTGATGTTGTTCATTGATGTACAAGCTCTGCAAGTGATGCACATCTCCCTATAGTTCTCCATTTGGGCAAGGTCCCCCAATTGGTTTACACCACTATTGCTGGACTGCTGGAACACACTGCTAGCGCTGTCATCTGGAAGAGTGAGCTCTTTCAGAACTGGTATTTAGAATTGTGCCAGAGATTTAAATTGGGGCTCAGTATGTTGTGCAGCACGGTAGCTAACTGGTTAGCACTTCTGCCTCACAGCGCTGGGGTCACGAGTTCAATTCCCGACCATGGCCTTATCTGTGAGGAGTTTGTATGCTCTCCCCATGTTTGCATGGATTTCTTCCGGGTGCTCCGGTTTCCTCCCACACTCCAAAAACATATTAGTAGGTTATTTGGCTGCTAACAACTTGACCCTAGTATGTATGTGTATGTTAGGGAATTTAGACTGTAAGCCCCAATGGGGCAGGGACTGATGTGAGTGAGTCCTCTGTACAGCGCTGCGGAATTAGTGGCGCTATATAAATAAATGGTGATGATGATACTGAACATGGCTCCTAAACAAATAATGGCCAATCCATAAAGGAGCCATGTTTATAACACTTCTTCCATCAGAGCTGATTGGATCCTGCAGTGAGGTTATAATCTCTGTCCTCTATTTGACCTATCAGAACAGCCTCAACCACCTTTCAGTAACAGAGGTCTGAGGCTAAGACTAGCTTGCTAGGTTAATTAAGTAACATATACATAGTTAAGACACTGCTAACATGTTCGGAGGACTGTGGAAAACTTTTTTCATTTTCATATTTTTGCCATGATGAATAATATGCATTTATAGCATATTTGATATTGATTGTTATATATACGCAAGAAAGAAAGAAGAAAGCTTTTAACCAATATTTGTCCAACGAGCCATTGATGAGTATGTGGTACTCTAGCAGGTCCTTACCATTTCACTCCTCTTCAATGAGAGCACTTCCAGTATGAGACCCACCCCCATGAATGCTGGACAGTTACACTTGGGGCCCCCTATGTAAACTTAGGAACCAGTCCTGCTAAAGGGTGCAAATTTGCACCCGGACAAACCATATTTCCATATAAGCGGAGCAAATGCATTTTTTTATGCAGGCAAAATACTTTCAGTTTTGTCTGTAGCACACAAATACTGGGCAGCTTTTGTATGTCACATACAAACACTAGCTTTATAGAGACAGTATAATTTAGAGTTGAGCTAGAGTGCGCCACTCTCCCTACTCTAAATCTGTCCACACATTTCTGCAGCGCAGCAGGGTTCTGCCAAGATGCAAAACTGAACCTTCTAGCTGGATTTATTCTTAATTTTTAATGAGCCCTTAATGATAAGCATTCATTTAGGAGGGGGCATAAGGAGGGTTGCTTAAACCACTGATTAATAAGTATTTCAGAGAACGATTCTATATGTAACCATCGAAGTGAGAGATTCAATGCTTTTGACTTGATAATAAATAGGCAATTATAATTAAAGAGCAAACACTGTGACAATTTATTAATTAGTATTAAGATGCATCTAACTCACAGAACAGTGAAGAGATCTCTCCGCAGCTTACCTAATCAGTACTAACCAAATGAAGGGTTCTGGGTTTTAGGCTTTTTCAGTAAGTAATCAATTGTAAGAAACTTTAGGCTATTAGTCTAATTATTATAATGTAGCAATAACTTACACTGATATAAAGAGATCCTAAAGAACAGTTATTGGATTTATTAACACTGCTTCATTGTCTCTTAGAGGGAAGTTTAGTAGTTCCAGTTGCCCTTATTGAAAGTGCTTGAACAATAAGCCACCAGTGGCATGTGTGTAAAACGTGTGTCCCACATAACCTGTGCCCTGTAGTGTGAATATGGATGTAGTAAGATCTTCAGCTGGCTATGACTGTCTTTGACTTGTCCTGCAATGTCCTAAGGGAGCTGGAAGATGCTGTAGGCACCGTTGTGCCATCGGGATAGGCTTATCCTCAGTGTAGTGTGATCTTCTGGATAGTCTGGGCTCAGGTACAGCACATCTTCCACTGATGTCACTGGATTCTACTATAGCATCCTGGGTCCTTGTTGTCACTGGCTTTACCTCTCTTAATAATCTGCTCTAACCATCTGCTCCCTGCTTTAACTGGCTCTCTCCCTCCCTGACTGCTTTTTCCTAATTGCATTATTTTGGTTTACTTTGCATGCTCCTGACTATCACTTGTTATCCCTTACTTAATCTCATGCTTTAGCTTCCTTAGTCCACTGTTTCTTTCTTTCTTTCTTTCTTCTTTCTCTTTCCTCTCTCTCTCTCTCTCTCTCTCTCTCTCTCTCGTTAAGGCTTAAACTGAAATAGTTTACTGCTTTCTTAGAAAAACGGTCCTGTAAACTCACATTGGGTTTAGGTACACCAATGGGAACAGCTTGTGGTGCTGTTATGTAGATAGGTAAGGTGACTGCTATGTGAATAGGTAAGGTGACTGTTATGTGGATAGGTAAGGTGACTGTTATGTGGATAGGTAAGGTGACTGTTATGTAGATAGGTAAGGTGACTGTTATGTAGATAGGTAAGGTGACTGTTATGATGCACTGACATGCTATGTATTCGGCAGGGTCAGTATAGTGAGACTGAGCATGTCCCCACAGCTTGGCAACCTCTCAATGGCACTAAAATGGGCTCCATCTGTGCATCTAAAAATATTTCTTTGTTTTGTTAGCAATGAATAGTATTCCATTAAGTGATACCGTGCAGCATCTTAAATCTGGTACTTTACCCTGTTGCCTCTAGCTTGCAGTCAAATTGATAACTTTTCACCGTCCCATCAATAAATGCTGTTATGTGGGACTTATCTTTTAACAGGGTAATTGAAAAAACGTTAAGAAAACAACTGTGTGAGTAGCCTGCTATTCACCTCCTGTGATTGCATCATTAACATAGATTACATTGTGTGAAAATATGTGTGACTTCATTAGTTTGCAAAGTTTATTTCAATTGCTCTGTTAATGGAGCTGCTCCATGTTACTGAGGCTCACAAGACGTATTCTATTTGGACAATATTTGTGCAGTTGGAATCAGAGCTTCTGGCTAGCTCTACTCTCAGCATACACAGCCCATCATTGCAATTATGACGGGAGCTCATAGTCAGATTATATGTTTTATTTTGTTCGTACTTACATAGTAACATAGTAACATAGTTGATGAGGTTGAAAAAAGACACCAGTCCATCAAGTTCAACCTATTTTGGATCTCCTGCGATCCTGCACTTATATTTGAAATTAATCCAGAGTAGGCAACTGTTTCAATTTTGAAAATCCCCCCCGACTCAATATTGCAATCCAATTTTTACCCTATATCCACTACTATCCTTTATTTTAAATTAACGGTCGTATCCCTGGATACACCTTTCCGCTAAAAATTTGTCTAACCCTTTCTTAAACATATCTATTGAATCTGCCATCACAACCTTCCCTGGCAATGAATTCCATATCTTGACTGCCCTTGCTGTAAAGAACCCCTTCCTTTGCTGGTTGTGAAATTTCCTCTCCTCTAACCTTAGGGGATGACCACGTGTCCTGTGTATGGTCCTTGGGGTAAAAAGTTCCCATGAAAGCTCTCTGTATTGACCCCTAATGTATTTGTACATAGTAATCATATCTCCCCTTAGACGCCTCTTTTCTAAAGTAAACATGCCTAAACTGGCTAACCTTTCCTCATAACCTAATGACTCCATACCCTTTATCAATTTTGTCGCCCTTCTCTGAACCCTTTCTAGTTCCAAATGATCTTTTTTATAGAGTGGTGCCCAGAACTGTACTGCATATTCAAGATGAGGTCTTACCAACGATTTATATAGTGGCAAAATTACACTGTCTTCCCTTGCATCTATGCCCCTTTTTATGCATGCCAATACTTTGTTTGCCCTTGCAGCTGCTGCTTGACATTGAGCACTATTGCTAAGTCTACTGTCTACGAGCACTCCCAAATCCTTTTCCATTATAGATTCTCCCAAATTAATTCCATTTAATTTATAGATTGCGTTCTTGTTTTTGATCCCTGAATGCATAACCTTACATTTATCTGTGTTAAACCTCATATTCCATTTAGCCGCCCAATCCTCCAGTTTATTTAAGTCCCTCTGTAGAGAAGCTACATCTTGCTCTGATTTTATTACCTTACAGAGTTTAGTGTCATCTGCAAAAATAGAAACTTTACTCTCTAAACCATCACCAAGGTTATTAATAAATATATTAAAAAGGAGTGGTCCCAGCACGGAACCTTGAGGTACTCCACTTAAGACCTTTGACCAATTAGAAAATGTTCCATTTATCACAACTCTCTGTTCCCTATTCTCTAACCAGTTTTCGATCCAAGTACAAATTTTGATTTCTAGACCCAGTTCCCTTATTTTGTAAACCAACCTCTTGTGTGGCACTGTATCAAAGGCCTTTGCAAAATCTAAGTAGACCACATCTACTGTCCTGCCCTGGTCTAAGTTCCCACTAACTTCCTCGTAGAAACTAATTAGATTAGTTTGACATGACCTATCCCTCACAAATCCATGTTGATTTCCACTAATAATTTTATTGCGTACCAAGTAATCCTGAATACTGTCCCTTAAAATACCTTCCAGTAGTTTCCCCACTATTGATGTCAGGCTTACAGGTCTATAATTCTCTGGTTGTGATCTCGTCCCCTTTTTAAACAACGGCACCACATCTGCTATTCGCCAATCCCTTGGTACTGAGCCTGATGAGATTGAATCTCTGAAAATTAAGAATAGCGGTCTAGCTATTTCCGAGTTTAACTCCATAAACTTAGTTTTACTTTTTTTCATTTCTATGCATATTTTCATATAAACAAGAGTGAAAACTGCCTTACTGCTTAATCAGCCAAAGTCAAATTAAATTTCAGCCATGGACTTTAATGAAACAGTGCCCCTAGTGGTGAAGTCTGTATAAGGGCATGAAATAAATGTTTGTTGCTACAAACAGTAAATGGGTTACTTCCTATGTAACAATGCCCCCCAGCCTACTTGCCATGGTTGCAGAGGTATTTGTGCAGTAACTGTAGTCCTATCGCTATCGCCATCTCCAGATAGCAGGGACACACACATAAAGGGCTTTGCTAATTTAAATTATAAATACATCTTACTACTGCCATCCAGTATCACCGTAGACATGAGCATCAGTTGTCTCGACGAAATTCATTTGGTAAATAACGATACTCTATCTGTGCGAAAATCAACGATAGAAAATCTTCCATATCGCCGGATATTGTTAAATAGACCCCTATGTTATCAACCAACCTTTGAAAGTTGATGAAAATGATTTCTAAGATAAGTAGTTGTTCTGTAGACCCACTTTACAGTATTGGAAACCATATTCTCCAACCTTACAATTGACCAACTGTATGACAGTAGACATAAAAGGGCAGATTCAATCTGGCGCAAGGAGACACAATGGGGCATATTCAATTAGCTTTCCGGTTTGCGGTAACGCGCGTTACCGCGAATCCTGCGCAGTATTGCCGGTAATATGGTACCGCAATAATGCAGATTTTCGTACGCAACCCTATGGGCTGCGAACGAAAATCCACGTTATTGCGGTACCGTGGATTGACTTTGCGGGCCGTTCCGGCGCGATCCCACGAACCAGAAAGCTAATTGAATATGCCCCAATGTGTCTTAGGGAACAGTCCGCGGAGACACATGGAGTTGGAGTTTTTACAGAAATGTCTACTCATTTTTCCTTGCGTCCTATGGAGGTGAGCAGAAAAATGAGCGGAGATTTATTACCGTAATAGCATGTAATGTGAACATCGAGGAGATGCGCCAGTTTGAATCTGCGCCTTAGAATACGCTTTGTCCTGTGTTAGGGCTCTTGAGATGAGTGATTTGCTAGGACTTGCTCACAATGCAAATTCGAATTCTAAACAGAATGTTATGTAAGTAAAAGCTATAAAAATATTGCAGACATTGGGATCATACATCTCGGTGCCAGCAAACCTCTGTCGTTTACACAAGTGGCAGAGTAATTTGTGGTCAGACCTGCAGTTTACACAACTATCCATGCCCAGCAGCGTGACTGATAGTGTGGAGACCAGGGCAATGGTGTCACAGTGGCCAAAGTGGGCTAATATACTGTGGTATGCCATACCGTCATACTGCCGTACTGCCATACCGCCATACTGCCATACTGCCATACCGTCATACCGCCATACCGTCATACCGCCATACCGTCATACCGCCATACCGCCATACTGCCATACTGCCATACCGTCATACCGCCATACTGCCATACTGCCATACCGTCATACTGCCATACCGCCATACTGCCATACCGTCATACCGCCATACCGCCATACCGCCATACCGTCATACCGCCATACTGCCATACCGTCATACCGCCATACTGCCATACCGTCATACCGCCATACTGCCATACCGTCATACCGCCATACCGCCATACCGCCATACTGCCATACCGCCATACCGTCATACCGCCATACCGTCATACCGTCATACTGCCATACCGCCATACCGTCATACCGTCATACTGCCATACCGTCATACCGCCATACTGCCATACCGCCATACCGCCATACCGCCATACTGCCATACCGTCATACCGCCATACTGCCATACTGCCATACCGTCATACCGCCTTACCTCCACTTCTCCTACTGCTTTGATTGTAAAACTGTTAAATTCTATTCACGTACATTCCTATTACATTCTTCATACTGTCACTTCTAAATTTCCACTTCAACCACTATATATATATACTAGAGATCTAGTTTCAATGACCTGACACTGCCATCTTGTCACAACATTTCCATGAACACTGCAGTTTATACTGACATTCATGTGAACAGCGGTCAGCGGAATCAATGATCACGATGCCTGCAGTATTGTAAGAGTGTTTTTGCATTTTAATTAGGGATGTGCACCGGCCACTTTTCGTGTTTTGGGTTTTGGGTTCTGGTTACCTTCAGGTTTTGGGTTCTAATGGGTTTTGCCAAAACACCCCCCTCAAGGTTTTGGGTTTTGGGTTCTAATTTTTTTTTTTAAAAAAAAGCATAAAAACTGCTAAAATCCAGTTTGTTTTTTTTTTCACTCCTACGCTATTATTAACCTCAATAACATTCATTTCCACTCATTTCCAGTCTGTTCTGAACACCTCACACCTCACAATATTGTGGACTTAAACAGCAGTACCACTGGAATTATATGGCAGGATCAGTGAACTTATATAGCAGTACCACTGGACTTATACGGCAGGATCAGTGAACTTATATAGCAGTACCACTGCACTTATATGGCAGGATCAGTGAACTTATATAGCAGTACCACTGGACTTATACGGCAGGATCAGTGAACTTATATAGCAGTACCACTGGACTTATACGGCAGGATCAGTGAACTTATATAGCAGTATCACTGCACTTATATGGCAGGATCAGTGAACTTAAACAGCAGTACCACTGGACTTATATGGCAGGATCAGTGAACTTATATAGCAGTACCACTGGACTTATACGGCAGGATCAGTGAACTTATATAGCAGTACCACTGGACTTATACGGCAGGATCAGTGAACTTATATAGCAGTATCACTGCACTTATATGGCAGGATCAGTGGACTTAAACAGCAGTACCACTGGACTTATATGGCAGGATCAGTGAACTTATATAGCAGTACCACTGCACTTATATGGCAGGATCAGTGGACTTATATAGCAGTACCACTGGACTTATACGGCAGGATCAGTGAACTTATATAGCAATACCACTGGACTTATACGGCAGGATCGGTGAACTTATATAGCAATACCACTGCACTTATATGGCAGGATCAGTGGACTTATATAGCAGTACCACTGGACTTATATGGCAGGATCAGTGAACTTATATAGCAGCACAGGACAGCACCACTGGATTTAAATGGCTGTACCACTGGACTGGACACAGGACAGCACCACTGGAATTATGGCAGCACCACCACTGGACTGAGCAGGACAGAGCACAGGACAGCACCACTGGACTGAGCAGGACAGCACCACTGGACTGAGCAGGACAGAGCACAGGACAGCACCACTAATGAGCAGGACAGAGGACACCACTAACACACCCTCCCTCTTCCCTCTCCAATGCCCGAGTGAAGATGGCGGCGGCAAGCGGGGGAATAATATGAATCCGGATCTTTCGAGATCCGACGGCGGGATGATGATGTTTTGCCTCGTTCTGAGTTTTGCGATCGGCGGGAATAACCGAACAGTGCTCGGATCAGGCTCGGATCGGCACTGTTCGGGGGTGTTCGGATTTGACAAATTCGGACCCGCTCATCTCTAATTTTAATGCTCTAACTCAATAAATAGTAACTTCTAAACCTTGATGTAATGCCCCTTACGCTAAACACCAGTTATTGGGATGTGCCCCATAGGTAAAAGGATTGATAGTACTGCCCCAGAGAAGGAAGCAGGCTAGTGCTGGTACCATAATGGGCTACCTTGGCAGGGGCAAACGCAGGATTTGTAGAGGGGGGTTTCCACACCACGCAGCCAGTAGGCGTGACCAGCATGCATGGCGGCGTGGCTATCATTTTAGCCAGTGCTTGGCTGCTCTCCAACTCTTCCTATCCCCAAAATATACATGGGCAATGCTGCCTGGACTACTGTTAGGTGCACGCAGCTCTCTGTTTTCAAGCAGAGCTGTGTGAAGCGGGAGCAGAGTCCAGCCACCTCAATTTTACAGTGCCCCAGGCTTGGAGGGGGGTTTCCAGGCATTAGAATCCCCCCTCGGTTTTCCTTTGCTTGGGCTGGGTCACTGGGCTAACTGCATTTTTTTCCCTTTGAAATGTTCCTGCTGCTGAGCCGAGTCTCGTCCTTCTGGGCTAAAATTTGGAACATTGGAACACAGTAACATTAACTGTTCAAATAAAAATACTGTTACAAATATCATGAAATGTAAACATTTGAACTGAAGCAGACATTTTCTAGTTTATAGTGATATCTCAAAGAACCGTGACAGCGAATCTTATAAAAGGAAGCGAACAGCAAAGTTGAAACCACAAACAATATAGCAAAATTATATATATATATTACCAATTGTACCACAAACAAATGTGAGAACCTCAAACTTGGCGAATTTAATAGAATTTGTAAAAGGTTTGACTCATTATAATGTTTCCAGTGATGAGCCAGAGGATGAGGCATAGGGCTGGTTGGAGTGGCTCTCAGCCAATCACATGCTGTCTTCTCCAGCTCGGAACACACCCGTTTCAAAGTTCTCCTGGGGATCGCTGTCAAAAGCAGCTGTTAGGGCAAGCGGACTATACAACCTTGTTAAATGAACTTTCTTCCTTCATCCAGTAACTTGTATTACCAGTTGCAATTACCAATTTGTTTTATATCATCTCGTGTTCTTTTCGATGTTCATTTTTTAACAAAACAGTTAAAATTTCCACGTAGCAGCTGTCTGAATAAATATGACTATAAGTGTTTTCTTCCTTATCTCTACTGATAAATCTTACTATAATCTCCAGCCACCTTCTTAAACCAAGTTGTTTATATGATGATGTCCTCATACTTAGGTGTCGTCTGCTTTTACTGACCTATTTAATTCAGCTTAGAACAGTTTAAAAATGAGTGGAACGGTTTCATTGATTTTATATTGATAGAGAGACCAGACAGAGACAAAGGTAATGCATTGTTCTCAAGTTTTACTAGGATACACTTTTGACAAGTTTTGACAATGGTATCCCCCTATTTATCAATAAGCAGCAGCAGCAAGGATATTTAGTGCCACTTGTTGCAGCGAAAAAGTTATCGCTGCAGTTTACCAAGAAAATAATGCCGGAACAGCTTAGTGAAACTTGGCTGCCTTGGCGATACTTGGCCAGTCTTGGATGATTGATAATCCAGCTTTCCTGTTCACACATACACAGTAAAAATGGAAGTCCTGACTTCAGCTTTCAGCTACACTTGCTAAAAAAAAATAAAACAAAATGTTTATAAATATAGGGGGGTATTCAATTGTCAACGAGTTGCTTTTTTTGAGCGTGTTAAGTCATTTTAACGCTGTTTTTTTTTATCATTTGCGAGCATTTTAACTTTACCCGCAATTCAATTCCATTTTTAACGCTACGTTTTTTTCATGAAACGGTCCTCTCGCGCTCCAGTAGAAGGTCTATTGAAATTATAGGGTGTGCGAGAGGCAGCCACATTAAAATCTATTCAATTGTTTTTTAACGCGGCGGAAAAAACAGGCAAATATGCTGTTTTATCTCGCACCACCTTGAGGTGTGTTAAAAATAAAAAACCTCTGAAAAGTATTGTAAAAATGTGGAAAAAAAGTTAAACTTATGTTTATCACTAAAGCCTAAATTGTGTAAGTTGATTTTCTTGTGAAAAAATATTGAAATAAAAAAAACATAATAAATAAAAATAATAAAATCACTATTTAATTAGATTTATGTATGTTTTTGGTACAAAATAGAATGTAGTAATGTGTTTTGACATGGTATAGATGATTGTATGGTAAAAAATAGTTCAATAAAAAAATATGCTAAAAGAAAGTACCGTAATGTAGATATTATCAATGTGTATCAATGTGTAATGCAATCTAATGTATGGAATATGTATAGAGTGAATATTTTAAGCAAAAAAATATATTAATAAGCCAATTAGAAAATATTGCTTTATTAAAATAAATAAAGCGTTTTTTTTCCAATAAATATTCCCTGCTATCACCATACAGCAAAAGGAGGGCTGCGGCGGTCCAATCGTCTTCTCCATGGTTTGCACGGGAAAGACTACCTCCCGAGAAAGCCGACGTATCTCTACACCGGCTGGGGCTACTGCTGGCATTAGCGGTGGCCATTGATAGATAGAGGGAAGTCTTATCTCGGACAAAAAAAAATATTTTCTCCCTTTCATAAATAAGCTTGTAGGCCGCTAAACTGTATGTTGTGCGATTTGTTTTTAATGAGAATAGTTTGACAAGTATTGTGTTGTTTTGAAAGATAACTTTAAACCCCAGAACTCTTATCCTATCAGAGATATAAACCTGGGTAACTCAGGGCCGTCTTACCCATTGGCACAATGGGCAGGTGCCCGGGGGCCCTGAAGCCCAGGGGGGCCCGTTGGAGGCAGCAAAAAAACCTGAAAAAAAAGAAGAAAATACTTACCTTGCGGTCAGCTGGCGATCCGGCTCCCTCCATGTTCTCCTCCTCCGTCGCGCTCGCAGTGCATGTCAGGCGTGACATCATCACGCCCGCCCGACATCCATTGCGGAGCACGACGGAGGAGGAGATCATGGAGGGAGCCGGATCGCCAGCTGACCGCAAGGTAAGTATTTTCTTCTTTTTTTTTTTCTTTTTGCTGTCTCCGACGGGCCCTCCTGGGCTACAGGGCCCATATATATAATCATTTTTTTTTTTTTTATATATAGGGGCCCCGGTGCACTGCTGTGCCTGGGGGCCCAAGATGTTCTTAAGAGTGCCCTGGGGTAACTGCATTAGCTTGAAGCAATATAAAATGACTTTACCGCGTATCCTGCACCTACAACGTGTCCCTGGCTCTCTTAACACATTATGGGTTTTGCCTAATGCTTCTATTATTTGTTTGAAATTCCTGAAACAAAGCCTATAGAGGAAATGGGCAGTGTGCTGAGTCAGCGTGGAGAGAGCACATCTGCATTTTTGTTATAGAGTCAGCAGAAAATCCAGGAGAAAATGTTTATTATATACTTGCTTAATGAGGCCTTAAATGTTTTTTCTTGAATATTCCAAAGTAAGATCAGGCTGTAACAAAGTGTGTGTGTATATATGTATATATATATATATATATATATATATATATATATATATATATATATACATGCGTTTATGTGTGTGTGTCTGTTTGTGTGTCTGTGTGTGCGTATATGTATGAAAATATATATATATATATATATATATATATATATATACACATGCGTTTGTGTGTGTCTCTGTTTTTGTGTCTGTGTGTGTATGTATATGTATGAAAATATATATATATATACAGCATATAAGTACACCCCAAATATAGGGACTCTCATTGATTAGAGTTAGGACCACCCCTATTAACAGAAGCTCCGTAATTTCTAAAATCTCTATTTTTTTGCTAAAAAAATTTTGCTTCCACCCCTACATTATTATTAACCTCAATAATACAAATTTCAAGTCTTTTGCAGTCAATTTTGACTACCTCACAGGTCACAATATTATTTTCATACACTTTCAAACAAATACTGCAGGAGTTCTTGCCAGTGATAAGAAGAAGGCCATTGTCATGCCTGGGCATAAGACCAAAAAAATCCATCTCTTATGTGTGGAATTATTCTTACCCAAATCCTGACAACAGTTGTCTAGCCATTTGTAGCACTGTAAAACCAAAGTCAGTAGAGGTAGAGACCATAACCATCTAGGAACATCATCCATGTTATGCCATTTGAAGTGAGTTCATGGAAAGCTTTTGTGAAAATCAGAAACTTATGCTAAAAAATAACAACAAGCAGTCCAGCAATAGCTACCTCCTTCTCTCAGCTAGATCACAGCACCTGCAATCTACACCCCAACATCTTCATCATCAACATCCTCACAAGTGATCGGAGTTAGTCCTGCATCCAAGTTTTTAAGGTGAGATGACTCCTCCCCTATCCAGAACTACTCAGAAGAATCCTTGAGTGTTAGGCCCACTGCTACTGCTACTGCTCCTGCTGCTGGGAGTGAATCTTCAACCCAGAAGCAGATCAAGAAGAAGACTACTAGTAGTTTACAACAATTGACTGTTAATGTTATGATTCCTAGTGCATTCGCAAAGCAGCAACGGAAGTATAAAGCAAAATGTCTTTATTCAGGCAAATATATAAACAAGGATAACTCCAATCCATGGAAAAGAGCAGGTTCCAAATAGTGACTGTACAGTTAAATGGCAGGAACAGGTAATATAAAAGTTACCCCAGTCCAGGAGGCACCAGGCTGTCCAGGGAAGCAGAGAGAGTCCAGGGATCAAGCAGAGATCAGTTTAACAGAATCCAAATAGCCAGGCAGAGATCAGAGTCACAAGCGAATAAGCAAAGTCCAAAAGTCAAGCCGAAGGTCAGGGCAACAGGCAAACGAGCAGGGTCCAGGAATCAAGCTGAGGGTCACAACAGAAGATCAAGCAGCAATGGAGCAAACACAGGAACAGGGGGAAACCAGCAGCAGCCAGTAATAAACGGATGAACTGCACAGAGCACAGCTTGAGGCAGGTATTTGAAGCAGTGCGACAGGTGCAGTTCTAATTAGGCATCAGGCAAGGAGATTAACTCCTTCAGGCATGTTGAAGAGTTCAGGAACAGAACAGCAGCACCTCTGGTGGTATGAGGTACTGCTGCTAGATACAAAGAATAGTCAGAGTCGTAACAGTTAATCAATCCTTTGCAAGAGGAAGCAAGTATGAAAGCTGTCAGCCAGTCGCAAAGCGGATCACAGATGCCATGGCGACTATGTTAGTATTAGATCTGCGTCCAATATCCACTATTGATGCAGCTGGTTTTAGACAGTTACTTGAGGTCTTCTGTCCCCGTTACCAAATTCCATCACGATACCATTTTACTAGAAAAGTTATTCCACACCTCTACCAGAAGGTTCGTAAAAATGTAATTATTGGGCTACAAAATGCCATTCTACCCACTGTACACTTTACCCAGTTCCGCTTGTCCACATATCTGTGGTTGACTAAAGATTATATGATTCGCTGGAGCTCTCCGCTTTGTGTGTTTCCTATATATAGCCGTACAATTGGACTGCAAATTCAGAAGACCAAGCCTGCCAGCCCTAGTATTTCTATTTCAGCAATGACAATTAGCAATGGAGCTCTCATCTTTGTGTGTTACCTATATAACACAGTACAATGTGACTGCAGATTTACACCAAGACTGCCAGCCCTATTATTGGTATTTCAGCAATGATAATTAGCAATGGTGCTCTTCTCTTTGTGTGTTACCAATATAATACAGTACAGTGTGACTGCAGATTCACACCAAGACTGCCAGCCTTTTTTTTTTGTATTTTCAGCAATGACAATTAGCAATGGAGCTCTCCTGAATGTTACTGGAGACTTTGAAGAACACTACTGCCCCTCCTCTTTCTTTTCTACCTATGATGCTGTCCAACTACTCTAGAGACTGCAATAATTGTGCAACCCCTTCTGTGTCCCACTGTGAAATGGCGCTGGTGGGCGGTACTTATAGAATCCAAAGCTCGCGAGTTCCGACGATGTAACAATGACGTTTTGCCTCGTTTTCAATTCCGAGGGCGCACGAAAGTACCGAGGCGGCTCGGCTTGGTACTCAGATCTGCTAAAATCAGGGGGTATATTTACTAAACTGCGGGTTTGAAAAAGTGGAGATGTTGCCTATGGCAACCAATCAGATTCTAGCTGTCATTTTGTAGAATGCACTAAATAAATGAAAGCTAGAATCTGATTGGTTGCCATAGGCAACATCTCCACTTTTTTAAACCCGCCGTTTAGTAAATCTAGCCCCAGGTGTGTTCGGTTCTCGGGGAACCGAGTCTGAGCATCTCTAACAATAATATAATAGAGAAATAAAGATCTGCCTGCCCAAATGAGTTTACACTCTAAGAGGTAGGTGTGGGTAGTACTAAATACATAAGATAGCAGAATAACAAAATGTAGCTCTTTTAGCTATCAAAATATCAGCAGAGTGGGAAAGTTGTAATGGCCCCGGGGTCCCAGGTCGTTCAGGAACCTATCAACGCCCCTGAATGAAAATAAACAATCCCGCTTGGAAAGTGTACTACACCTTTAACATAATTTAGGAAGAAAGTAACACATATTTTTAAAATATCAGGTCTATTAAAAGGCAATGACAATTTTGAGAATTTGGACACACAATGTCTTCTCTACACTGCTGTTATCTGTTGAAAGCTTCTATAAATACAGTTGTTAAAAAAAAAAGCAATGACAATAAACCATATTACAAACGTGTCACCAATCTCATTGACCTTGGCTCCCATCCTTCAAGTACAACAATCTCTCTCTCCTCTATGCATGCTCATGTGTAGCAATATTTATGTCTATAGCTTTGCTAAAATAGCCCTATTGTTGGTTTCAATGAAAGGCTGTGAGGGATTGATAGAAAGGATCAGGCTGTATGAGTCAGGAATGTGGGGAAGTCTATTTTTAGCTCTCAAAGTGGTTTGATTGGTGGACTTGGTGGAGGAAGTGATTTAATAAAGTCCCAGTGTGCCCAGTGAAATATTCATAACCCAAAACATCCACCAAGCCAAATACCAGATATTATCTACTCTAAGGGGGGAGTTCAACTAGCCGTGAAGTGTCTCTGGAAGTGTCTCTGGAACGTCCTCGCACCTCTATGGGGTGTGAGGAAAAATGATCGGAGATTTCCACCGCAAATGCCGACAACGTGCGCGGCGAGACATCCATGCGCCACATCGCCGGCAATTGAATTCCCTCTTAAATTTGCAGCTTAAATACAAAGGTATAATTTGTACGAGAGAATGAACAAGCCATAAAAAATATTCAGCAGACTAACCACTCAGAGGATGAGGAACGGTGAAGATTTTCTGCCTTGGATTAGTAGATCTTGGTGCTAGTTTTGTGGTCTTTGGTATATCTTGCTTCTGTATTTTTCTGCGATGTACCTTAAGCTCCAATTTGTGAACACGTTCCTGCGAATTAAAAATGAAGTCTGGCCTACGATGTTCTAGAGCCTCCTATTAAAAGGAAGAAAAAAAAAACCAACTACGATATAATATTTGCCCTCAGAATAATAAAAGATATGTATTTTAATAAAACACATTTTGTAGTTGAGTATTTGGACTTAAAGAGGACATGTCACCTCTGTGATATGTTCTGTTTTGTTAATTACATGTTGTGAATAGCTTGTAGTAAAGTTAAAAAATTGAAAGAAGACCTGCAGATCCAGTGACTTGCATGGTAATCGGGCTACTTAGCATACTAATTGACCCGACTAGCATGCAAAACAGCCCAACCAGCATGCTTACCATTGCCACCCTCTGTCCACATCAGTGAGAAGCACTGGCATAGAGCATGGGGTTGGTGGGTGGATAGGGAGCTGATTGTCATGGGCAGCACGGTGGCTTAGTGGTTAGCACTTCTGCTTCTCAGCACTGGGGTCGTGAGTTCGATTCCAGACCATGGCCTTATCTGTGTGGAGTTTATATGTTCTCTCCGTGTCTGCGTGGGTTTCCTCCCCACATAAACATACCAGTAGTTTTACTGGCTGCTATCAAATTGACTCTAGTCTGTCTGTGTGTGAGTTTAGACTGGAAGCTTCAATTGGGCAGGGACTGATGTGGGTGACAAATATTCTCTGTACAGCACTGCAGAATCGGTGGTGATATAAAAATAAATGACTATGATTGTCCATCTCCCGCTAGGCAGTGGAAAGAAGGAACATTTTGATGTATGCTTTAAACAAAAGAAGATCCATCACACAGGCGACACTTTCTTTTTAATTGTTAACAGTACAATCAGATTTTGCAAGCCAACAATAACTGCAACTGTAATAGCATAAATATCAGTTTAAAAGCTGAATTTATAATATAATATCTTATTTCTCTTGCCATCCGCATAAGCATTGTTGCATTTTTGATGAAAATAGCAATGCTCATTGTGGAAACAAGTGTAGCGTTCAGGGAAGGTCATCTCACTTTATAAATAAAAAATGACAAATGCATTTACCTGCAAACTCATTATTTCTTGTGAAAACTCTCTGCTTTTGTTGTTTTCAGTAAGTTTTGGTAATGACATGTTTTCTTTATCATAACTCCTCGACTTGTGCCACATGTAACCTAAAAATGGAAGATGTGTATATTTAAATATAATTGTATTATTTTATTGCTATGGATCAAGACCTGATGGTGCTAAGTACTGCAATATGACGTCTAAATTCCGAAAAAGAATGTTCTGTGCTTTACTGCAGTTACTTATGTTGAACACTGATATCAATGAATACATCACATCAAACACAGTTCTACTGTTTATGAGCCAATCTAGTTCTCATTAAGTCAGTTAGCATATACTGCAGTAACAATATAAGTCAACTAAAATATTAGGTTTACAATGTGAGATGTATATTCACATATTATCAGTACTCATTTTCCAACATTTTCCTTTTAACTCATCAGTAAAAAATTTCAGTTTCCCCAGCTCGTCAGACAAATAATACAATAAAGGATAATATTATTACTTATAAGGCGACACCGATTCCGTAGCGCCAGATACAGAAGCAAGTTACGCAAAGCTCATCACCATTTATTTATATAGCGCCACTTATTCCGCAGCGCTGTACAGAGAACTCACTCACACCAGTCCCTGCCCCATTGGGGCTTACAGTCTAAATTCCCTAACACACACACACACACACACACACACACACACACACACACACACACACACTATGGTCAATTTAATAGCAGCCAATTAACCTACCAGTATGTTTTTGAAACTTACAGTATAAATTCCCTAACATACACAGAGACAGAGACTAGGGTCAATTTGATAGCAGCCAATTAACCTACTAGTATGTTTTTGGAGTGCGGGAGGAAACTCACTGCTTTCCACAAGATCTGTGTCTCTCGTCCACACTCATTACCTGCTCCCATTCCAGCTTATAGGACTTTTTTCGGCTGCACCCACTCTGTGAAGTACCCTTCCTCGAAACACAACAAGACTTTCCTCTAGTCTTCAAACATTCAAGCATTCCCTGAAAACTCTCTCTTTAGTCAATCTCACCAAATTCCTGATCCTCACTTTTAACCCCTCTAGGTTATTGTATGCGCTTATCACCTCTCTACATAGTTAACACAAAAATTACATTTATTCTCTTTCTATACTCAAATAACCCCAATGACACCTAAACCAACATTGAGATGGGATCTTATAGCCCCATGAAGCACTTTTTTCTCATTACAATTTGGCCGGACCAACATGCTATATGTGTCACATAACCTCAAACTTTTATTTTCCTATAGATTGTAAGCAGTGTTCCCCTACCTCTTTGTCTGCCTCCTCAAGCTCAGTATTGTTTTATTACTGTGTTTGTTCCCAATTGTAAAGCGCTGCTGAGTATGCTGGCACAATATAAATAAATGGTAATAACTATAATATATATAGTAATATAATAAAAAAATATATTTTATTTATATATCCTATATTTGTTTTGAAATTTAATTTGTTATAAGCCCCCCTCCCCATACTCCCAGCAAATTTGACAAAATAAACTGTATATTATTTTTTTGACCTAATGGTCGTTTTCAATCCCTTGGATTGTTGACCACGCACTTTAGCAAAGTAGCCAGCATAATAAATGTAAATGTACTTGTTAAGCTACCACTATATTATACAATAGTGGCATGGAATGTTATTAAGGAAGTGTATGGCCACAGGCATAGAGATTGTGACTGAGAGAGGGCCCACAAGCCCAAACGGCCCAGAGGTCCCATAACACAGAACCACAATACACAAGGTGGCGTTAATGGACCCTTCACTGTCATTGGCAGCCTTAAGATCCATAGTCAGGGCCAAGAAGCAGATTGGTTCCTTGCTTCAATACAGTGTGTAGTGTGATCACTACACACTGTATTGCATATAAACATAGAATTTGACAGTAGATAAGAACCGCTTGGCCCATCCAGTCTGCCCATTAATTTATTAACCTATGGTAACCTCAAACCCTATTTGGTCCTTTATCCTTTGTAAGGATATCCCTATGTCTATCCCAAGCATGTTTAACATGCTCTACTGCATTAGCCTCTACCACCTCTGATGGAAGGCTATTCCACTTATCCACTACCCTTTCTGTGAAGTAGTTTTTCCTCAGATTTCCTCCAAACCTACTTCCCCCCAGAATCAGTACATGTCCTCGTGTTCTAGTACTTCTCTTCCCCCAGTGTCAGTGCATGTCCTCGTGTTCTAATACTTATTTTCCTTTGAAGAATGTTTCCCTCCTGTACCTTGTTATAACTCTTGATATATTTGAAAGTTTCTATCATGTTCCCCCTTTCCCTTCTCTGCTCCAAACTATACATATTAAGATCTTTTAGTCTTTCCGGGGTAAGTTTTGTGCTGTAGGCCATGTACCATTTTAGTTGCCCTTGTTTGTAAGTCTCTAGTGTAGTTATATCTTTCTGGAGATATGGCCTCCAGAACTGAACACAGTATTCTAGATGAGGCCGTACCAATGACCTATACAGTGGTATTATTACTTTTCTTTCTGCTACTGATTCCTCTCCCTATACAACCAAGCATCTGACTTGCCTTTTTCATTGCTTTGTTACATTGTTTACCTGCATTTAAGTCACCTGAAGTAGTGACTCATAGATCCCTTTCCTCCTCGGTAGTTTCCATTATAGCGCCATTAATACTATATTTCGTCTTTGGGTTTTTGAGACCTAAGTTCATGATTTTGCATTTTTTGGGCATTAAACTAGTTGCCACTGTCTTGACCATTCCTACCTAGATCATCAATCATTTGTATTCCCCCTGAACTCTCTTCAGCTGAGTATCTACGCACTATCACAGGGCAAACATGTGATGCAACCTCCAAGGCAATGGAATACAAGGCAGAACATTGGAGACCTAAATAAGGTCCTCTCTGCCAGTCAGCAAAAGTAGCTTCCAATGTGACATTA
Source organism: Mixophyes fleayi (assembly GCF_038048845.1). Classification (NCBI taxonomy): domain Eukaryota; kingdom Metazoa; phylum Chordata; class Amphibia; order Anura; family Limnodynastidae; genus Mixophyes; species Mixophyes fleayi. The sequence continues at coordinate 20,596,562 of NC_134407.1, forward strand.
CATGATTTCAATCCCCACCTCCGGCCCCATAAAGGGTTCTAATAAGGACTATGAGAGTTTGAGGCACCACTTCACAGTCTACTAATAATGTCCATTGTCACCCTGTTTACATGGGCTGTACTAGAACGCTATTAAACACATGTATTTTGACACCTCTGGGTCTGAGGCCTAACACTCAAAGGTGGCAAGCTCATGTGAAATATAGATAAAGTGTATTAAAAATACATGTATTTTAAAAGGGGACTTGAGGTACCACTGGTGGGGTAAATATTGTGAAATAAGATATGGGCTTATTTAAGAAGCAGTGGGGGACCAGGGGTTGTTTGTAGGTAGTTGGAGTAATCTATAGCCATCAAGAGACAATGAGCTTTGACTGGTCTACTGCAAGATAGACTAAACAAGTGTCTGACTGCCTGCTATTGTTTTGTGCACTTTATCAGTACTTGGTCTTCACTGTAGCCTCACAATCTAGGTTTATTATAGATTACCGATCTGACATGGCTATGTCGCATGTGTTTTCCATTCGCAGTTACACTCAATGAAGAGGGAATGTCCATCATTATGGTTTTTAGTGCCTCAGAAGGTATTTGAAGGATATTAGAGAGTAGATCCTGCAAAGTCCTGATATAGGATCATGGTGCTGCTTTCATATTCAAAATCTCTAAACTCTTATGTTTTCCATAAAGTGAAATCTTCACCTCTGAAGCGCAGGAATACATATGGAATCTCTGTGGATTGTGGATCTTTGGTCTTGGGGGAAAATAACTGCTACTCTCTCCTTTCTAATATACTGGTAAAGATTTTTGTCCCAGCTGTAGGTAGACACTTCAGACAGTCGTTTATATGTATATAACATCTTCTGATCATTTTCAATATGTTCTATCCGGCTGTTAGGATTCCCAATATGAATGCAACGGAAAGCATTGGTAGGTACAGCAAACGGTGTCTCTTTATTAGGTCACACTGGTAATATGAAAACACAGTCAATGTTAATACAAGTATCACAAGTCCATAAGCAAAACAGGTCATGCTGGTAAGATGTTTTGCAGAATTCAGAGTCAGGTAGGCAGGGGTTAATGCAGAATAGTCTGGCACTTGTCTGTTTGAGTGAACAGCTCATGATAGTAGGTAGTGAGCAACCAGAATGTATTTGGCAGAATTCAGAGTGAGACAGGCAGGGGTTAGAAGTAGGAAACAGCAGAATCATTTAAACAATCCAGGTCAAATACAGATAGAAAGAATTAGGTCACGTTACAAAGGCACATGGGATCAAACATGATGGTTTGAGTTGGTAATGCTGGTATCCGTGTGCAGGTACAAGGGAACTGGATTACTAGGTTTCGCCACTGGAACAGGAGATACTGGTGTCCAGGTAAAGTAGATGGAGGAAGGTCAGGCAAGCCAGGGTCAGAAGTTGGAAGATCCACCATAATACCAGGGAGTATACAGGCAAAAGTCAAACGAAGCTGGGGACTGGGTCTCAAGAAGCGGTGAAAGACTATGGAACAAGCATAAGTCAGATGCCAGGGAACAAATAGGTTCAGAATACAGGAGTATAAGGCAGAGACCAGCAACAGAGAGAATTGATGAACTGCAAGGATCAATGTTTGAGGCGGGTACATAAGGCAGTGGGAATAGGTGCAGGTGATGATCAGGGAAGGAGGTTAACTCCTGCAGGTGGGGTGGAAATGTCCAATGGCAATACAGCAGCACCTCTGGTAGCATAGAGGTACTGCAGGTCAGATACAAATTAGAATCAGAGTCCTAACACCAGCTGTCTGGTATTAACTCTTCTGAGAGAGACATCACAGTTTCAGACATTTACTGTATATACATAGGAGCCAGCACATAGACAGTTCTGCACTTATAAATTGATTGGTGCACAAATCACATGGGGGCAAAAAAGAGTTGTACACTTTCAGGAGATGATAGACACAACTCTCGTCAGACATTACATACATGTCACAATTTATTTAGAATAGAAAACTCCTGCCAAACTGAACTAAAACTCCCCCTTCTTTAAGGGAGGAAAAACAATCCATTCTGAAAGTGACAGTTGCAATTCCTTAATAGTTTTACCAGTGTTGTTTGCTTGTTCTTTACCATTCCAGAGTTTTGCACTCTTTGGTTGGAATCATGTCAGTAAATAATTCACCAATTTACTGAATGTATTTTCTTAACTCCTAAGGTTTCATCTCTGATTTAGTGGTTTTAACTGGGTTCCTTCTTTAAACTTTTTCAATATTCACAATTTTTAGAGAAGAAAAAATGTGATAGCTTTGTTGGTTGAAGTGAATGAGTTAATATATAAGATGAAAGCCTACTTACTTTGTAGGCATTGAGGTCCTTGATGGCTCTAACAGTCCTTCACCACACTTCGCTCTGAGCTTACCGCTCAGCCTCTTTCAAGAAAACCGGACGGGTGTTCATGGTACTATCCTGTAACTCTTATTCATGCCAATGGGAGTTTCACAGGGGAAGAAAATTGAAAACCTACTCTGCTGCTTGACCCAGTAACAAAAAAGTGGTGATGTTGTTCATATGAAAAATCGGATTCTAACGATCATTTACTCGTACATTGTATAAAATGCTAGAATTTGATTGGTTGCTGTGGACAACACCTCTGTGTATCATTATTAGAAGTCTTAGCAAAACTACTCCCAAGTGTGGGACCGTTACAAAGACCAGGGACATTGGCAGAGCCAGTGAAAAGAGCATTCATGGCAAATATGCTTTCTTTTTCTATATTAACTCATTCAATTCCATTTTTTTTTTAAATCTAGGGTTGCTGCTTCAGGAATCCATCTGTGACATTGTTTTAAGAGACTATGGTGATTTAGGGGATGTGCACACCTAGGTGTAAATGTTTCAAGCTGCAAGTTTCCAGCGGGTTTGAAAAGTGGAGATGTTGCCTATAGCAACCAATCAGATTCTAACTGCCATTTTGTAGAATGTACTAAACAAATGATAACTAGAATTTGATTGGTTGCTATAGGCAACACACATCTCCATTTTTTTCAAACCCGCTGGAAACTCGCAGCTTGATACATTTACCCCATAATCCTTTTGGCAAAAATATACATGAGCAAGATGTCATTTACTGCTAAAAGGTAAATGGGAAGGGAACGAGGCCCCCATAAAAAATCTACAAAAAGTTTTTGTGTTTGTTTTTCTTTCCGGTAAAGTGATAATTATATAACATTAAACATTTCAATAAATTAAACGTAGACTCATTTTTTCATTAGAACACTGTAATCTCCCTGTTCATGAGTGAACGTCTTATTTTACAAAATATTGGTTATGTAAAGAGGTTGAAATCGTATATTCCCCCTATGAATTTTCGGATAAAGCAATCCATCAAGGCTAGACTTTGTTTTCCAGGAGCCTGTAATCTGTCTCACACACAGCACTACAGATTCCCACACTGAGCTGCACAATGTGAACTTCAAGACACTGGAAAAAATGGATCACGGAACCATTTTATTTTCCTGCCAATATATTTCCCCTGCGAAGTAGGAGTTATATTGCTCAGGAAGGTGCATCAGTGAATCAACATATGGTGTACAGCGGGGCTGTCTGTTAGTCCACTGACAAGTCCGGTTCAAATGTCTTCATATATAAAAGAGAGTTATTGCTGATGGCCAAAAATCCATTTAAATAATATATGGATTCTTTGTAAGGTAAAAACAAACAGTTGGATTGCTCTATAACTAATTGATCAAGCTCCATATACACCCTATTCTGTGATTAAATGGTCCAGTGGATTCTACAATTTGTCACTTTTCTGCTTCATAATATCTATTCACATTCTAACAATAATGCAGTACAAAGGAAAAATATGATCTATTTATGATGAGAAATTCCCATAATGTTAGATGGTTATTTACAATAGATATATGGACTGTTACCAGCAGATTGGTCACGTTTTGTTGTGTACTCTTTGTTGGGTTTGAACCATGGTCACTCTTACGGGCTTTGAGCTTACAGATCACCCATTGGTTCTCAGTTTCTTTGCTATGTACTTGATTTGAGTTGGATCTGATTACCTCTTTGCATTCTCCTGTTTTTTTTCCTGCGGGGTTTCAGTCTTCTTATATACTCCCCTGTTTCATTTATGTCTTGCCTATGCAAAAGGCTATTTTGCAAAATTGTATAAGTATTTCCTTCCTGACCTCAACTGCACTGACCGACTGTGCTTTATATACACTTGCACTGACATCAGTCCATTCTTCAGGAGCTTCACTGCTGCCTGCCCTGACCTGTGGTATTCCGGTTTGTCTTGGGATTTGGAATTTTATCTGTTTGCTAGTCAAGAGCCCTCTGGTGAAACTCCCTTGTGAAAAGCAAACTGTTGTCTTGCAGGGGAATCCAGGTCCACTAATATTGTTGTTTTATTTTACTTTGGTTTAACAATATTGCAGTTTTCGCTTGGCTCTGAACAAGTTGAAAAGCCAATATCTTGTTTTCTGCCATCCAGGTGCCCGCATATAGGATGATCTGTGACCAGTGGCCGGATCTCTGCCAGTGTTGCCAAATCAGACAATATTATCAACTGGGGAATTTAAACTTAACAGAATAGTGGATGCCTGTAACAGACCACAGGCATTCGGACTCCAAGTGCTAAACTAGATTGGCGCTGGCCAACCACGGGTTTGGAGTCTAGCGAGTTCTCCAGTGTTCACCAAGAACTGCTTCAAGGTGGGATTAGCTCAGCAGTTGAGAGCTCGCAGGTCATGGTCCTCTGGCCTGCCGCTAGATGTAACACTGCAGGAGAGTGAGGAGGTAGGTGAAGCTTAGACAAGGTAACAAGCCAAAATGGTGCACCGGCGGTCTACGTGGTAAAGCACAGAAGATAATAACGAGGTCAGGCGAGCCGGGAACTGGCACACAGTTGGTCAGTGGAATACAATTCAGTAGGCAGATTGGAGTATCAAACAGAGCTGGGAACTGGTGCATGGATTGTCAGCTAGAAGGGTTAACACAGGGGTAGAGATTACAGGGAAGCAGAATCGAGCCAGAATGCACAGGAACAGGGAGTCTGACAAGTTGGAATACGTATTGCCCTGACACTACTGAAGTGTCGGAGCAAGCTTAAAAAGTGCAACACATTTGAATTGCCCGCCGCTATATTGTGGTCATGTGATGTGCCACTGACAACAGGGCGGACAACGGTGAAGCAAGGAAGGGTAAGTAATCGTGACAACACCTGATCATATTGTTCACATAAGAAAATAATTGTAGAAGGTGAGATATAGCTGGGAAGTAATTAGGCCGGACTAGTTAGGAGTCATGTAAGAACTGAAGAGAACTGAACACATTGTAGATACTGAGGTGGTTCGGACAAGTTGTGCAGTGTTTGCTTCACCTGATCGGAGATGTCACATAGGCAAACCGAAGGGGGGTTACCTCATGCCTGTAAACCCCCCTCCAAGCCTGGAGTACTGTATAATCGAGGTAGGTGGACCCTGCCCCCGCTTCACATGGCTCTGCTTGAAAAGGTAGAGCTGTGTGCACCTAACAGTACTGCATGCAGCATTGTCCATGTATGTATATTATGGGGATAGGAAGAGTTGGAGAGCAGCAAAGCACTGTCTAAAAGTATAGCCACCCCCCCATGCATGCTGGTCATGCCCACTGGCGGTGTGGTGTGGAAACCCCCATCTACAAATCCTGCGTTTGCCCCTGATAGGGGTGGCAACCAAACATGTGCGTGGGGGGTGTGGCTGACCATAGTGTTAATTCTATAAAAAGACAAAGGGGTCTATTTATCATGAGCTCACTTTAATGAAGATTTTTTTATCACTGCTTATCAGGTTTTGGTAAATAGGGACAAGTCCCATTTTCCGGTTTTCCCAGGTTTTAGGGCTTTTCTCCCTTTGATAAATAGACCTCTTATAAATGTTACCAATAGATGAAGAAATAGATAAAAACAATTCTACTGCAAAACTGAAATTGAGAAATGTGTTGTTATTCGGTAAAATGAAGGTTAATTTAACAGACCATTAACCCTTTCCCGTCCTGTTTACCCCTTACTAATTGGATGGGTCAATGTTGGTTCAGTATAATAAAAACAGAGGGAAATTTTATGTCTCTATATCCCCAATGCTCTGTAGATATATTGTACCAACATGACTCTGATATAAAAATTGGCAGAAAAATTAATGATAAACTAATATTCTGAGAATTTTTTTGACATAAAATACAGTTTTTAATGTTTTCTATTTACTTAAAGAAATTAGTTAACATATTTATTGACATTTTAACACTACTCTACAGAACAAGAGATAATATAATTACACTTTGAGTAAATTCCAAAAATGACTTGTTACCTATAGTACATTTGATAAAATTGTGTAGCGATTTTACACTACTATAATATTTTTCCATATTTTACATAGTTTTCATAGAATAATTCACGTAAATTTAACACTGATTTCTATTTAATGCACCTAACAAAATGTGTCTATAAAAATGGGAAGAAAAAAAATAAAACAGTCTAAATCTTATTATAAAATCACACACGTTGCTTATTTTAGGGAAAATATAGTGATAACTATAAAAACATTCAGAAACCTACTTAAACGAGACACAGCTTTATTTAAAATGCATAAATCTAGTGCAATGTGTTCAGTGTTTTATTAGACATTTGTGAATAATTGAACAAAACTTTTTCTTTTATTGAAAATATATTTCTTTTAGGTTGTCAGAATACATTTGCACCACATCTACACGCTAGTATGCAGTTTGTACCATAGGTCAATCTAGAAATTTTTTTACCAAAGTTTTAAAGAATAAATATACTGTCCATTTACTTGGTTTTTGAAACCTACATTATTATTTTAAGTTAACCTGATAATCTGTGTAGCCTCTATAGCACAACCACCTTCTTAATTTACATCTTTTCCATTTTGACTACTCACTGAGACAGCACACAGGGGTGAAAAGACCTGGCCCTACACAGTCCAGAATCCCTTGATTGATAATAAGACGTCTAGATGTTCATCTTCTACAATATTGTCGCAAGAGGGTTAGATTATTCCTCTTCCTCGTTAAGACAAAACCTGCTACTCTTCTTTCTAAGAGAGTCCTGATCAGTTTGCTCCCTCAGAACCAGTAAAGCCATGGGGCTAGATTTACTAAGCTGCGGGTTTGAACAAGTGGGGATGTTGCCTATAGCAACCAATCAGATTCTAGCTGTCATTTTGTAGAAAGTACTAAATAAATGAAAGCTAGAATCTGATTGGTTGCTATAGGCAACATCTCCACTTTTTCAAACCCGCAGCTTAGTAAATCTAGCCCATGGTGTTTTCTGGTGGGATATAGTACCTATTAACGGTACTGACTACCCCGACACTACAGAAGACGGCATGAGGACTCCGATTCCATACTACAGCAACGTGCCAAAAAAACTACTTACCAGGATGCGGATGACTTGATGGGACGACTCTCTGTGGTTCCGACTCTGCAAAATGACGTCATCTCAAACCGCGACTTGTGTTAAAGCGGCAATGGACGGACCCACCTGTCATTAATGTCATGTAAGTATTATCTGCATCCTGGTAAGTAGATTTTTTTGCAGGTCGCTGTAGTATGGAATTGGAGTCCTCATGTCATCTTCTGTAGTGTCGGGGTAGTCAGTACCGTTAAACTGACTACCACCGTTCTGGTGTAGTGTTTTTCTCCACTCATTAGCTTGGCACTGCTTTCGATACTTCTAGAATAATCAGTGGCAGGCCAGGGGCTATTAGTTCATGTCCACTGCTGGCTTCCCGACCATTCCTATTAGAAACAGCTGGGGAGTATCCTTTGCCCATCTCCCAACCACCAGTCACGGCCATGCACTGTGCAGCAACACAGCTAGTGGGTGTGCTGTCATACCCAGAAGACAGCACCTAGCAGCTGATAGGTAGATAATCCTGGCCATTCGCCAGAGTTCTGTGAGGTCCCCACACACTAATTGGTGGATAGGTTGCATCCGAGAGCAGTCAAACCTGTTCTCCAGCTTGCCAAGTGATTTAGTGAAACCCCAGAAATTGTAATTTATTGGGTGACCCCCAGAGTGTTGCTCGGGGCAGGGAAATACATTGGGACTTACACTGGACATGGCTTGTAAATGGAGAAACTATTTACAATATCAATTAAGTGTCCCTATTAAAAGGCAAATCTAGCTGAAGGGTACAATTTGCACCTGGACTAATTTTGTTGCAATGCAAAGGGATGCAAAAGTTTTTTTTCTATACAGGGGAAATATTGCATGTTTTGTCATGTAGCACACACATTCTGTACAGCTTTATTCAATATACTGGTCCCAAGCCCAATATTTGTGTGCTAAATGCAAACAATTATGTGGGGCTGTAATACACCACAGAAAGTTGCTATTAATACCTGCAAATTAAATTGATTCACAATTAAGGGTTATCTGCATTTGGATTCACAGCTTTATTTTTGGTTTGCTTTAAACTACAATCCCGGAGAGCCGGTGCATTACGTCATATCCCCAGGAGCATGTTGTAGGTCCACCCCCTACATGTATACTATAATATATTTCCCTTCTTGTGTGTTCATTGCATTGTTGTTGGTAGGGGAAGTGGGTGAGCATTGCATGTCACATTCCAGTTTCAAGTTTAAAAAATAATATCCTTTCAATTACTTTACTGTTTTTAGTTCCTATAAAAAAAATAGCTCCTAACTAGGAAATTCTGTACTTTTACAAAGTAATAATATAAAAATAAAAGATCTAATTTAATGTATATATGCTTACCAGTGCTGTATCCACCTGCTCAATCGGGCACGTACATAAAGCAACAAACACATTTTATATTATTAATCTTCACTTTTTTGTTTACATTTTATCTTACTACTTCATTGTTTCCACTAAACAGTAAATATAATGGAGAAGGTGTGATGAAAAGAGGGGCAGGAGAATGTGATGTGTATAAATAGCAGTTTATCGGTTATTCACTCAAAACGCGTAGGGTACATAAACAGATTATGGCCCTGTTGGTTGCATATAATAGAGGAACATAGAAACTCTCCTAGACAGCAAAAGTGAACCATTTTTTGGTTATGACCCATAGATTAAAGACCCTGCTCAGTTTACACTGTTTTAATGTTAATAGCAGAATGTCAACATGCAACTTACATTTCGGAGAAATGTTTTCCTTCTGTAAGTGCTGCTGATTCTTTTGCTGGTTTGAAATTTGTTTTCCGAATATAAAGTTAAAGGTTGTCGTGTTTGACCTCTCTGGTCCAAGGTGAATGGAGCCCTCTAGCGAGGAATCTTTCTCTGCATAAATCTCACAAACAGGCAGAGAATCTTTCTCCGGCATATTCGGTAAACCGAAGGCTGCAGGTGTAAAAGTTTACAGTTAATCTTAGTGAGACCATAAAAGAAAGTAGTGTTTAAGAAAAGCAATGAATTTGAGACCTTGCTTAATGTTACATTGGAGGAGCACATTGTTGAGCTTGGAAATACTGTACAGTTGGATTTCTCTCTCAGACATAGAAAATGTAAACAGCGAATTGTTGGATTTCTGTATTCATAATTCATATAGTTCTTTTATACAAGGACTTTGTAGCACTAAACAGATTAAAGCTATCTTCTGCACATAAAGACAGAAAACAATATATATATATATATATATATATATATATATATATGCTGTATTAATGCAAAGCTTTGATGGAAATATAGTTATTTATATACGCAATGATAGCTCTAGCTACTTTATCACTAGGCACAGCCAAATGTAGTTAATTGATTATTTTTGTGTCGTTAACAGTATTTTATCAATAAAGCAATCTATTAGGCCTTACCTACGAGCCTCTACATCAGACCTGGCCAACTTGTGGCTCACCAGGTGCTGTGAAACTACAAGCCCCAGAATGCTTGTAGATAGCCAGCCGATAGCCGTCAGGGCATGATGAGACTTGTAGTTTCACAACACCTGGGGCGCCACATTTTGACCAGGCCTCTTCTGCATTGCAATCCCAGACCTGTTAATGTCTAAAGTGAATAAATGGTGCCAGGACTGGCAAATCACGCTGATCAAAACGTGGTATCCAACTTTTGTCCATTTTTCTGGAAAACACAAGAAATGTCATCAAAGATATCATTGGTACATTTTCTTTGACAAAAGTTATTTTTATTTATTTTGATTCACATTTGCACCACTTAAAAGGGGACTTGAAAATTATTTGAAATAAGCATATAGCCAGAATTGGTAATAAAACTATAAGTTAATAATTCTTATGAATATTTCTGCTGCCATTCGGCGAGAAAGCCTGTGGGGAAATTCTGTTGATCTTTATGCTGTGCTGACTGTGCTCTCTATACAGACAGCAGTAACTTATGCGGCTTAAATGTTACTACTAGAAATCAGTGTCTGTAACATTCTATTGCTATAAACTAAGAGGTGCCTACATTACTTCTGTCCATGTGCACAATATAGTCGGTGCAGCACACAGATCAATGGATCTCCTTGCCACTATTATTATTTATTATTACCATTTATTTATATAGCGCCACTAATTCTGCAGCGCTGTACAGAGAACTCACTCACATCAGTCTCTGCCCCATTGGGGCTTACAGTCTAAATTCCCTTAAACACATACAGACAGAGACAGACACACACACAGACAGACACATAGTCTAGGTTCAATTTGTTATCAGCCAATTAACCTAACAGTATGTTTTTGGAGTGTGTGAGGAAACCCACGCAAACACAGGGAGAACATACAAACTCCACACAGATAAGGCCATGGTCGGGAATTGAACTCATGACCCCAGTGCTGTGAGGCAGAAGTGCTAACCACTGAGCCACCGTGCTGCCTCACCATATTTTCACAGCATTTTTCTCAAACTGCATTTGGAACACAGTGAGACACAACCTACTGGGTGCGATCGTGTTCTTAACTCTTATTACTACAGACAAGATGATGAGTTCAGGGGCTCATACACAAGGGAGCTTACACTTTGTTGGCTGTGGTGCCAATTGATAGGTGCAACTGGGAGATGCCCACTAAAAAATCATGCCCTCCGTGACATCATTAGACTAAGTAAATATGTTTTTTTTGCCTTCAGATATGTACACAAACGTAGACTGGTACATGCCAGGTCTGTTAATTAGTCCCAGCCTGCCCTGATGTCAGACAACATAACTATATACTGCTATATATACTGTGCCATATATTTTTTAAATACATATTATTTTATATGTTTATTTCTCCTGCTCCGTATTAAGAGGCGAACGTACAGACATCTAAATAATTTGGTTCTTTTATTTATTCTTTTTGCCCTGGTTCCTGCCTGTAATTTTTGTTATTCTCGCTGAAACATCTATTGCCATTTTTTTTTCTTTTCAGAAAGGTGAAAAGGACAATAGGGACCCATTTCAGTTTACTGTGACTAATGCTTATGCTTTGCCTATGAATTTTATTATTGCCTCTTGTGTGGGTTCTATAAAACACTATAGCAATCACTTGCTCTCACTGAACCGTTTAATAACACACACATGCACACACGCTAAGTCACACCTGCATTATGTACAATTAACTGGTACGGATGCAAAATTGCGGGAATCTATGGCAACGATCAGTAATTAGCTTTGATTGGTCAAGGGCAAGCTAAGGCGTTGTAAGCACTCGCCTGATTTATAGTGATGAGTTACTGCACACTTGCAATTTTGCACTTACTGGATGATAGTAAATCACACTCAGTAAGGTTGATTAACTAATATGGTGCAAACCTGTAAAAGTCCATAACCCATAGCAATCAATCAGCCATAAGCTTTCATCAGTCCAGTGTAAGACTAATGAAAGAATTCCTCTAGTTGCGATGTGTTGCTGCAAATTTTCACTTTTGTACCATGTTAGGTAATTATCCCCAGTGAGGCTTATTTAATATAATGGAACAATGTGCCCATAGCAAGCGATCCGATTCAATATATAATTTTTCTTTTGCAGTTTAGAAAATGACAACATCCTTCTTCTTATATTAAAGCACATGTGTGCTTATTGCACCGTGTTATTAAATGAACTGAAAAGAGGTGCAAAAGACAGCGTTATAATCAGTCGATGAAGCCACAATGCTCGCTTTTAAAGTCTTAAAATAAGTCTTAATGCATAATTACACCTTTTGGGTGCAAGATTTAGGGGATCCGAGTACCAAGCCAAGCCGGCTCGGTACTCGGACCCCCAATTTTCGTTCTGCCACTGCTGTGTGCCAATGTGTCCTAGATGTGCTAGGAACTGCCATGTGTTTGTGTCATTGCTCTGTCGCTTACCATCCAGCCAGGTCGCTGCAGTATTTGTCCGAAAGCGTATGAAAATAATATTGTGACCTGTGAGGTGGTCTAAATTGACTGGAAATGACTGGAACTTAGTGTTATTGAGGTTAATAATAATGTAGGAACAAAAAAGAGCAAAATTATGTGATTTTAGCATATTTTAGGATTTTTTCTAAAAAATCCAAAACCAAAACACACGAGGGTGGTTTTGCCAAAACCAAGACCAAAACATGAAGCTAATCCAGATCCAAAACCAAAACCAAGTTCATGGGGGTCAGTGAGCATCTCTAATCCTAAGCAGTGTAGGGGTCCCTGAAACATTTCACAAACAATGACATAAATTGAATCAGGCCGCAAGCGGGGTCTTGTGTGTGTTCTCCCCTTTCCATCATCTAGCAGATTCTAGCCACTGACGCAAAGGTTGCTGGGACGCGGAACCTTGGCGGCTATAGCGATGTAATGACTGACACAGGAGACAGGGGTGAAGGTTACTTTTTAATTCTTCCACCGAAAACGTATAACCATCCTCTAAGAGACTTTTTTCTTTTAATAAGTGGAAGGCAGGTCTGTACATTATTATAACTCTCCTGCATTACACAGAAGCAAAGCAATGTGAACATAGCAGGACAGCTGGTCCATGTGTATATAATGGTGACATAATTGGGTGTTCCATAGGCCATAAGTGAAGGATAATACAGCGACCGCACCATTACTCACATATAATGTTATTCGTAACTGACGATGGACCCAGCAATAAAGATGTTTAATAGTCTATAGATGAATGTTTCTGTCCCATGTAAGCTGCTACCTTACGATAAGAGATGATGATCATAGTGTTCTGGAAAAATGCAGAATATTAGCTTGATTCAATCAATGAATTTTAACTTCCATAAATAATAATAATAATAATAATAGTCATGGCATTAATTAGAATGTGCTTGAACGTGTCATAAATAGAAAGATGATGTTATTAATAAATATATTTACATTACGGTACAAAATGTTATTTTTAGAGACCTTAAATTCAGGTTTATCGTATGATTTTTGTTTTTGCTAAATTGGCAAGTAAACATGAGAAAAATATATATGTAAAAAAAAATGACCAGTAAGACAACTAGCAGAGCTCTCTTAACGCGTGGGCACGCTGGACAGTTGCCCTAGGGCCCCAGGAGCAGGGCTGGCAAGAGGAATTCAGGGCCCCGGTACAACAACTTCATGGGGCCCCCCTTATAGCTGAGAATCAAAAATTTCTTGTGCCGCCGCATAGCCCAAAAAATTTTGTGCGGCACATAAAAAAAATACCCCAAAAATTGGTATGACCCCAAAAAATTTTGTGCAGCACAAAAAATTTATACGACAACACCCACAAAAATGTGGGGCCGTGGTTATGAATCACTTGGCGTGCCCAGGAACCCATCTTACAGAAAAAAACTGTGTTGTGTACACCATTGAACGGTCACCAAAAATTGGGATTGTCCCACTAGAATCACAACATTTCACACACTCTCCATCAACACCCCACGATCCCCTGAGGAAATTCGCCTGAGCGAATGAAACACCTACATAGTGACGTCGTACCGGAAGCAACTCTGTGCATCCGACTGTGGAACGCACGCCGCACACCGCTACACACCGCTGGTATTATCACCCTTAATCTTCGTTTCTGCATGGACAATACCACCTCTATTCAAGCTGGGACACTATAACCACGATCAACGCCTTTCCAAGTAAGACCATTACATTTAGGACACTGCTCTGGGCATTATAGGTGGTCGAGTCTGAGGACTCGGATTTACCCACTAAGACTCTGATGTATGGTTCCAACTCTTTCAGGGACTTAATGTACTGGACATTTGATTGGTTTCTTTACCAATTGCACAACCTGCTGTGCAAAATTTAACATGAGTGATTTGTTTTATCCATGTTAATCAATTGCATTTTAATTACTTTGTTTTAGTTGTAATTAATGCCGTGACCGGCATACATGCTTGCTAAATTTTATTAAATGTATGTACATAATTCTGTTTACAATTGTATTTAACATTATTCATTATCATAACCTAGGATAATTAGATCCATGACATATTTCAATTAACAGATCTAGGATCCATTTTTTTTTATTCAATTCATATTTTATTAACCATCGGCATTTCCATAAGAGCAATTGAGTGCTCAGTTTACAACTATTTTTATTGAACAGGGAAGGGATTCCCCTTTATAGTTGAGCTGCTCTTGCCACCTCAAGGAGTATAGCGCAATCTCTATATCTAATTATTGTAAACTGTGCCATCCTGCCCCCCCCTCTCCATCACTGTGCCATCCTGCCCCCCCTCTCCATCACTGTGCCATTCTGCCCCCCTCTCCATCACTGTGCCATCCTGCCCCCCCTCTCCATCACTGTGCCATCCTGCCCCCCCTCTCCATCACTGTGCCATCCTGCCCCCCCTCTCCATCACTGTGCCATTCTGCCCCCTCTCCATCACTGTGCCATCCTACCCCCCCCCTCCATCACTGTGCCATCCTGCCACCCCTCTCCATCACTGTGCCATCCTGCCCCCCCTCTCCATCACTGTGCCATGCTGCCCACCCTCTCCATCACTCAGTGCCTTTCTGCTGCCCCCCCTTTATTTCCTCATACTCTACCTCTCTCTCCCCCCTTTTTCCTCATACTGTGCCTCCCTCTCCCCCCCCCACCTTTTTCCTCATACTGTGTCTCTCTCTCGCCCTCCCCCCTTTTCTTCATACTGTGCCTCTCTCTCCCCCCCTTTTTCTTCATACGGTGCCTCTCTCTCCCTCCTTTTTCCTCATGGTGTGCCTCTCTCTCCCTCTTTTATCCTCATGGCGTGCCTCTCTCTCCCTCTTTTATCCTCATGGTGTGCCTCTCTCTCCCTCCTTTTTCCTCATGGTGTGCCTCTCTCTCCCTCCTTTTTCCTCATGGTGTGCCTCTCTCTCCTCCTTTTTCCTCATGGTGTGCCTCTCTCTCCCCCCTTTTTCTTCATACTGTGCCTCTTTCTCCCCCCCTTTTTCTTCATACTGTGCCTCTCTCTCCCCCCTTTTTCTTCATACTGTGCCTCTCTCTCCCCCCTTTTTCCTCATGGTGTGCGTCTCTCTCCCTCCTTTTTCCTCATGGTGTGCCTCTCTCTCCCCCCCTTTATCCTCATGGTGTGCCTCTCTCTCCCCCCTTCATCCTCATGGTGTGCCTCTCTCTCTCCTCTTTATCCTCATGGTGTGCCTCTCGCCCCCTCCTTTATCCTCATGGTGTGCCTCTCGCCCCCTCCTTTATCCTCATGGTGTGACTCTCTCCCCCCCCTTTATCCTCATGGTGTGCCTCTCTCTCCCCCCTTTATCCTCATGGTGTGCCTTTCTCCCCCCCTTTATCCTCATGGTGTGCCTCTCTCTCCCCCCCTTTATCCTCATGGTGTGCCTTTCTCCCCCCTTTATCCTCATGGAGGGCCTCTCTCTCCCCCCTTTATCCTCATGGTGTGACTCTCTCTCCCCCCTTTATCCTCATGGTGTGACTCTCTCTCCCCCCTTTATCCTCATGGTGTGCCTCTCTCTCCCCCCCTTTATCCTCATTGTGTGCCTCTCTCTCCCCCCTTTATCCTCACGGTGTGCCTCTCTCTCCTCCTTTTTCCTCATGGTGTGCCTCTCTCTCCCTCTTTTATCCTCATGGTGTGCCTCTCTCTCCCTCTTTTATCCTCATGGTGTGCCTCTCTCTCCCTCCTTTTTCCTCATGGTGTGCCTCTCTCTCCCCCTCCTTTTTCCTCATGGTGTGCCTCTCTCTCCCTCCTTTTTCCTCATGGTGTGCCCCTCTCTCCCCCCTTTTTCTTCATACTGTGCCTCTCTCCCCCCCCTTTTCCTTCATACTGTGCCTCTCTCTCCCCCCTTTTTCCTCATGGTGTGCCTCTCTCTCCCCCCTTTATCCTCATGATGTGCCTCTCTCTCCCCCCTTCATCCTCATGGTGTGCCTCTCTCTCTCCTCTTTATCCTCATGGTGTGCCTCTCGCCCCCTCCTTTATCCTCATGGTGTGCCTCTCTCTCCCCCCTTTATCCTCATGGTGTGCCTCTCTCTCCCCCCATTATCCTCATGGTGTGCCTTTCTCCCCCCCTTTATCCTCATGGTGTGACTCTCTCTCCCCCTTTATCCTCATGGTGTGCCTCTCTCTCCCCCCTTTATCCTCATGGTGTGCCTTTCTCCCCCCCTTTATCCTCATGGTGTGCCTCTCTCTCCCCCCTTTATCCTCATGGTGTGCCTCTCTCTCCCCCCATTATCCTCATGGTGTGCCTCTCTCTCCCCCCTTTATCCTCATGGTGTGCCTCTCTCTCCCCCCTTTATCCTCATGGTGTGCCTCTCTCTCCCCCCTTTATCCTCATGGTGTGCCTCTCTCTCCCCCCATTATCCTCATGGTGTGCCTTTCTCCCCCCCCTTTATCCTCATGGTGTGCCTCTCTCTCCCCCCTTTATCCTCATGGTGTGCCTCTCTCTCCCCCCTTTATCCTCATGGTGTGCCTCTCTCTCCCCCCTTTATCCTCATGGTGTGCCTTTCTCCCCCCTTTATCCTCATGGTGTACCTCTCTCTCCCCCTTTATCCTCATGGTGTGCCTTTCTCCCCCCTTTATCCTCATGGTGTGCCTCTCTCTCCCCCCTTTATCCTCATGGTGTGCCTCTCTCTCCCCCCTTTATCCTCATGGTGTGCCTCTCTTTCCCCCCTTTATCCTCATGGTGTGCCTCTCTCTCCCCCCTTTATCCTCATGGTGTGCCTTTCTCCCCCCTTTATCCTCATGGTGTGCCTCTCTCTCCCCCCTTTATCCTCATGGTGTACCTCTCTCTCCCCCTTTATCCTCATGGTGTGCCTTTCTCCCCCCCTTTATCCTCATGGTGTGCCTCTCTCTCCCCCCTTTATCCTCATGGTGTGCCTCTCTCTCCCCCCTTTATCCTCATGGTGTGCCTTTCTCCCCCCTTTATCCTCATGGTGTGCCTTTCTCCCCCCTTTATCCTCATGGTGTGCCTCTCTCTCCCCCCTTTATCCTCATGGTGTACCTCTCTCTCCCCCTTTATCCTCATGGTGTGCCTTTCTCCCCCCTTTATCCTCATGGTGTGCCTCTCTCTCCCTCTTTTATCCTCATGGTGTGCCTCTCTCTCCCTCCTTTTTCCTCATGGTGTGCCTCTCTCTCCCCCTCCTTTTTCCTCATGGTGTGCCTCTCTCTCCCCCCTTTTTCTTCATACTGTGCCTCTCTCTCCCCCTTTTTCTTCATACTGTGCCTCTCTCTCCCCCCTTTTTCCTCATGGTGTGCCTCTCTCTCCCTCCTTTTTCCTCATGGTGTGCCTCTCTCCCCCCTTTATCCTCATGATGTGCCTCTCTCTCCCCCCTTCATCCTCATGGTGTGCCTCTCTCTCTCCTCTTTATCCTCATGGTGTGCCTCTCGCCCCCTCCTTTATCCTCATGGTGTGCCTCTCTCTCCCCCCTTTATCCTCATGGTGTGCCTCTCTCTCCCCCCATTATCCTCATGGTGTGCCTTTCTCCCCCCCTTTATCCTCATGGTGTGACTCTCTCTCCCCCCTTTATCCTCATGGTGTGCCTCTCTCTCCCCCCCTTTATCCTCATGGTGTGCCTTTCTCCCCCCCTTTATCCTCATGGTGTGCCTCTCTCTCCCCCCTTTATCCTCATGGTGTGCCTCTCTCTCCCCCCATTATCCTCATGGTGTGCCTCTCTCTCCCCCCATTATCCTCATGGTGTGCCTCTCTCTCCCCCCTTTATCCTCATGGTGTGCCTCTCTCTCCCCCCTTTATCCTCATGGTGTGCCTCTCTCTCCCCCCTTTATCCTCATGGTGTGCCTCTCTCTCCCCCCTTTATCCTCATGGTGTGCCTCTCTCTCCCCCCATTATCCTCATGGTGTGCCTTTCTCCCCCCCTTTATCCTCATGGTGTGCCTCTCTCTCCCCCCTTTATCCTCATGGTGTGCCTCTCTCTCCCCCCTTTATCCTCATGGTGTGCCTCTCTCTCCCCCCTTTATCCTCATGGTGTGCCTTTCTCCCCCCTTTATCCTCATGGTGTGCCTCTCTCTCACCCCTTTATCCTCATGGTGTACCTCTCTCTCCCCCTTTATCCTCATGGTGTGCCTTTCTCCCCCCTTTATCCTCATGGTGTGCCTCTCTCTCCCCCCTTTATCCTCATGGTGTGCCTCTCTCTCCCCCCTTTATCCTCATGGTGTGCCTCTCTTTCCCCCCTTTATCCTCATGGTGTGCCTCTCTCTCCCCCCTTTATCCTCATGGTGTGCCTTTCTCCCCCCTTTATCCTCATGGTGTGCCTCTCTCTCCCCCCTTTATCCTCATGGTGTACCTCTCTCTCCCCCTTTATCCTCATGGTGTGCCTTTCTCCCCCCTTTATCCTCATGGTGTGCCTCTCTCTCCCCCCTTTATCCTCATGGTGTGCCTCTCTCTCCCCCCTTTATCCTCATGGTGTGCCTTTCTCCCCCCTTTATCCTCATGGTGTGCCTTTCTCCCCCATTTATCCTCATGGTGTGCCTCTCTCTCCCCCCTTTATCCTCATGGTGTACCTCTCTCTCCCCCTTTATCCTCATGGTGTGCCTTTCTCCCCCCTTTATCCTCATGGTGTGCCTCTCTCTCCCTCTTTTATCCTCATGGTGTGCCTCTCTCTCCCTCCTTTTTCCTCATGGTGTGCCTCTCTCTCCCCCTCCTTTTTCCTCATGGTGTGCCTCTCTCTCCCCCCTTTTTCTTCATACTGTGCCTCTCTCCCCCCTTTTTCTTCATACTGTGCCTCTCTCTCCCCCCTTTTTCCTCATGGTGTGCCTCTCTCTCCCTCCTTTTTCCTCATGGTGTGCCTCTCTCCCCCCTTTATCCTCATGATGTGCCTCTCTCTCCCCCCTTCATCCTCATGGTGTGCCTCTCTCTCTCCTCTTTATCCTCATGGTGTGCCTCTCGCCCCCTCCTTTATTCTCATGGTGTGCCTCTCTCTCCCCCCTTTATCCTCATGGTGTGCCTCTCTCTCCCCCCATTATCCGCATGGTGTGCCTTTCTCCCCCCCTTTATCCTCATGGTGTGCCTCTCTCTCCCCCCTTTATCCTCATGGTGTGCCTCTCTCTCCCCCCTTTATCCTCATGGTGTGCCTTTCTCCCCCCCTTTATCCTCATGGTGTGCCTCTCTCTCCCCCTTTATCCTCATGGTGTGCCTCTCTCTCCCCCCATTATCCTCATGGTGTGCCTCTTTCTCCCCCCTTTATCCTCATGGTGTGCCTCTCTCTCCCCCCTTTATCCTCATGGTGTGCCTCTCTCTCCCCCCTTTATCCTCATGGTGTGCCTCTCTCTCCCCCCTTTATCCTCATGGTGTGCCTCTCTCTCCCCCCATTATCCTCATGGTGTGCCTCTCTCTCCCCCCTTTATCCTCATGGTGTGCCTCTCTCTCCCCCCTTTATCCTCATGGTGTGCCTCTCTCTCCCCCCTTTATCCTCATGGTGTGCCTCTCTCTCCCCCCTTTATCCTCATGGTGTGCCTCTCTCTCCCCCCTTTATCCTCATGGTGTACCTCTCTCTCCCCCCTTTATCCTCATGGTGTACCTCTCTCTCCCCCTTTATCCTCATGGTGTGCCTTTCTCCCCCCTTTATCCTCATGGTGTGCCTCTCTCTCCCCCCTTTATCCTCATGGTGTGCCTCTCTCTCCCCCCTTTATCCTCATGGTGTGCCTCTCTTTCCCCCCTTTATTCTCATGGTGTGCCTCTCTCTCCCCCCTTTATCCTCATGGTGTGCCTTTCTCCCCCCTTTATCCTCATGGTGTGCCTCTCTCTCCCCCCTTTATCCTCATGGTGTACCTCTCTCTCCCCCTTTATCCTCATGGTGTGCCTTTCTCCCCCCTTTTTCCTCATGGTGTGCCTCTCTCTCCCCCCTTTATCCTCATGGTGTGCCTCTCTCTCCCCCCTTTATCCTCATGGTGTGCCTTTCTCCCCCCCTTCCCCAGTTGTTCCTCTGTGCTTTTCTCCCTTTTCTTTTTACTTACCTAGATGTTTTCCTCTGCTTCTTTCTTGGTCCTCTCTGCGCTGCTCCTCACTGACTGCCAGACGTGACTTGATGACGCCGCAATCACGTGAGTATCTATTTTTTTTTTTACTACCCTGCTCCACCCACCAAAAAAGAGGGATAAACAGAAATTCTACTTAGCTGTAAGCAACTTTCTGGCTGAACTTGGGTACTGCAATGCTAACACAGCTTACATCCAGAGGTGGGGGTTACAGGGAGCACAGGGAATGCGGCTGTGACAGGGGCCCAATAGGAAAGAAACCCGGCATTGCTTGAAAGTCCCCCTCTGAAACCCCCTCTCTCCACCCCCAAATCCCTCCTTCCCCCGACACCCCCACTCTACCCACATTTGTCTATGGGGCCTGTTGGTGCAGTTCTCCGCCCCTGCTTATCGCTGCCTAAGTGTTTCCAAAGTAGGAGACATGCAAATCCTGTATTTCACAAATTAATTCACTACCTTGAATGACAACCATGGTTATTAACCCTTTTGCAGCCAGGAAACTGTGCCAAAAGTGCAGATATTCTTGCATTTTCTCTCTGACAATAACTTTAAAAACAATGTTTTACTCTGCCTAAAGGAAAATTGATATTATTTTTTTGGGGGTGGCAGATAGAGCTTTTTTGATTCTGTGGTTGAGCATTTTAATCTTTAATGTTTTCATTCCCTGTATCATTATCCAGGGAATGAAAAAAAAAGGGATTTTTTTTCTTTAAAGTGCAATTTTTTGTAATTCTTCCCTTAGCTACTTACACAAAATTAATTGAACCTCTGTATTGTACCCTTTATTGTATTCAGTAACTTCAAACATTTCCAGGGATACATGTAGATGCACTTTCTTGGAAGCTTGACAATTGTTTTTTGATCAGTTTCAAATTGTTTTTTTTTTCTTTCTTTTTTTTTAACCACTTTAATTTTTTAATAAACCTTTACCTGAAAAATCATGTGTTAACATTTAATACCAAAGGCCGAAAAAAATGGGCTTTGGTTAACGATGAGCAAGGTTTCAGCAATATGATTCCAGAATCCTGAGTTCAGAATTCTATTGTCTACCATATTTGTAGATTCAAACTTTGCTGAACTCATTTACGAATAGAGTTGGGGCGACAATGGTCAATTCATTCTGCCATGTGGTGTGATTGGGATAGAGCTGGGATCAGTCACACAAGTGGTAACCTTTACTGCTAGCACCAAGGGTGGCTTTATAATGTATGGAGATAGTGATCTCTATGAGATCAGTTTCCCATGTGTCTAATTCATGAATGGGTGTCCAGGTGCACCCCAGCTCTCAGAAGTGGGGGAAGCATTATGTGATGGTGGATTTGGGGTTTATCGCCTCTAAGTGTGAGACAGGCACTGTTGTAAATCCTATGTTGAAGGCAGGTAAGGGGTTAATAGCCATGAGTGAAGCAATTTAGCAAAGTTGGAGATTTTGAAAATTTCAGTAATTCAGAGAGGAACCACTTTGCAGCTGTCTAGTTGAAAAAAAGTCTTTAAAAGGGTAATTGTTAACAAATAAAAATAAAATAATTATCTTTTACATACAACATTTAAATAAAAAAAGTATTTTTAAATAACTTTTTTTGCCCCAATAATTACAGACATGACTGATTTGTTTGAAACTATTGGCCCACTAAGGCCCAACTTTCCAGAAACTTTCCAGGAAAACCATACCACAGAAGATTAGATCCTCTCCAGTTATTTATAGCAACATAACACTCCGTCAGTAATTCTCACCTTTCACCTTTAGACAATTAGAAACATCATGGCATGGGTTTAATTGGCATCTATTGTGTTGCTCTACTGGAATTCCTTGTTTTGCTTTACGTTGTGCAATTTGAAGTTGACATAATGGATTTGGAGTTTGATATTCAGCTGGTCTAAACTGCTTATTTTCCTCTGTGTGATGCCGACAGAAAACAAGTGTGGGCGATATCATAGTCCTTCTGCTACAAGTATCGTCTGGCCTCACTGGAGGACACTTTATTTTAAAGGATCTTGTTGATTTATAAATTCTTTGGTTGGCTGTAGGGCATTGACCAAGAGGGAGGTAAAAAGATCTATCAATGTAATTAATAGTTCCTGGACAAGTCTGATTCCTTTTAATGTGGACAACCGACATGAACAATGAGTGGTTCTTGTCGTTGCGGCTCTCCTTTAAATATACGCCATTAGTCTCAACGTTTGAAATCATGTCATTCTGACGTGGGAGTTCCTGAGACCGAAGAAATCCCAAAGGCTTGAAACCCTGGCTAGGATACTCTCCGTTATCTAAATATCTACATTGCTGATCGTGTTCATCTGACGAAACGGGAGCCTTCATTAATAAGTCATTACTTCTGCTCAGAGAAGAAGCTGGGTCACTGGTAATTTCCTTTGGAGCGTTGCTTAAAGATGCAATATATCTTCTGGCTGTAATTGTAATAGACGAAAATCCTTTCTTCATATCCAGGCTGTGTTTTTCCCTGGCAGGGTGGAGGTTTGCTCTACGCACAGTTCTATCCAAGGCTGTTTGAATCTCTAATTTGATAGGAAGTGGTGTGAATGTTCTGTTAATACTGACTGGATGGTGATTAACCAGAGATTGCTTCTTACTGGAAGCATTAGATTCAGTGATCAGAGATAGAGAAGGATGGAGCTTCCGATCATCTTCAGATTCAGACTCATCAATCATCTGTGAAATGAGGACGGATAAAGTCAGTTTAGAATTCTACAATTCAATAAATTTCTGCGGGAACAAAAAGAATTCAAATTGTTCAAATGTTATTCTGCATAATTCATACTTTTTCATTTGGAATGATGGGTATGAAATTAAATTGTGTGATTTGAATATGATGCTCAAGGCAGGGTAGCGACCCCAAAACTTCAACTATTCAGTAACAAACTAAAACTTTGTGAAATGTATGTAGCTAATCCTCTCAAAAATATTTGCCCTAGGTCCTCACTTTTTATATTAAATACTTCACCCAGAGGCAGATTAAGACCCCATAAGGCTATGGGCAAAATGCTGGTTTGAGCCCCATTCTACCTTCTCCATTCATCAAAAACCCCCAAAAACTTTAAACGGTTTAAAGTAGTACAGGCTCTCGCTCTACCCAATAGGCACACATGCATGCGCTCTCTTCCCCATAGACTCGCACACATGCGCTCTCTTCCCCATAGACTCGCACACATGCGCTCTCTTCCCCATAGACTCGCACACATGCGCTCTCTTCCCCATAGACTCGCATACATGCGCTCTCTTCCCCATAGACTCGCACACATGCGCTCTCTTCCCCATAGACTCGCACACATGCGCTCTCTTCCCCATAGACTCGCACACATTAAGTAGAGATGTTGCATATAGCAACCAATCAGATTCTAGTTGTCATTTTATAGAAGACAAATGATAATTAAAATCTGATTGGTTGCTATAGGCAACATCTCCACATTTTCAAAACCGCCGTTTAGTAAATATACGCCTTAGTGCTGTCTGAGTCAGCAGGTGAATGCCACATGATTCAAAGATATATAGGGTCAATGACAAAGTTCAATCCAGATGTGTTGAGGCACACTTACTATTTTCCTAAATTATCCTGTGCTCAATTAATTCATTAACATAAAATACTTGTTTTCTATCCGTTTATCAGCTAAGCCCAGGCTAGCCAGTTACACAGTGAGTGCTAAGTTCTGAAGCAGACAATTATCACTGGGATGAATTGAGTCAGGCTGATGTCTCTCCATGCGCCCATTATTCAAATGAAATAGAAGGTTCTTTTGTGTTACTTGTATAGCGTCAACAAGCATTGTCTTTACCACATCGCCTAATGACCTTACGAAGGTTATTCGATTAGAAAATCAATGCGGCTAAAGTGCATGCAACTGTGGGCAGCAGCAATGCCGTACAGCAGATTGATTTCGGAATTTATGCTGACATAGTTCACTTTTATAACTTTTATTCACTAAATGATATGGCGTGTGAGGATGCGGGATGCACAGAGGAGACGGGAGATACTGGGCATGACTTTATGTAGCTGGTGTACATAATGAAGGCCACCAACGTCGCACAGAAATAATTGATCATGTTATGTCATTTTTTATATAATTGTTTAAATGATGTAGTCGTTATCAAGACCTGTATGTACTGTATACACTCCCTATGGGAAAGATGTAGCACTTTATAAACCTTTTGATAATAATAAGAATGATATTAATAGTATGTTGTACACCGATTATCCCATGTGTATAAATGCAAGTGAAATGCTCTTTGCTTTGCATTTAATATGTCCCCCTCTAAAGTTCAGCGATTTATTTTCTAAAAATTAAGATTTTGGGATTTGGTACAGCTGGATGCATTGGAGCCCTGGACATAAGCCGACATGAAAAAGTGCATTTACCTGCATATGTTCAGTTTTACGCATCTCAAGGTGCATCCAGCTGTACATCACTAGCATTTGGACCAGATACACGGAAGGAGAAACAATACTTACACCCCGCGACAGTTTAGAAATGTGGCCTGACAGTGTTAGTAGCTAATGTTGAAGTTACATTACCCTACTCGTCTACAATATAATATTGTCATAAGGTGTCTTATATACAACAGAGAAGACTTACTTGATTAATAAATGCTAAAGTCACCTTAACCATATAAAATGTAGTTAAACACAAAATAAAATAAAAAAAAATAAACACAAACTTCTGTTTTCCCCTTTAGAACTCAAATGGGATTCTTCTTTCTTGCCACAGTCAAAATGTAAATATTTATTAAGTAATGCAAATAGACAGCTGCGACTTCATAGAATATAGCAGCCACACTAATGAGTTAAGTACTATCAGTTAAAGAGATCAATCGTCAACCAGCCAGTCAGACGTGACTAAATAGCGTGGCTAATCGTCCTCATCTTCATTGTGTCTCATTGCACCAGCCCTCAAGCAGCTACAAGAGATACACCTACTGACAGGTGTATCTGTGCCCACAGGAGCCGACATTTAAAGATGATTAGGGTGCCCTCATTACCCACCTGCCCCTCAATATGACTGATAAATGGCATGCATAGGCATGGTTAGTGACAGCAGCAGCACAAATATTGGGGGTGCTCAGACACCTACCGAGCGGGCTTCAATGTCTGCACGTGCAGCTAGGGCTACATCGCTTACGTGAATATGCCCTTAGTGTCCTCGGCCTATGCTTCATCATCATCATCATTTATTTATATAGCGCCACTGATTCCGTAGCGCTGTACAGAGAACTCATTTATATCAGTCCCTGCCCCATTGGAGCTTACAGTCTAAATTCCCTAACACACACACACACACACACACCCCTTCCCCGTTCTGTCTCTCTAGCTCTTAGGAGTGGTAAGTGTAACATGCCAAAATCTGCATACAGAGTGTAGTGAAAGCAGGATGCCATGCTATTGAAATTAAAAATTGAACCAGCTTAGCATACCCTATCCTTACTTTGTTCCTGTATACTGTTCTGTATGATACATTAACCTGTTTGCAGCCACATGTGTTAACTGAGTACCGCTGTATTCTGTACCAAGTCACTAAAGTGAGCTACCTTCAAATGTCCACACCAAGGTCCACAACCGAATTATGCCGCACAGACTATTATTGCCAACTGCATGCACTTTATATTGTGTGACTTCAAACATTAGCAGTTGACCAAATTTCAGCGGAAATGCCAGATGTTTTGGACCATAATTTTGCACCAAAAAGACTGTAAGGGTTCAAATCAGGAGGTGTCTCCATATTACCCGATATCAGGGTCCACATGCTCCTATGTACAGACAAGTGGATCTCTATTATTCAACACTGAATCCAACCAGACTACCCGGAGCCGAACACATCAGGGTGGCTGCTGCATATTTGAGGAACAAAGAGAGGTCAGTACCAGACCCTCTGATAAGTGAGTGTAAATCCTGCCAGATTAAATTATCTTGGCCTCTCTCCGGTTACTCAGACAGTACAGATTAGGGGTTACAGCTCCTGTTGGTCTGTTTAGGATCTGTTGTGAGTATATTTGCACATGGCTCAACTCTCCGCGGACTTCTTCTCTTTGTGCGCCTGTCAAAAGCAGGGTAACATTGAGCCAAAGGAGTGAAACATTTAAGGATCGGCTGCACCAATGCTCCAGGACAGGTGAATTTTGATTTTAGGATATTTGCCTAGGTAATTTTGTATCCACTAAGGGTACCCAGTGTGCTTGGCTGTTGTATGAGACTGTATTCCGGCACTTCTTACCATCAGCACTGCAAACACAAGCCATAAATCCAGTATCTTCACACAACATATGTGTATGAATTTTAGGTGCGCATATTCTGTTCTTGGAAATATGCCCTCCCTTTGTCTGCACTCAACTTATCTATCACCGTTTACTGTTGTCTGTCCATCTCTTGTATTTGGTTTATTGTCAGCCCATCTTGTCAGTCACCTTTTGTCCATCAACCATTAACTCTTGTCTGATAGGACCTAATTGTCACAATCTACCTCCTGCAGCTCCTGTTTGCCAGGAGCTATGTTCGGGTTTCTGGATATATTTAGCCTGGAGTACCACCATGCCACCAAAGGGGTCACTGTGGCGCTTGAACTGTTTCCCTTCTTGCTGAGCTAAGCTCATTTTCTCAGGATGATTTACACCTGCCACTACTCCTTAAAAGATCATCAGGTCACTCAACCTGATAGGAAACATCCTTTGACTCATGTTCCTGGTTATTCTTACCTGTGTACCTGACCTTGATGACCTTGTGGTTTTGCTATTTATTTCACTGCTGCAGACACAGCTCATCATCTATCCGGTTCCTGAGTCATGCACCTGTGTGGATCTCTGTGCTTCTGCTCTCTACAGCTCTTTGCTTCTAAGTGTAACCTGTTCAGCTCACTTCCACCATTACCTGCTATCTGCTCTCAAGTGTTTCAGCATTATCTAGTTTCTGAGTCTCACCACCTTTGCAGAGGTATCCAACCCTGCAACCCGCAGGCTGCCCGTCTCACCACCTTTCCAGAGGTATCCAACCCTGCAACCTGCAGGCTGCTCGTCTCACCACCTTTCCAGAGGTATCCAATCCTGCAACCCGCAGGCTGCTTGTCTCATCACCTTTCCAGAGGTATCCAACCCTGCAATCCGCAGGCTACTCATCTCACCACCTCTTCCAGACGCATCCAACACTGCAATCCGCAGGCTACTCATCTCACCACCTCTTCCAGACGCATCCAACACTGCAATCCGCAGGCTACTCATCTCACCACCTCTTCCAGAGGTATCCAACCCTGCAATCCGCAGGCTACTCATCTCACCATCTAACCGGTTATTGCATCCTACACCTGTACTACCTGTGTTTCTAATAAACCACTTCATTCATCTACTTTCTCTCCGTGGTCTTGCCTTGGGAACCCTGACACTAATGCTAAGTAGGGTACTTGCTGGGAGTAATTTACTTTAATTGCCCCCTGCTGCATAATGATGCGATGTCCCGACCCTGCACTTGCCTCTTGGACCTCTCCTCCTGGATCTCCAGCATACCTATGTTCCTGTTTATTCTTATATATTGCTTAAAATCTATTTGCAGCCACAGTGTACCTGCTCTGTACAGATTACAATGCCAGGAAGGGATGCTGCCACAACTGTATTCCTGAGACTAACATTGAGGCTTCTAAACACCCCAAAGACAAAAGATAATGGGGTTCACGGTGAGTTCAGACACCAAGAATACATTCAGTGAATTATTTTTACAGTAATTCCATTATATTTCCTTTGTTTACAAGACCTGTATGTACATAGTAATGTGTTTTTTTTAAGCATTAATTAATAAAACATAAACCAATGTCAATGTTTAGGTAAATATTTCTGCTCAGTGTGATTAATGCTTGACTCACTACATGTGATGCAAACTGCAAATAACATTACATTTTCGGAGTTCAATTACATTGAAAGTCCAAACAATGGTGCTATTCATTTTTGATGAGTTTAAAAGCTTTGTAAATATTCTTTCGTATTGTAAACAAGATTAACATTACTTATTACTTTGTTTGTAAATACTGTGTAGTGCTGTGATTAAAAGGCTGCTAATCAGTTCAATTTGTGATCTCAAACTCTATCCAGAGATCCTTATGCTTCGGCTACAAAACCCATTAACCACAGCCCTCTTCTAAGCTCACCCTCCTTCTCTGTCCTAATCACTGGTCCCCTCCTGTAACTCCATACCACCACCAGCCATTTGACCTCTTCTCTACCTCAATCTAAATTTGCCATTGCTAGTCTCTGCCTAAGTCTACTGCCCTAGTTCTTCTCTGATGTTACGGCTATTTATACTGTTCTCACGATCTTCAGTATTGTTCTCTTTCGTGTACAAAGACAGTATACTGTGCTTGCTGTTTCAGTTGTGCTCTTGATGTTCTCAATAAATGTTGCTCTATATCTCACATGCAAAATCTGATTTTGATTTTTGATAAACTGTCAAAGGAAATCTGTGCACTTACAAAGCAGTTTAGACCACCAGGTGTACCAGCATTATAGAGGGCCCTTAACCTAGAAGATAAGAGCATAAATATACATTTACTTTAGGGGGGAATTCAATTGCCGGCAGTGCCGGATTAACCCGAGGTCTAGCTGGGCTATAGCCCAGGGGCCTCGGGCATCCAGGGGGGCCTTCAAAGTCCTAAGCAGCATTAATGATCGGTCCGGGGGCGGGGACGCCCCAGCCCGATCAATGCTGCTGAGCACTGTCACTGCAGTGATCCGTCCCCGACGCTCAGTAATCTGCTAACTGAGGAGATCACGCAAGAGTTCACTCTCTCCTCAGTAAGGAGCTTACAGCGCGCCGCAGAAGGAGGACTGCAGTGACAGGTAAGCGCTTGGAGGCCCCCTTAGCCCAGGGACCTCCATTCCCTTAATCCGGCCCTGATTGCCGGCGCTGTGGCGCAGTGCACATCACGGAGCAAAGCTGTCTGTCTGACAAATCTCCGCTGCAAAGTGTCTCACGGACGTTTCGGAGAGACACTTCCTGGCTATTTTGAATTGAATTCCACCCTAAGATAGCTTGTCTGTGGTTGTGACCAATAAGCCACATTTTTGTTTCAACAGTCCAAAACGCTTTGTTCCAAAATGTATTTTTTTTTGCATAACTCAGACGTTTGCGTTTTGATTCGTAAGAAAGGTTTCCTTCTGACAACTCTTCCATGCAGATAATTTTTTAATGCTATTTGCGTAAAATTGTGCCACGACTTCAGTAATCTCTAACATCGTGACATTATTACCAAGCTGGCTGTAGCCTAGCCGGACCAGCTAGTGTTTCCTTTCTGTTTGCTCAGAGCTAATAGTTGTAGAGAAGGTAAAATAGAATAAAGCTTGAAAGAGAAGGGACAGACAGTTCTAAAGCTCCATAGCAGTGTCTAATATCCAGACCAAAACTAAACAACATTACACCACAGGTGACAGACATTGTTGTATCTTATTAATAAAAGCATACCACTAATTAATACAATAAAGGCCAGTTGTTTGAAAGTGAACTTGTCATTTAGATTGAAAGGTTCTGTTCTTCCAAAAGGGGGATTATACGTAAATATGACACAATGGGGGGTATTCAATTTTTAGCGAGATTTTTTTTCCTGACGGCGGGTTTTTGACGGCAATAGGGACCGTTTTGAGGTAGCGCGTTAAAAATTGTGTTTGCAAGATTTTAGGGGGGTGAAGGGGAGTTTTAACGCGGTCATGTATAACACAAAAAAAAAGGTTTTGCATACATTTCCATACATTATGCATTACATTACACATTACAGATTGCATTACACATTGATATTATCTATATTACAGTACTTTCTTTAGCATATTTTTTAATTGAACTATTTTTTACCATAGAATCATATATACCATGTCAAAACACATTACTACATTCATATTTGTACCAAAAACATACATAAATATAATTAGTGATTTTATTTTATATATATATATATATATATATATATATATATATATATATATATATATATATATATATTTTTTTTTATTTCATTATTTTTTCACAAGAAAATCTACTTACACAAGTTAGGCATTAGTGATAAACATAAGTTTAACTTTTTTTTCACCATTTTTACATTATTTCAAATACTTTTCAGAGGTTTTTTTTATTTTTAACACACCCCAAGGAGGTGCGAGATAAAACAGCCTATTTTCCTGTTTTACCCGCCGTGTTAAAAAACAATTGAATAGCTTTTAACGCCTCTCGTACACCCTATACTTTCAATGGACCTTCTACTGGAGCGCAAGAGGACCATTTGATGAAAAAAAACGTAGCGAGCGATAAAAATGGAATTGAATTGCGGGTAAAGTTAACCCACTCGAAAATTATAAAAAACAGCGTTAAAATGACTTAACGCGGTCAAAAAAAAAAAATCGCTGACAATGCATACCCCCCCTATGATGTGTATATGTCATTATGCCATAGCAGCAAAACAGTTGTCTTACCTTTCTGCAATGTTCATTTTGGTCATCTTTATGTTCTCTATTTGCAGAATTATCCTTGCAGTCTTTAAGACCTGCATAAATAAAACAGTAGCGATAAAACACATAACTAAGGGACATAATAGGCTTAGGTGACCAGTTTAACTTCACAGACCTAACTGTTAGTTTGCGTTACTTTCCTTGTCAATGTATCCAGTTATAGGACTGATAGAATGTTCACAACCCTTTAGAACTCTGTGTTTCTGTATTGCTTTGTCCAAAAGGCAGCCTTAGCACTGCAATATTGGAAAAATATAATCCTATTTTTATAGGAGAGTTCTAATTTCCCATTAAGGAACATAGGCTACCAGATTACGTACATAGCCACATGGGTGAAAGTACTGATTTCATAACAAAAGTAGCTTAAATAAATGAATATTAACCACACTGCTTAGAAATGTGTTGACTGGTTTACTTTAAACATGTAAGAATTTAATGAATTAATGCTGATTGGCTGAATCATCACAGTATCACAACAGCCGGTCTGTAAGTGGATAAAAGGAAAATGTGAAAATAGGCATCTTCAGAATTGGCAAAAGTTTGTATATTGAAAACAAAAACCAACATTGCAGAAAAATAGATAAGGTGGTTGAAATTTATGCTCTAGAAAAACATAGCAAATAAACACAGAAAAAATATGCTCTGAAGATGATGATTTATTAATTATATGTATTACAGTATCACTTCATGTTTTCAGTCACAAATAGCAGTTAGCACAATTGACCTAATCACTTGCTAATAAGCTTCTATACATTGTAATATGCATTTACATAACATATGATATTTAAACATATCACTGTGGTAAGGAACAAAGTTCAATAGCTACTAAATCATTTTACCTAATTTATGTGTATGTAAATTTTGAAACAAGACAGTATTTAAAGTGTTATGCATCACAGATGAGAAATAAATATTATGTCATATTGTCTAGCAATTAATTTCTGACACAACAGTGAGCCATTTGTTTTGCCTGGTTTGATATTCAATACAACCTGCTTTCTCGACAGCATAATGTACAAAAACATAATCTGTCATCCAGTTATTATTACAGGGCTCGCGTGAAAGCGTGCCATCCGTGGATTTGAGGTGTGTGCAAGCTCCCCAGGAGTACAGATGTTATAGTAAGTAAATTGGTGAACCTCTGCCAACATGCATGAAATTCATTTAAGTAACAACATTTTTAAAGATTACCAATGTTAAAAAAAACCCCAATAAACAGATGTAGCAACTGTAATCCCAATGAGTCAGAGACATAACAATCAATCACCAGGTCCCATAATAAAATTTGGAGGGTGAGGGAGGGGGCCGCAACGCAGTTGTATCCACTCCAGAGGACTCCAGTCTGTGCTTTTGAGCAGGCACGGAGCCAGCACCTGCCCGATGAAGCCCTGTTTGGGCTTTCAGTTGTTGAACTGTACTGAACTGAGTCATTTTTATTTTACGTAATCCCAACCAGTTACCACCTAGGCCTCAATGTACCAGCACAGATAGAGCATTTATTGCCTGTTTAAATCCAAGTGGTGCACTGCCCAAAGTGCTGTCCACCCAAGGCTAGTTGGACAACCTTTACAAGCGGTTCCTAGCTGATAGATCACAACTGCTCTCATTACAGAATGCTTCTGGCTGACAGTTCCTTCTTACCTCACAATCTATACAGAAAGCTGATCATGAAAGCAGACGGTTCCTTTCTGCTTAGTCTATAAACCTCTGGGACGTCATCACTGGTATTGCTGAAGAGGAAGGAGAGACATTGACCTTACAAAGGCTCACATGTCCTCTCCTCATAGTGCCCTCGTGTTAGAGAATGTGTTAACTGACATTAAAAGTTATGTTACTGCATGTGGACAAATACTACTTTATTTAAGTTTACAAAAAAAATTGTCCCCTTATAGGGAGAAAAAATAAATCTGTCTAAACATTATTTCATCTATGCATTCAAGACTTCTCCCGCACCGCTCCCCTCCATTGGAACAAGCTCCCCCGCTCCATCAGAACTTCCCCTAATCTGTCCTCTTTCAAACGAACATTAAAAACCCACCTTTTCCTAAAAGCCTTCCAGTCTCATGCCTAAACTCCCACTGGTCGGCCTCCTCTCTTTCTCATCCTTTCTTCCCTTCTCCCACTTTCCTCAACTCCGACTTCGTCTCTCCCGTCTCATCCATGTGCCTGTCTGTCTTCCCCTCCCTTTAGATTGTACGCTCCTTTGAGCAGGTCTCTCCTACCTCCTGTTTCCATCACTTTTAACTGCGCTCTCCAGCTACTCAGTTCACCTCCTCTCTTACCCTCTGTCCTCTGTCTCCTCTCGCTTCTCTCCGCTCCCCTCAGTGACTCTTTACCTGTCATCCGTGCCCACCCTCTTGGGCATAGTTACCTGCCTGTACTCACTTTTCCCCTCCCTCCCTCTCTTTCTTGCTGTGACTGAGCCCCCAGAGTTATAGTGCTTACTGTTACTTGTACTGTGCTGTTTCACCTTGTACTGTGCCATTGTTTGTCCTTGTACGGCGCTAAGGATACTTTGTGGCGCCCTATAAATAAAAATTAATAATAATAATAATAATAATCTATTGGAGGTCTTCACACCATGACCTGGGTGCATTGGTACGGTAAGATCCTCACATCACTACTCTGTGCTGTTGGGAGACCCTGCTTCTCCCACTGTCTAACCCACAGTTGTACTCATTTACGCAGAAGAAACCAGAAAAAGCCAAGTGCAAATGATCTTGTGTACCTAGATTACGTTCAAAATTGTTTTTTTTTCGTTGGACAAGATGATTGAGGAGCACCAGCCGATCGACTGAGAGCATCTAGAAATGGTCAGAGTGGAGTGCTCAGGATGTGATAGGAGTTACCAATAGCTGGATGGATACTGTCACAGTAGATTGAATAACTGCATTCTAAGCTTCTGCTTTTTTACCTTTATCAGATTCCATTAGGACACTATCCTAAATATGTGGGAAGTGATAGGACACTGTCTATACTGCTTCTTCAGTGTTCCTTCCTCTGGTTCTACCTTCTCCTGACTTATCAGTTCTAGGTCATCTGCTCTTCTCTATCCATACCAATCCTCTGAAGGAAAAAAAAAGCTCTTTTTTTGTCGTTTCAGAATCACTTCCATGCAGAGGTGACTCTGACACACAACAATATGTATCTCCCAAATCTTTCACCATTTATGTCTTACTTACATTTCATCTCAGACGTCCTCTCGCCACCTCAAACTCAATCTTTCAAAATCTTGGCTATTAATCTTTCCAGCAGTCAACAGAAGTTACTTACTAGACATCTTTATTTCTGTTGACAACAATAAACTCAACTCTTCGAGCTCACTGCCTAAGAGTTATCCTTGACTCTGAACTGTCCTTTGTTCCACACTTCTAAGCTGTCTTCAAATCATGTTACTTACATCCAAAATCATCACACACAAGACACAGCAATATCTTAATTCATGCATTTTTATTGGTCTTCCCATAACCGACTTTCACCCCAACAATCTATTTTGTATTCATTGATTTGACTAATTTTCCTTCCCCTCTGCCTGTCCCTATTTTATAAAATTTGAAATAAAAATGTCTACTAACATAAAAAGCTTTTTGAAAACTTGCACCACCGTCCATATCTTCACTTATCTCAAATATATATCCCTACTTAATCCCTTCCCTTTTTCCAAGATCTGTACCTCTCGCCCTTGCTCAATTATTGCTCTCATTCAGTTACAGGACTTTTTTCAGGCTACACTCTTATCTGTTTCTGCTTCCATCATATAACCCTACTTGTTTCTAAACCTTCAAATGTTCCCTGAATATACACCTCTTCAGGCAAGCCTACCCAGATATCAGCCCACACAAAATTAGATTTACTGTACGCTCTCTCTATATTCATACAACTAAAGCTGGGTACACACTACAGGGTTTTTGTCCAATAATCAGCTCAACCAGCCGACATACAAACGCTCATTCGAAAGTTGGGTCAGTGTGTGTAGTGACACAATGGTCGAAAGTCTGCCCAAATGGACGATTATCGCCTCATTTGGTTGGTCTTACTGTTCAATATTATCCGATCAATCACCCAACGATCATGCAGTGTGTATGCACTCATGCTGGCGATCTCCATAGAGTTTACAGAGTCGGGCTCTTTTCAGCCGATGTTAGCACTGGATGTCAGAGTGAATAAATGTAGAGAGTGCTGTAGAAGGAATAATTCATTTGTTTGTTCTGAGACAGAATGTTTTGTTTCAGAGTCACAGAAGCTAACAATATACGTTAGAACATGTGGATAGCTATAACAAGGAGGTTTAATCAGTGTGACCATGTGACAATAGTGAATGAATGAATATTGTGCTGTCATTCTCTGAAGACTAGAGGACCAGATGAAGAGCACAGATCTGAAGGTAAATCGTGTCACTGTGTATGGATGAATCGCCAGACTGATCGGACCTTCAGTCGTAGGTATAATAGTTTGAGATAACAGGTCGGTCGGAAAAATTCTTCAGTGCGTACCCAGCTTTACTAACCAACACAACAACATTGTGTGACTGGATCATAAAGCCCCAATAAGCATCCTTAGTAATCTGGCTGTATCAATATGTAATCTGTGGCATTTAACCTTATTTATTATAAGGCTCCTCTATACCTGTAGATTATTACCACTTTGTTTTCTACTGTATTTGCTCCCCCTTGTAAAGCACTGCAGTGTATGCTGGCCCTATACAGATATCTGCTAATAATAACACATAGCAATGTACTCATTTTGAAGTTTAGAGCCCCTTTAAAGGCATTCTACTGTTCATAAGAAGAAAGGAAATATTCCCCCATGATCACAACTTTTCGGTTCCGATAAGTACCTGAAACCTTTTTTTTTTTAATAAAACTTGTAGGTTTTAGCTGTCCTTAGGGGACCACTAAATCTGAAATACAAGCTGGCTTATAGAATATTCACATGTTGTGCTGGCTCCACATGCTGTGATATTAATAGGGCCATTATTGTTCGTGTTGGTCAATGTGGTCAGAAGATGGTTGATTATGGAGGAACTGTCAGCTTGAAAACATTTTAATTAGGTCATCACAAATTAAAGAAGTAAAATAGTGCAGTGTTCAAAGTGCGGCACCAAAATCTTACATTTCCTGTACAGCAAAAACATTAAATTACTGTCACAAAAAAATTAGCATGTGACTACAGCAAGAATTAAAAAAATGTAGTGTAACATCTTTAACATGGCCCATTTTATGCTGAAATATGATATACCTGTTCTGTGGTTTAAGGAAAAAAAGTACTTATTTTAGCATATAAATAAGCACATAACATGTGTGCTAAAGAATAAAATACTTTGTAAATCTGGACCATTTGTCTCAGATATTGCCCCATATAGCCAATATGCTACAATGGCCACACATGCCAACATATATCCAACAAGTTAATCCGTGCATGATACTCATGCATTCTAGTCGAATCAAGCTACTTAAGTTGTTAAAAAGGTTCTTGTCATGCATTTGGGCCATAGCCCAGACCTCAACCACCAACCACTCCCCACTGTCACCCCCGGCAACCACCAACCACTCCCAACTGTCACTTCTCCTTCAAGAAATATATATATATATTTTTAAAATCTTTATAAACACTTTTAACAATTAACAAATTAAATTAACAAATTAAAAACATCTTAGTATACCAAATTTCAGCCCTTTATGATTTTTTTTTTCCACACACACTAAGAATTTAGTAGGTCAGTGTATAACTCCGCCCAGCAGGTGGCGCTGCAGCTTGATTTTATTTTTTCCACACACAGACAGACTAACACACGCCACTAGACATTTATATTATAGATATACGTAGGAAAAAAAGCATGAAAATGTTTTTTCCAGATCAAACACAGTAACGTTTGCATCAGGTGTACATAAAACGTAGGAGTAAGTAAGTTTGCGCTCTGTGTTACTGTAGAGATAATGTAGACATGTGGCTTGACAATGTTAGTAGTAAATACTACAGTCACATAACACTATTTGTGCACAATATAATAATATAATGAAGTATCAAATACACAAGAGAGATTAGTGTAATGACTAAATGGGAAAGTCACATTTTCATCTAAAATGTAATTCAATTCTAACACTTATACAAGATACATATACAAATTAAATGATATTAAAAACAAACATCTGTTGTTTCCCCTTTAAAAATCAAATCCTGCAGTAGTCCAAATGGAAATGCCAGTAGTGCAAATAGATGGCCGCAGCTTCTTATAATACAGCAGCGACACTAATGAATTTAGTACTATCAGCTGGAGGGGTCAATATGGAATTGGCCAATCAGATGGAGCTAAATAGTGCTTCTGATTGTCATCATTGCATATTGTTGCATTACATCGCCAGTGCCCGCAAGAGATACGCTTCCTAAAAGGTGAATTAGCGTCTCCACGTCTACATTTGTCGCAGTTATGTGATCATGCTTTTAATGTACTCAGCCCATGCTTTTCCTCCCTCACCCTCCTCCATTGAGCTGGTACGTCTCAGCTTAGCGCTGCTTGACACGTAAGGATACGCATGTTTAGTGTGCATTCGCAGTACAAAAGCGAGTAACTTACACGCACACACACAAAAACAGGCATGGAGTTGTGTGCTGTTTTCTCTGCTTTGCTCATACAGTATTTTAGATTCACTAAATACTGTACATTTTTCCATTTGATGGGGGGAGGAGCGTTTAAAAATGTTGCTTTACCGTACTGCCTGCTATCACTTATGGACCTTCTCCCATATAATTAGAACATTTCCATTTTCCTCCAAAAACATACACCTACAAGATGACACCGACAGCTGGTATATAGCCTTCTGTTTATTGGTCAGGATGGCAATAGTATTCAAACAAAGGTCATATATTCCCTTGGCGATCTCTAGCACTGATCCTGCCCACAAGGAACACAAACCCTTTAAACTCTAAACTCCTCCCCAGCTCTAGCCTGATTGACAGGTGATTATCCAATGATCCTCCCCCTGTATCTGGCACCTCCCACCTTCCCTAGATAAAGGTGATCAGAAGGGGTGTTCTGTTTTACCTTTCTGCAAGGCCTCATTACAGCCACACCCTGGACCCTGCTAGCTGTGAGAGAAGACTGTCTGCTAAACATGTATGGTAAGTCACTCACTTTGCCACAATTGCATTAATGTCAATTAATGTCATGAGAGTAAGGGGAACATTAGGACAGTCAAATGTGTTCAATTAAATGTTTTTATTACATTGATATTTCAGTACACATAAATAATTTTTAACTTTTAAAGAAATGTTATCCAGCAACTCTGAGGACATGTAAAAGACATTTTTGGGGGTAAAGTAACTGCAGCCCCACAACATAATCTGTGCATTTGGGCGCAGTACCAGCTGCAGAACTGTGTCTATTTCTTCTTCAGCAATTACTGTCCTAACCCACCCAGCTCCTTCCATCAGCTGCAGCAAAATGTTGTTCCCCTGCAGTTGTTGCCATATTAACACACACAGCCCTGTGCTTAGCCATATAAACTTAACCAACTGTGCAAATAGCGACTGCATGATATCACACATGGAAATAAAACCCGCTGCACATTCATAAATGAGTATTGCAGGTTATCTCCTGCTCAACATAAACATTTATTCACCTTGTTAGAGGGATGAAATTGGAAACTTCAAAGAGAGAAAATATGGTGCTAAAGTAAATTGAAAGGAAATGCACAATTTTATGCTATCTGGCATTCATGTAAAAGAGGAAATTGCACTTCTAATGGATGAGTTTAAAGTAAAATAAAACAAACTTTTTAATGATATAGTCACAAATGTATAATGACAAATGCTAGGAGTCTTGCAAACAAAGTAGGAGAACGAGAGCTGTTCTGGCTTGTGGCTCTCCATGTGTTGAGAAACTACAAGTCCCAGCATGCCTTGTCAGTTATTGGCTGGCTATCTTCTGACAAAGCATGCTCTAGTTTCCCAACACTTGGAGGGCCACAGACTGACCGGACCTGAACTAGAGCTAATAGTGTTGGATGAGGATTATAATGTGGTATTTATATCTGAAACCTGGTATAACAAGACTCCTAAATGGCCAGTGAATATGGAAGACTATATCAGGTTTTTGACGGGCATAAAACATATTAAAGGGGAAGGGGTGTGTGGTTTGTCTCAGGGCCATCTTCAGATAGGGGCAAACAGTACATTTGTGCCTTGCAATGACCCTTGTTAAGGACCACTGAGAGATGCCTTATTTAAGATGCACGACCAAGGTGATCCTAAACCAGTGTTGGCTAACCTGTGACACTCCAGGTGTTGAACTACAAGTTCCAGCATGCTTTGCCAATATATAGCAGCTTATTGCTGGAAGGGTATGCTGGGACTTGTAGTTTCACAACACCTGGAGTGTCACAGGTTAGCCAACACTGTACTAAACTATACTTGATCAGATTAATGGAAATGCTAGGTAATGCTTCATCCATAATCCAAGTAATCACAACAAATGTATTTCACACTCCATAATGTGGTCCTAACAGATCTCTGCTCTTTCCTACCCAAATGATGAATTGACAAAAAAATAAATAACCTTCAGAACATAATTTCTACTATAGGAAACAAAACATGTTTTTTTTTGTCTTGTGTTTCTGTCTTGGGGAAAACTTAATGCACCCCCCTAGTGTCAGGAAAATCTTGTATAAATACAATCTTGAGTCTCCTGGTTATGACACCAGTGGAACTGGCTGCATAGAGGAGAAGCTTTGTGTTTCAATGTTGGAGAAGGACCCCTAAAGTAACCACACAACAAGCTTTCGGGCAGGTGTGATCGGATCTCCTCCAACATGGATAGCAACCTGTATATGGATAATTTCCAAAAAGAGCACTACAAGAATGGGGACAGGTAGTCCGTGGGAAGAACCATGTTGTGATACTCTTCCGAGAGCTGAAGACCTTCATAAAAAAAGAGCTAGCTAAGACCAGATAACGTATGCACATCATCACCACAAGTATGACACAGGATGCACTGGAAACTGTCACCTAAGAATTTACCACTCATGTAGGATGATTAACAGAGGCGGAGGGCAGAGAGGAAGGTTGTTGAGAAGGAGGAAGTTTGGCAGAAACCTAGAGGTTTGAACTGTGTACAGTTTCTGGAATGTTGACTATAAATGGTGGCTAACTAGGTCAACTACATCAAAGGGCACATGTAGTCTCAGGAATCCAGCTTAGCACATACCTAACAGATAGACCATGTCTACAGGCTTCCATCTGATAACCCAATTTCCCTCCCGCCGTCAATTTAGGATAAAGATAAAAGTAACTTTTTTTTTTATTTTTTAAAACAAGTGAATATTGGGATACTGGAAGGGAAAGGTGTTAGTCTTTT
Source organism: Mixophyes fleayi (assembly GCF_038048845.1). NCBI lineage: Eukaryota > Metazoa > Chordata > Amphibia > Anura > Limnodynastidae > Mixophyes > Mixophyes fleayi. The sequence continues at coordinate 20,636,710 of NC_134407.1, forward strand.
CAACTAACAGGAATGTGTGACTCAGTAGTATCCATAAGCCAGGTAGACACCGGGCCCATGAGTTTATATAGAAAATAAGACTTCTTCACATATTATTTTATGAGGGATATCTGTGCCAATCTAAACTCAGAGACAGGAGCTACATGAAGTGTGCAACGTATAGATAGCAGTTGTACTGAAACTAAAACAAATTACAGCTCTCCCTCAGGGATTAATATTTCTAATCCATATTTGGTATGGAACTGCAACTGAAATCATACTCTTGTTAGTGAATGTGAAATTATCTTTCTGTGATGCTCCTGAGAAGAAATATTTCTAAAAAGTCCTGAAGAAGTACTTTACACTACCAGAATTGTAAACCCTCATTAGCATTCAGACTGATATTTGGCTGACATCACACAAGGGGGGCTAAAGCAGAAAGTGGGGATCTTAAAACTCTTGTACAACTATCCTTGTGTTTCAATCTCTTGGGAAATGAATCGAAGAAGCTGTCCACTTCTGCCGTTCCCTTGGCACACAGCTTATACTATGTAAGTAATCTATTTTCTGTAATTTTTTTTGCCTTTCCTTATATCTAAAGTAGAGATGTTCACAGACCTCCGTGTTTTGGTTTTGGATCCATACTTTTTTTCTAAAATCCCTATTTTTTTCTAAAATCACATAATTTGGCTCTTTTATTTCTTGCTACATTATTACTGTTTCTGTGTGAGCAGTGGCACTGAGCAATGTCACTGGAGACTGGAGAGTGACACGAACACTGCTACCCCTGTAAGCCAGGTAGACACTGGGCCCATGAGTTTATATCGAAAATAAGACTTCTTCACATATTATTTTGTTGCGTTGCCGGATCTCGCGGGTTTTGATTTCCAAAAGTACCTCCCTCCCCAGGAGATCCAGCGCCATTGCTCATACAGAAACAGGGGTAGCAATGTTCTTGTCACTCTCCAGTCTCCATTGCCATTGCTCACACAGAAACAGAGGTAGCAGAACGTCATTGTTGCGTTGCCGGATCTCGCGGGTTTTGATTTCCAAAAGTACCTCCCTCCCCAGGAGATCCAACGCCATTGCTCTTGCAGAAACATTGGTAGCAGTGTTCTTGTTACTCTCCAGTCTCCAGTGACATTGCTCAGTGCCATTGCTCACACAGAAACAGGGGTAGCAGTGTTCTTGTTACTCTCCAGTCTCCAGTGACATTGCTCAGTGCCATTGCTCACACAGAAACAGGGGTAGCAGTGTTCTTGTTACTCTCCAGTCTCCAGTGACATTGCTCAGTGTCATTGCTCATACAGAAACAGGAGGGGTAGCAGTGTTCTTGTCACTTGACAAAAATTGACTGGAAATGAATGGAAATTAATGTTATTGAGGTTAATAATAATGTAGGGGGGAAAAAAGAGCCAAATTATATGATTTTAGTAAAAATAAATAAATAGTAATTTTAGAAAAAAAAATCAGGATCCAAAACCAAAACACGAGGGTCAGTGAACATCTCTACTTAGAGGTGACCTAATCTCTACACATTTACTTAGGCGATGCAAAGATAAGACAGACAAGCCTTTTACACCCCGAAGTGGCAAAGGTGATTTCTGACTTTGATGGTAGTTAGACAGTGGAATTCCCTGATAAAGGGAGATACTAATGGCAGAATCAATGGCTGGATTACAAATGTATTGGATGTCTTACAAACAATAGTACTAATAACTGCAATGAGGGTAATTGATCCAGGGAATCTGATTGCTCTCTATGTGGATTTTTTATCAGGATAATTTGGTAAATGCCTTTGTGGATGTTTTCCCTAAATCTGGATTAACACATCTTGGATGAATAGAAGATTGAGTTTGATGGATTTATATATTTTTCTTAAACCTCATAATCTATGAAAGTACTAAAATCACCTAAACAATTTATTGATATAGTACTAAATGTAAAAAAAAAATCAAAACAAAAATTGCTTTTCATTTGGTAGAAATAATTTTTTTCCCAACATTTTATTACACTTTGAACAATATAGTTTGTTATAAAATACACTGGAATTGGATTTGATGCTTAAGTTTAAATAATATGAGCATGTCCCAGCTGTTCATGATCCTATAAAATCTATCCACTGAAGCAATATTATTTTCTTCAGTTGAATACTTGTAACATTTCCACGAAGGGAGAACTCTGTTGCTAGGCAACGCACCAAATTCATGATTCTAGTTTATCCCCTATGCAAACCTTAAACCTTTGAGACATGCTAATGCTGAGTTCAAAATAGAATTAAACACTCTGTATCGGACTTATTTCAAATCCCCTTAAATATATGTTAATATTTTTATGTCATGCATTTAAAACAAGGACAATAAGAAGAAATATATATATATATATATATATATATATATATATATATAATATATATATATATATATATATATTATATATATTATACATATATATATTATACATATATATATTATACATATAAACAGTTTGGCACCATAGTCTCTAATATTTATATATGTAATGCATTTTTATGAATAGACAACGGTACTATTTTAACCATATAATTATTGCGCACAAACATTTCTCTTGGTTCTTATGGAGCATATACATGTTGAATGATATTTTGAAACTTTAACCCCAATAATAAGTATTGTATTAAGTTTTTTTTTATTTGTTAGTTTAACTGGGAGTAAAGTTTTAGTGAATTGGTTTAACTAAACATATTTTACTTTCTCTTTCTCAGGGGACTGTGAAAAAACAATTTTGCACTATTCTAACCAAATTTACTTTTATTTTGTTGTAGCCCTATTCATTTACCACTAATTAACTGCTTTCCAGAGAACAGGAATAACAAATATGTGTAGGCTTGCTGCAATATTACACTTTATAAACAAGCGTTTCTTTTGCAGATTTTTTCCCCCGTAAACACACCAGGGAGACTGTGGGCCTGAGTCTTAAAGGAGAGCAAATTATCAAAAAGGAGTAAATGTTCTCCGCGACAAACAATGTTACAATGCAACGAGTGCACATTAGTTTATTATTTTGCACATAAGTTAAATACTGACTGCTTCTGCATGTAGCACACAAATACTTAATAGCTTTATTTTTACACTGACATTTAAAGATGATCTAGGATATGTCCTACACCAACTATAAATCTGTCCTGACATTTTAAATTTACCTCCCCTTCCAATGCAACATGGCTTTGCCCAGGTGCAGAGTTACTCTTTCTTTATGCTTTGCTCTCCATAATGACTCGGGCCCTCTGAGTCTTTCTTACATCCAGAATTGACCTCATACCCACTGGTATCAATGTAGATGCATTTACTAGCATATTACTGCGAACATAATGCATGTAAATGGGAGTGTCGTTGGAACCCATTGACTTCAATGTTACCATAACCACCTATAATCAAGTTTATTGAATTTTTTTGTACTCAATATTTTGCGTTCAACACAAGTTGAATGCCTTGAGGTCAAGAGAGTGTCCTTTAATGGCCTCCACCGCACGTCAAATGCAATCACATTTGATAGTGTCACTATCGTAAAAGATTCAGTCTAAAGTGGATCTAATGGTAGTTGACGACCAGGTTACAGTGGCTCTGTAAGTGATGACTTCCTTAACTCAAGTATGCCCTGGGTGGCCTTGGAATTTCACTGGATTGTTTGGCTGGGAAACCACTACACAACTGCTATAGTAGAAGAGAGTCCCATAGGCATTTCAGTATGTACCGGAGTGTGCCATTTGCTCCACTTTTATCCCAAGTCCTATATTACCACATTCTTTAATCCTAACATTCAGCTACACGGTTAGCACTTCTGCCTTACAGAACTGGGTTCATGAGTTCAATTCCTGCCTTATCTGTGAGGAGTTTGTATGTTCTCCCTGTGTTTGTGTGGGTTTCCTCCGGGTGCTCCAATTTTCTCCCACACTCCAAAAACATACTGGTACGTTAATTGGCTGCATTAAAATTGACCCTAGTCTGTCTGTCTGTGTGTGTGGGTGTTAGGGAATTTAGACTGTAAGCTCTAATGGGACAGGGACTGATGTGAGTGTGTTCTCTGTACAGCGCTGCGGAATTAGTGTTTCTATATAAATAGATGATGAGGATTTGCCCAAGCCATCACACAGCCTAATGCTGCCCGCACATAGGCCTTCTTTTCCAATTTAGTGACACACATGGGTGGCTATTTAGACCAGATCTGGCCATTTGTCCTCAGCATTAGTGTTCCACTCAACAAGTGGCTTGTGAGTTGTTAGTTTAACCAGTAGATGACCACGCAGGCACAGGTCAACAGTAGCCATCTGGTGATTTGGTGCCCAAAAATTATTCTATCAAGTTTGATTGGATTATTTTGACCTAGTAATTGTGTTGGGACCACAGCCCCATTGATCTCTCCAAGTTTCCGATAACGGCATTGATATTGACGAGTGTGCGGCCAACACAAGTTCTAAAAGTCAATATAGTCCTATCACAGGGTACCTCTTTTTAAGCCTGTCCCGGTTAAAGTTAAACAACTGAAATTTATAAAATATAACTTATGGCCCTTTTGCTCTCCATCCTTTAATTAGGTTTCATTTATATTTTTTCTTTATAATTATGCGTATGTTTGTGTACAGTTTGCACAACTGCATATTGAACTATTTAGTCTTAAAGTGTTTCTGTAAGATTCTGAGTATAAAGTTCCTATGACTCATGTACTCTTCCACTGACCTGTCGCTGACATTCACTTTAGGGAGTTTGATATTATCACAGGATACACCCACTGAACTATTTTTACACCTTACACCATTTGGTTAAAAAAATGTTTTTTTGTTACTTTGTCTCATGTTACATTTCTTTGGAATTACATTTTGATAGAAAAAAATGCAAAAAAAAAGCCATTAATACAACTTCTAGCCCACGCTAAACATTTAATTACCTTAACAGATTGTAGCATAAAGTTATGGGGAAAACATCATCTGGGAGTTTTGTTTTCAATGCAGTTTTTCACAATTTCATAACCCTTATTTCCATGGACAATCACAGGTTTTGCTGATTTGTGTAATGTCTTTAATTTTCATTATTGACCAACTATGCAGCATAATTTATCTTATTCTGTGTGCAAGATACAATTCTCATCTATCATCATCATCATCACCATTTCTTTATATAGCGCCACATCTATTATATTTATTGTATTGCCTTGTTTATTTTCTAGTATATATGTTTTAAGATTTATGAACAAAGCTTAAAATCTAATAATATGACATTATAACAAAGTCCGAGTCTTGACTGTAGGGTAGATATCTGCAACCATCGATCAGGCTTCCAAGTGGAGTCCCAGAATTTGTATTTTGGATTCCCATGATTGCTAGATATGCAATATGTTCTCTTGTAAATTACCACTTTTGGGGTCCCAGAACAATAGCTCAATAAGTCTTTGGGTCCCTGTCAAAATAAAAGTCTGAATCTTGGTGCAGCAAAGTAGTAGTAGTCAAAGAGACACTTGTACTAAGTATTACATCAGGGGTTAGCAAAACTTGGGTAGGGACCCCACTGTACCTCATGGGGCCCCAGCTCTGTTCTGAAAAGAGTCCTTGTGTGTGTGTGTGTGTGTGGGGGGGGGATTTTGAGGCCCTCTTCACCTTCAAGGCATGTAGAGGCTGTAATTCTTGTACCCATGATAGTTCCGGAACTTTGTTAAAAGCTTATTTGCAGCTGTTCAGTAGCAAAGAATCAGTGGAAGCTGTGTTGAACTACCACAGTATATAGTAATGTTCAGTGAACATGTCGTGACTGGGTAGTCTGTGTACTACAGTCAATCGCTATTACTTCTGTTGTTACTAGCAGTAGTAGTATTGATTGCTATCTGTAGTCTTGCTATTATTATTAGCCTTAGTAGTATTATATTTTTCTAATGGTTGTTAACCATTTGGCTTTTTAACTATACACTGCAGATTTAAAATATGTCCTCCGTCCTCTTAAGAGAGCGGACATCACTAAATCAAACTGTCATGAATTCTTGAGATGGTACAAAGTACTGTTTTATATATTCCTGACTCCTTGGTGGCAGCACGTACATTCCACAGCTGGACAGGAAATCCCTGTGACAGTGACATCACAAGGACTTCCCCCAGCAAAGTCAGTTCCTGGGCAGTGCACCAGCAATATTGGATTTTTGTAAACTGAGTATAATCGAAGCAGCTCTATTAGGTCCAGTTTATGGTGACAACATTGCTGGCAAAAGGGCAAACCCACCAAACAAACCAGGGCATACCCAAGTTAATAATATTAATAATAATAATAAAAAGAAAAAATAGAAAACGATTAAAATGTTCCGCTTATATTTATAGCCCTATGCCTACTTCAAATTGTAAATCAACTACTCATATTTGGTATTAATAGATCTAGCTGATGTTCCGGGAATTTAATAGGATTGCAATAACTGTGGGTTACAAAAGCATTATTTTATTTATATATGTATGCTTATTTATTTCAATCTCCTACCAAAATTAAATCATATCACTCTTGAAGGAAATAAAATGATAGTTTACTTTGGTGTATAAAATAAACGGGAGAATTGCAAACTTTAAAAATGTAATAAAATGAGTTTGTATCTCCACATACTTGGACATAATATATACGGATGTTCAGTAAAAATCATTATATATTATGTCCTAGACACTTATGTATTTATATGTTTAATGTTCTTACAATTTGAGCACATTTGAGTGTATTTCAAATCACCGCTGTTTTGCTGCAGTGCGATGTTTTAAACATATTTGCTAAGCGCGCTCATGCAGAGTCTTACAGAAGATGCATATCATGTGTGTGGTACTCCTTCATCCGATCACTGGGCAATGCTTAGCCATTCATAAAATCTATAGTGATTTTGGCTAGAGATCAGAGTAATGTTTTGCATTATCAGTAAGTGGCGGAGTGCAGCGTGTGGTCGTTCCTGCTGTTCCGTCAGCTGCAGCAGTTGGTTTAGATGATTACTGTGTTCCTGGAAATAATGCAGGTGGGCCAAGCAGCAAGAAATGTGTTATTAAGACGCATATTGACACCGTTTACGGAGTCTGTAACGCGATCATTTTGGATATCTCTAAGGCTTGAGCCATACAATATGTGCTGCATTATTTTTAATTAAGCAAAATATTTAGAGCAAACTGCTTTAACTATAAATAGCCGCCTGACAAAGCTTGTTTGCTGTGATTGCAGATTTTCTGCCTTAAATTTCACAAACCTCAGTGTCCAGCCTTAAAAAAATTACAGGGACAAAAATGTTGACAAGTCTGAATGGAAAGGGATTAAATCATTGTAGAGGTTATCTTATTGCAGATAGTCTTTATGCAAAAGTTCATTACTGTATTTATTGTAAAGTCTGTTTATACTGTGCCTTTGCATAATATACACCTACTTCCCAAATGTTCTGATTTAGGTGGGACTGTCTGGATTTAAGGGATCTGTGTCGGCATCTGGCCCACAGACAGCTTTGTCCCAGGGTGGGAAAGTTGAGAGGTATGCTTTGTTCACTGCTGAACGGAACAGCAGTTCCGTTCAAAAGTGCAGAAAAAGTCCCCATGCCCCATGGTATGTGGCCACGCCTCCTGCTTGTATGCACACACGCCCCCCCATTGTCCTACTTCCACAACTTCAAAAGTTGGGAGATATGATTTATATATGTACCGTGACAAAGTCACTGGATTAATGCTAAATCAGAGTTTTTCGTCCAAGGTCTCCTGTCTTGTTTACTCTAACAGCAGGGAGATTGCTTAGCTCTGTGGGGAACAGCTTCACATAGTATGTTTTACAGCAGACTAATTAAGAGTTGCACCTGTGTGGGACATGTAAAAGGATGCAGCCCTGATCATTCTGTCTTTCAGATCTGGGGAGGAGGCTGGATGCCTCCTGCGAGAATGTGAGCAAATAACCTTTGTTTGACGCTTGAGTCTGGGACACAAGGTCTCAGACTCAAGAGAGGGCCTCTAAGGAATGTTTAGTTAGGGCCGGACAGGCAAGGCTTTTTGTTTATGTTTTGTTTATTTGCACATGCTCAATAAAAATGGCTGAGGTCAGTTGTACCAGAAATCCTGCAGTTTTGTGATTTATTGCTGCTGTTCAAAGCCATCTAACGTAGGTGATGGCACCTGTTCCCCTGGTTATAGGTCTGATTCATTAAGGAAAGTAAGGCAAAAAAATGAGTAAGTTTTCTCCTGGACAAAACCATGTTACAATGCAAGGGGTTATTTTGCACATAAGATAAATACTGGCTGTTATTTTATTAAGCACACAAATACTTAATAGTTTTATTTTTACACAGAAATTTTAAGTTGCTCTAGGACATGCCCTACCCCAACTATGAATCTGACATCACATTTTAAATTTTTCTCCCCCTCCAATGCAACATGGTTTTACCAAGGTGCAAAGTTACTAATTTTTTTTTTGCTTTATTTTCCTTAGTGGATCAGGCCCTATGTCACAGTACATAATTTTATCTGTATGGCTTTCTTTTGTATTTTTCAGTCATGTATTTATATCATAAGGAAGAGTTGTTTATTTCATAACTGAAATCAACTCTCTGGATACAGCTGTATCCAATGCAGAGAGCTATGCTGCATCTAGTCTCAACTAAAATAAACAACTCTGGTTACAGAAAAACATGGCTGAAAAGCACAGATGAAAGCTCAAATGATTAAACAATATATTTAGAAAAAGTTGCACAGGACAGGAACAAACCTGTAATTGAAATTCATCTGAAGATGAAAACAACTTTATAAATACGGCTAAAAAGCTTACAATGTACAGATAGATGTGGGGATAAGGACAGCACACATCTGTACACAGATGTCTATTAAGGCTGAGCTCCACAACAGTGTCTAATTTTGCATGCCCGCAACCAATCTGCAACTAGGGTGGCATCTATTGTGAGCAAGTAAGGCTGTACGACTGGCATTTCATGGTGGTTATTATCTAGCAGTGCATCTGCTCTGACTGGCTCAGTGTACACTTTCATAGTGAATATGACAGATGTACCTGTCTCAAACGTAAATGAACTAAGACTAATATTCACTCGCTGTGGGTTATTTTTTCTAAATTGTCCAAGGGTCAGTAAGCCAGTTTCCCTTGTTTCTCATACCCTGCTGTATGTATTTCATGTTAACCTATTCTACATCTTTAACCTTATCCTGCTGCTATTATTGTGTTTGTCTTGTGGCCTCTGTATTACCACTTAGTTCCGTAGTCTTGTCTTGTCTGTCTTGTTTCCCCTGTGGAGGTCCTAGCTCATTGTGCGTGTTAAAGAGGACCACCACCTCTGAGAACGGTCCTCCCAGTGTCGGACTGGGACATAAAGGGCCCACCGGGGGAATGCGGTGATAGGGGCCCACTACGTTGGGGTGTGGCCAACTGCAAGCGGGGGTGTGGCCAGTCATTAAGGGGGTGTGGTCTGCCCACAGAGGACAGTGTATAGCACCAAGTGTAGTCTATAAAGAAAAAGCGGACCTTGCAAATAAGGTCAATTTCACATGTATCATGTAAAGAAAATAGAGATGAAATGTGTATCAATCAATAAATAACCTTTATTTATACCGATAAACACATGTATGATTAAATACAAAAATATACATTAGAAATAGAAAATTAAACAGCAGCTTTTAAATGAAAGCATATAAATTAACCATCATAATGGTTGTAACATACAGTTATGGACATTTTTTAATTTAGTTTAACAGCCTCCCCATTAACAGTATAATTTCATGTTTACAAGTAGTGCTTTTTTATTGTCCGAAACGAACACCCCTACCCTCTCCTCTCCCTGTTACAATGAGAGGCTGAGCGCTGCCGCTGAACGAGTTCTGTTTAGTTAAAAAGAAGTCTACCAAAGCACCGTTAATATCAAGTAAAGGAGTTTAAGCTGCATCAGAACAAAGGACAAAATGAGTAGTTGCTCACACATACCTGAAAGCATTTGCTATATTATTTTATCTGTTCTCTCTTGCAAAACTGTCTTCTTGCTGACAATCAAGTAAAATCTTCAAATGCAAAGGTAGCTTACATAAATGGGGGCACAACTATGAGGCATAACATGAACTGAGTTCACAACTAAGAGATGTAACATGAACTGGGGGGCACAACTATGAGGTATAATATGAAATGGGGACACAGCTATGAGGGTTAATGTGAGTTGGGCGCACAACTATGATGGATAAAACTGGGGGGCACAGTTTTGAGATATAATATGATCTGGGACACAACAGTGTGGCATAATATGAACTGGGGGCACTATTGTGTGAAATAACATTTAACGTTTATTTGTTGGTCCCATTATTTTTAATATTAACATGATATTAGCATTATAAAATAAGAAATAATTCAATTTAAATTATATATAATTTAAGTGTTCTGGTATACAGTGGTATATAGATAGCTAGCTATATCAGTGGATTCCAAACTTTTTCAGTTCAAGGCACCGTTAGGGCCTCCATAATTTTTTCAAGGCACCCCTAAGCCAAAATAATTACCAAGTAGTCCCCTGCCTTGCTTACCACTGGTCCTGGCCGAGGCACCCCTGTGAGATTGCCGAGGCACCCCAGGAAGACACGGCACAAGGTTTTGGGAACCACTGAGCTATACACTGAATAATATTCAGGTGCCAGTATTTTCATAAGATATCCTCTACTTCCACTTCCATAAAGTAGGACAAATAAGATGAGAGAAATAGAAATACTTACACAGCATCTCTTAATAGTAGAGCCTCCTGCTTCTCACAGCAGCAGTAGGACGTTGATGAACTAAGAAGCAGAGACACGATCACATGATCACGAGTCATTCCCCTGCAGTTCACCTCCGATCTCATTTGACAGCTGCTGCCTGTCACTGAGAGGCTCACAGCAGCAGCTGGGAGGCTGGGGAGCAGACAGCAGTGGTGGACAGCTATCATAGTAGTCAGTCTGAGCTCTCTGTTTTAATGAAAATCGATCAGGACCATCTTTACTTTGCTCCGCCCTACCAAGGAAGTGGGTGGGGCTATCAGGTGTCGGGGCCTAGCGGTGGATATTCCGGCTCCCTGGCAGGCCAGTCCGAGGCTGGGTCCTCCTATATACATTTGAGTGTATTCAACACCTAAGGGGGAAAACATTCCCTTCAGCATCTTAGTGTGTGTGGCCATTGGTAATCATGGAATGTGTTAAAACTGGTCTCAAACCTGTACTCTTGGATCAAGCATGCAGCACTGGCGCATACAGAGGGGGGCAATCGGGGCCATCGCTCTCCCTAGCAGCAATCTTCGTACCTTAAAATTGCTGCTGAGAGTTTCGATCACTGGGAAGAAAGTGGGCGGGGCCAACAAATAAGCTAGAAGGAGGGCGTGGCTATGCGATTCACCCCCCGCCCTCTCCAAAAAAAAGTATAGGTCTGACCCTGGCATCCAGACCACTAAATAAAGAAGTACAACAATTTTCTTGCCTACTATATATTAGCATTTCCTCTAAGGGGGACATGTTTGAGTTCTATATACCTTTGCCTTTGTACTGTTCTACCAGAACATTGCCTTGCTGCGGGAGGGAAGTGAAGAAAGACGGACTTTAAATACAGACAAGTTTGCTTTTACCTTCCGCATATGGAAGGCGTGGGGGTCCTATGTGTCATAGATGTGCTCTATCTCTTTTGTCTACCCTCTCTGCCCCTGTTTTGATTTATGCTCTATTGTTTTTGTATGCCATGTGTTTTGTTCTGTTAATTGCTTCCATGCATTTATTATTCTGCTTATCTGTATCCATTGTTCTTATCTGTACTTATGTAATTTTGTTGTATTTAGTAAACTCCTATCTACGGGGCTGCAGAAGCCTTGTGGTGCGTTATAAATAAAAGATAATAACAATTCTTATAAACAGAATATATTCAAATAATGAGGATATAATAACCAGCATTATCCCAACTATAAATCTGTCCCCACATTTTAAATTTACCTTCCCATCCAATGCAACATTGTTTTGCCCAGGTGCAAAGTTACTCATTTTCTATGCCTAGCTCTCCTTAATGACCCAGACCCATTATGATTTAGCGCTTTGAAAATATCGATTTAACTTAGAATGCTGAATTGAAGAGACAAATGAAAAGCGAACAAAAGAGGTATTGTTTTATTCTCCGCAGAAAGATATACACCTGCTTGGCTGGTATAATCAATGTAAAACAAATCACATGTGAAATATTTTATATGATTGTATCTACAAGTGGTACCAGGATATTTCTTTCCATTTAGGGCCGAGCGACAGAATGCTCTCAAAGTGTTATTGTTATTGTACACTGAGGCTTTATCTTGCAGATAGAGTACATTAAACTTTAAAGACATTCCTGGCTGGAAACAAAACATTTGAAAGATTTTGGTTTTCTCAGGGAATTGGGATTTGTAATATTATTTAAAAAGGTTAAGAATGCCAAAAGCAGATTAATTTAGCCAAGTTTACTATTATCATATATAATTTTGTATAAAAAGTGGAAATCACAGTAAAGCCAAGGAAACTGATCCAGAGGGGCTTATGATTTAGATTAAGTAAGAAGAAGAAGCAGGGGAGGGCTGGTAAATATTAATCTGGGGGGGGGGGGGTCAAGACTCGACTCAGAAGCCTATTAGGAAAATTTTACAGGAAAAAAATACAGGTGGCCCAGTGATCGAGCCCAAGGTAGCCCACGATGGGACCGGCTGGAGGGGCAGATGCCCCCCAGCCCAGCCTGCCCTTGAATCCAATTTGGGGTTTGTGTTGTAAGCCATAAGTCCATCAAGAAATTGACACTATCTAGGAAAAATTACTTTTATATTGAAGTATAATTAGATTATAGGTAATGTATTGTTAGATTAGGTTGAGTGTAGATGTACACGTCTAATTGCTTTCTCAAAGGGTAAGTTTAATATTTTAGGTGCATTTATAAATATAGAGGTAGGGAGCGGAATACTGCATCACTGGCTCAATGGAAAAACTTGCATGGGGCCGGTATAGTCGCTGTACCCTCCTGGAAACCCCAATATGCTCTGTAAATAGAGAGGGGGGCTTAGGTGCTGCAGGGGAGGGGGGGGGGGGTGCAGGGGGACTTTATTTGGGGGGACGGGCCACTGTAGTAACGCCATTGTACAGAGGGTTACATATATAGTTAAACGAAATAAACTGATTATAAGAAAGAAAACGTTGTCATACTAACTGGAATTTGTATATGAAAGTCCTTCTATAGGCTGGTCAGGAATACCATGGAGTTATGACAAGTCCCTGCAATTCTCTAATAAATAATTTCTAAAAATTAATTAGACACATTTTTAAAAATAAACCGAAAGTAAGCTATACTCTCTCCCTCGCACAATAAGACTCTCCTCTGTTCTACAAACTTTCAAGCGTTCTCTGAAAACCTACCTATTCAGACAAGCTTATAATATTCCTCAACCACCATCTTAACCTCACTACCTTTAGCCTGTTACACAATTTCACACAAGACAACTACCCCCGGAATAACATTGTTGTGTGACAGGATCATTTAGCTTATGAGTCACCCTACCTTTGCAGTCTGGCTGGGCCAAGATGCAAAATGTATACTTAACCTCATGTGTCAATCTCCCATTGTCCCATAGATTGTAAGCTTGCGAGCAGGGCCTTCTCACCTCTTTGTCTGTTTTACCCAGTTTGTTTATTAGTTTATTACGTTTGTCCCCAATTGTAAAGCGCTGCGGAATATGTTGGCGCTATATAAATAAATGATGATGATGATGATGATGATAAAAGCCACACATAAAAGTAGTGTATTTACGCCCATAGAGTCAGAGGAATCTCAAGATACGCCCAGCTCTGTACCTGTATACACCCGGTGTACGCCAGGTGTACTTGCACCCCGACACACTTACACTAAACCAGGTTATAAGCACAAGAATAGGTTACTTTAACATTTGCTTTGATACAAAACATGCATTCACTATAATGCAGCAGGTATGATCTTGCTTCTCATGTTGAATAAAAGTAGCCTAAAATACTCTCACAAAATCACAGGCACGAGAATGAAAAAAAGCACCTATCAGCTTCAGTGGTGAACCTGCAACCATCCAATCAGAATCAGTTAGCTAGTGCTGGCAACCGTTATGCAAATGACACGCCCTTAACGTACTTGGTCTCCATTTGCATGCCCCTCCCCCGTTCCGCCTCTCTAGGCGTAAGGAGGTCGAAGTGTCAGATTTGCCTACATATGTATCTGTGGTCCTTTTTCCTTGGCATGCACAGTGCAAATATGCATATTTTACGCTAAGCAAACGGGTGTATACCCAACCCTGCATAAAGCTCTATAGGTGTAAATTAGTTTTTATTCTCTATATAACTATAATAAGGCCTATTTCTACAAATTAAACTTTCAGAAATCATACAATAATAAATAAAATATGCTAAAATCACATCATTTTGCTCTTTTTTTGTTCCTACTGTAACAAAGGGAGGCATTTAGCTGGCAATATGCAGAGAAAGCATGGAAGTAGAGTAAAACATTTGTGCAGTAATGCACCTAGATTGATGATAAAGACTTATGTATGACAAACAATAGTTTGTTTGGTTAACTCACATGGTTTGAAAGCTCCTTCCTCTCAGCAAACAGACAGGGTGTGTCTGTTAGTGCAAACAGAACAACTGATGGGAGTCTCCTTTTAAAGGGAAGGTGGGTGTGTCACCTGTCCATCAAGCTAAGGCTGGGGGAGGAATATCATGTATAAAAGCTTGCTTGTGTCATTTGTTCACTGAGACCAACGCTGGGGAAGCTGGCTGGTCCTTAGAGAGCTGGTCAATGTCTAGCTAGCGTGTAGGGTCTCCATAATTGCTGAGAAATTCACATGGTGTCAAAAACATTTACCATCCTGACAATTAAACTATTTAAAAAGGAAGAAGTTGTTCGCGTGTGCTTCAGCAGTAGTGTGCTCTTGCCACACTACATTATTATTAACCTTAATAACACTAATTTCAAGTCATTTGTAGTCAATTTTGACCACCTCATAGATCACAATATTATTTTCATACACTTTCGGACAAATACTGCAGCGACCTGGCTGGATGGTAAGCGACAAAGCATTGACACAAACACACGGCATTTCCTAGCACATCTAGGAAACATTGGCACACAGCAGTGGCAGAAAAGAAAAGTGGTGCAAGATGGAATTGTCCTTGGACCCATACTGTTATGTTGCAATGACGTTTTGCCTCGTTTTCAAATCCAAAAAAGTGTGAAAATACCGAGCCGGCTCGGCTTGGTACTCGGATCTGCTAAGTTCGGATATGTACGGTTCTCGAGGAACCGAGCCTGAGCATCTCTAGTAAGAATCTGAGCTTCAGGACTCTAGTATGTTAGAAAAGAAAATACTTAGAGGAAAACTATTTTCAATAATTCAAAAATGTATTTTTTTTATTAATGTAGATATTGATCATCTCAATTCCAAACACTGTGGAATACGTTGTGCTCATATAAAGTTATGCTTTCTTGGTTCATGCCTCTGATTCAGTTCCCTCTAGAGCTGTTTCCATGACTGCAAGTGAAAAAACAAAGAGACGCTTATCTTGTAACGTCAGAAGGCCCCGTGGTTATACAAGTTTAGTGCCATTGTGTCTCTGCATCTATTATGCATGTGGTGAAATAGTGAGGCTGAAGTGAACTGGAAAAGACAATAACAGAATTTGGTCAACTGGTTTTCAGCAGTTTTGCTTACCAGCTTCGTGGATAAAGAAATTAAGTAAATAAAGGAATATTAAATGATATTATAAAACATGATGTATAGTATTGGGAAACTGTCTTTCAATCACGCATGATCAATACAGCACCAGGTTTTAAAAAAGATGCTGGGTTCTGAAGCAAGTCTATAAAAAAGGCAAGTGACTTCATTAATTTATAAATAACTGGCAAAAGGTGCAAGGGGGATGGGGGTGGGGGTAACTACATATCCAAAAAAAACACAGATCCCCAGTTCTGGCCAGTCAGCAAAGTAGACGTCTTGCTTGTATACATTTGCAAATACATGTTAAAACCATCTACCTCTTACAAACTGCTCCTGCTAATAGGATCGCACCTAACTCTCCCCGATATTATGGGGTCTAGACATGGATAATGCAAAGCCAATAATCGCTGCAATTTATCAGTAAAGTGTTGGGTTATCTTACTGCTTTGCCGGTATAGTCACTGATGATCCAGTCTTGGGGGCAAATTTACTAAAAATTCTAAAAGGAAAAGAGGAGGTGTTGCCCATAGCAACCAATCATATTCTAGTTATCATTTTCTAGACTGTATTATATGAATGGCCGCTAGAATCTCATTGGAGCAACACGTCCGCTTTTCCTTTTAGAAGGTTTAGTAAAGTTACCCCTTGGGCTTTCCGTTCCACTTGGTAAAAAAATAAATAGTTCAAATAGATTAAAAGTATAAACTGAAAAAAAAATGCTTACTTGAAATAAAAAAGCATTTTTTAAAAAATTTCTTTTGTTTTCTTCTGTTTTTGATGGCCATAGGTCTTGAAAAATATGCCTATGCATCACATGTTTTAGTTTTATATTTATGTATGTAGAAACTGAGAGCGAAACTGAGCAGCAGGTACCCAGAAACTCTCCAATGCAACCCATGGAAGGACCAATACAGGGCAATGCACACTAGTGCCCCCTCAAAGAAATCTGTACTAAATGCAAGTTTCTCAATTAAATTATAACTGGCTAAAGGTGCAAGAGAAGAGGGGCTAACTATTAATACAGTACTGAAGCTGACTTACTGCTACAACAAAGTCACAGGGAAATTCTGTTTCCCCATCAGTCTCTAGCTCAGTGATGGGCAACCTGATACACTTCAGGGGGCTCAAGGCACGGCCCTCTAACCTTCAAATGGGCCGCACATTACCCTTACTCAATGTGGTGCCAACGACCCGAACGTGCCGTACATGTGCTTTAGATACCTCCCCTGCCGACAGAGAACTACATCTACCAGCATGCAGTGGGGAAGGGGAGTGTGTGAAAGAGCTGTTACAAACAGCAGTTGGGAATTCGGAGAACCACTCAGGGAGACAGACATCCTGAGGGAGTCCCCTGCAGCCTATCAGAGAGAGAGTAACGGGAGTCTGAGATGTCTGAGACACAGTGGGATTAAGGAGAGAGACTGTAGGAGTGAAAGCAGCTACCAGTCTCCATGTCTGATAGAAGTCACGCTGCAAATAGAAGCAGGAGACCAGTTGGATAAGAAACACACACTTACTTTATTGCTGGTTTATATGGTCTATTTGTTGTTAGTAAGTCAGGGAACAGGTGGGGAGACCTGAAGATAATTTGTGAAACCCTTTTGCAGGACTGTGTCATAGTGACAAGGGTATAGTGTAGGGAAAGGCAGAACATTAGGACTGAGAAAAAAAATAGTAACAAAGTGTGCAAAAAAAACAAACTTGGAGAAATAATCTTTTATGGAGTGAAAAGCATTATAAATGTGAGTTGTGGCACCAGTGATTGTAAAAGGACCTGAGAGTTGTTTCATGAGAAAGGAAAAGAGGGAACAGTGTGTGTTACATGTGCTTAGGCATCCATATTGATTTTGAATCTAAGCAAGTAAAGGAGCATCTTTTCAAAGTATTAAGGAGAGATTACCTGTCTTGCTAAGAAAAGATAAACAAAAGTGCTATTACTTGGAATCCTATGTGTTAAGTTAAGTGATACAGGGGAATGTCTTATCATTTTATGCATTCTGCTCTATTCATGCATATCAGCCCCCAAAGAGTGGAAATCTGCATTGGTGCTATTCTCTAGTACTAAATAAGTGAATTTATATGTTTATTGCGCAAATGCCATTGTAGATATGGTAGTGATTTGAGACAAGTTTGCATGCAATAACATTACGTGTTATAGGGAGCATCTATTAGACTGGTTTTGATGGGCCTGTGATAGGGAGAATAAGTTGGTCAAAGGTACCTCTTAATATATTGTAGTTCGGCAGGTGGTAAATGTGCTAATTGTGTTTAGTGTTTGTTAATGTTTAAAGTGTTACTCTTATCCTACCACTAAAATATTGGTTAATATAAAGAAAAATATGTTGATAGTAAAACTAACAAAAGCTTTAGTAGATCACACCTTCACTAATAAATGTACCCGTGTGGCTTCTAAAAACCAGTTAGGGGTATCGCTCCTTTATATGTGTGAATCTGTGGTCTTATGTAGTGGGGTCGGTTCCTTAACCTCCCTCTGCTGTTGCTTATTCCCACAACATTACCCCATGAAGATCCTACTGAACCCTGACTAAGGGGGGGGGGGGCACTGCGCAAGCAGAAATCAAGGTAAAAGTTTATATACAGAAAAGACACACACCCGAACGGTAAAAAAGTTGTTATTTCAGTAAATAAGTGAAAACAATAATTTCATCCCAGAAAGCGAAACCTATTTGTAATAACATATAAGCTGGGAAGGAAAGCAATAATCTGGTTACTATGGGTTCCAACACATGTTTCTCCTGCACCACCTTCTTTTATAAATGCCCCCAGTCCCTGTTTGTATAAGCAGTGCCATCTGCAGGTGCGCTGTAATCTATAATGGGCATCAGAAGATAAGAACATGTGATAAACCTCATGCAATTCATCTACACAAATCTCAAACTTAGTTATTAAGTTCCATCACCTTCATCTGCACCTGAAATGAAGCCCGTCGGCTATATGACCCTATCACCTACAATCTATTTTTCTTTTGATTTTCCATTAGATGTTCAAAGTGACAAAGCCATTATGCTCAGGGGACATCTTTCACCTTGAGATGAAGTTTTGCTATAATACCTATGGCTATAAATATATATTTTTTTACTCTTCTGTTACATTTTTCATGCCTACACCATGTCTGCTCTTTCTAATCACAAAATACCAGGATGCAAATATTTTATCCATGACCTCATCCTGCATCAACTACAGGATAACCTTTAAGGACCACTAATTCTACAATACAAGTTGTTTAAACAAAGCAGCTACGACCAGGGCACAGCAGTCTAGTATATATGTTATCATAGGCAGGGAGCAGGGAGACTTCCTGTCATTTAAAACACTGAAAACCGTTACAATGTTCCCCTCGGGCTCAAAGGCCGATAACAGAGAATAGTAGCTTGCAGGGAAGTAGATAATAGGCAGATTGTAAAAATAAATTTGGTTCTGTGGTTTTTGCCAATGCTGTACATGCCGCCTTGTGGGGCCTGATGTCATGGGCCACTGAAGTGGCTTCGCATTGGTCCATGGGGGGTCACACTCCCTGTGGCAGATATATTCGGCTGCGGGGTTGGTGCTACCCTTAGGCAAACCTAAGAGTGACCTGATGTTACTCATCCAGTAATTCTAATGCCCCTGTGGTGTCCCCAAATAGAGCGCTGGCCGTTGACCTATGTGATGCTGCTGTTCCTCCCAGTCATTGTTACACTAGGACAGTGATGGCTTACCTGTGACACTCCAGGTGTTGTGAAACTACAAGCCCCAGCATGCTTTGCCAGTAGATAACTAGCTGATAGCTGTCAAAGCACTCTGGGGCTTGTAGTTTCACAACACCTGGAATGTCACAGGTTAGCCATCACTGCAATAGGATGTCACAGCCAATCACCACACTCCCAGTAGGAGGAGCCGCGGCTGCGACCTCCACCTCCAGCATTGGGGGTGGGTGCTATTAAGCAGCCGAATACGACTTACGGTCACAAAAGGAGAATCTGACCCTGATAAAAAAAGGTTACTTACAATATCGAACATCATAACCCCTCACAAGGCAAGTAATAAAACAGAACAACGTATAACAATCAATAGATATGTACAAGCTGCACTTCTGTTTGTATACAGATAAACAGTTATTGGTACTCGTGTTTATAGACATAAGAATAACATGATATCCATGCGCTAACCACAGATATGTAGAGCGGTCTTCATCAATAAATTGACATAACACTTCGAATACCAACCCATTGAAGGCCACTATGGGTGTGTCCAAAGGAGATTATTCTCCCCTTATGTGCCTTAGGTACTGTGTAAAAAATACCTGATGCTAGGTGTAAATGGAAAATTTAGGTATAGATTTGTTAATGTACAGAAATAAGACTTCCAATAATGTGCAGTCAAAAGTAGTGTTCTCTGCAGAAAGCAGAGGTCTGTATCAGCCAATGGGAGGAGTTTGATGGAGTTTCTTGCCAAGTTCTCTCCTCATTCATTTACGTCACAGCTGAAAGGGGTGGCAACTAAAGTGGTAAGAGGACTTTATGTGACGTTTACACTTTTGCACAGTCCACCTCTTCAGATTTTACGGCCTCTCTTCTAACCTAGGATCACTTCTAACTTACGGATGGATCCCCAAAGACCGGAAGAGTGTTGGGTGGACCATCGAGGTTCACTGATGCAAAAGCAAGGCGATTTGTGGTGGGCATCATAAATAAGGTCCACGGTACTCCTGCCCAGTAAAGTTTGCAAACTAGTATATGTTGCCTGGAATAGAGGCAAATTGACTGGTCCAAAGTCACAAGGAGTTGTTTCGGACCAGGGGTCTCTTTGTACCGGTTTTACAATCAGAGTAACACTAACAGGCGTCTGTCAGAAACTAGTTGCAGGAAAGGAGCCCTGTTTTAAACTCTGCATGTGCAGAAAACAAGTGGTTAATCTAAATACTGGTTTGAGGATATTAATAATTTAATGGCATCCATGAATCAGTCACAGGGCGGCAGGACAAGGCATATGCGGATGCCTAGAGAAAGTGGTAATTAAAACACCCTGCAAAAGAGGGACTGCCTATTAACGAGCTAATTTGTTCAGAACCTGCAAGATAAACAACTTCTATAACCTCAAAGCACCTGGGAAAGTGGAAAGGATTAGATATATGAGGAGTGGCCAATAAATTATATTTGTGCAAATAGCCTTTTTATGATTTTAAAAGCATACGGGCTGAATTTACGACCATTCTAAACAAAGCTGCCTTAATAACACTTCCTTGTATTTGATTTGACACTTGCACCCTTTTGTGAAAACATTGATGATCTCAGGACAGGAGAAATAGTTTAGCGACAAAGAAAAAAAAAATACAATGAAGCAATGTTTTATGAGAAACCACATTCTGATGTAATGCAAATGGGGGTCATTTGTGGCTCTCCAGTTGTTGAACTACAAGTCCCAGGATGCCCTGCCAGCCTGCGGCCTATAAGGCCTGCAACATCTTGTAGTTCCACAAGTGATGACGTGTTACCTGTTGGTATAAGGTTATGCTCATTAAATTGCACAGCATAGGCCGTTGGCTTTTACTTACCAAAGAAGCATGTCTTTTTCTTGAAAGAATAATGCACAGTGAGATGAACTTGAGTAAGAAAAGTTTTGGCTGTCTCTATCCCTCGTTCAGCGGCTTTTGGATGTAAATCCATATAAGAATTTAGGAACATGGGAATCCGTTCTTGGGAAGGCATTACAGTGTTTACAATTCCTCGGTGACTTGTTGTATTGGTAACAGAAGATACCAGGATCTGCCTGTTCACTGAGCCTGCGCTGCCGTCATGAATAATTCACATCACATCATTAGAATTCTATTCAGGCACTATTGAAAGACTTTATTGCAGGGCCTTATAAACCCACCGGCACATTAACTTTACCTAACCCAGGCACTATCATTTAAGTCTGGTAGTTTAAAATTAAAGATGTCACTAAGCCACTGAGCAAAAAATGTTATTCTTGTCTTCTAATTTCCGAGCCCTAGATTCATAAACACTTTTTTCTTTCTTTCTTTCCAGGTTTAACATTCACCCAGCACGCAAGTGTGAAGGCTTTGAGTATAAATGTTTTATTTCCCTGACTTTAATATTTAAGTCGAGGCTCTTTATTTTGGATTGTTTCCCTCAGCAAATTTAAGAGTAGGATCTTCAAACTTAATGCCTACACATCCAGCATTTCCAGCGGTATTCCCTAGATCTCGTCAGACAAGCAGCGACGGTCAGGAATCGGAATGTTAAGCTGCAACTTATTTAATTTTTTTATATTTTTTTTGTCAAATCGCAAAACCACTTTTATTTTACATAGGTGCCGATGAGAATTGTTTAATACTTTTACTTGAACTCGAATTCAGAATTATAACTTGTGAACTCTGAATAACCCATGTGTTCTTTGTTAAAATGAGGCAAGAGGAAGCTCTTCGGTACTGACTGCTAAGAGATTCCTTGAGCGATCGCTGCTGCTCCCGGCTGCATCAATTATAGAAGATAGATACATAAGCAATATGGGGAAACTATCATGATATTATGACTTAGATATGTGGTGGGGAGTGTTAAATTTACTTTTTTATGCATTAATAAGTATTTTGATCAATACATCATTATTCCTGAGACAGTCCAAGAGGCATTTGTTCTTTTAAGATGTCACGTGCCTATGGATACACACAGGGGCATAAGGTCACTAGGTACCAGAGTAATTATTTTGGGAGGGTGGGGGGCAGCCTCAGTCCGATACAGATCAGGGGCAGCTCATACTTAGTACTCTGCACTTACGGAAGTGGAACAGGGAAGTGAAATGGTGATTCAACGTAGGGCAGTAATGGTGTGTTCAACTAGTTGCTGCATATGTAGGGTTCAAGACAGCAGCAGATCCTCCTGTCAGAAGGCATATTTGTTTTGGGTGCTTAACCTCTGATGTAAGATACAGATGATTATGATCATCAGTACGGTCCTTGCAAGTGTTTTAAAAATAGCAATTGAGCAATTGCCAACACCCACTCCCCCCATAGGCAAACCAAGCGAGGGAAGGGCTTTCTAGTGCCTGGAAACCCCCTCCAAGCCTGGGGCACTGTATAATTAAGGTGGCTGGACCCTGCCCCCGCTTCACATGGCTCTGCTTGAAAAGGGAGAGCTGCATGCAACTAACAGTAGTGCACGCAGCATTGTCCATGTATATTATGGGGATAGGAAGAGTTGGAGATTAGCCAAGCACTGTCCAAAATTATAGCCATGCCCCCATGCATGCTGGTCACACCCACTGGTGGTGTGGTTTGGAAACCACTCTCTACAAATCCTGCGTTTGCCCCTGCCTCCCCCCCGTCTGAACATTTATTGCCTAGGCTGGTAGCAGCAGTTTCGGGGAACAAACAGCGTGGGGTCTTCCCACCTCTCCATTAGTCCCAGCTCATAAATGAATCCTTGTGAGTAGATAATAAAGTATGAAAATGGATTTGTAAAGATGATTGGTCTTAATTCATATAGGACAAAATGGTGTTTTTTTGACTCCTATGCATATGGTCATTTTAGCTAATGTTACTGTAGACATATGGCCCCATTTATAGAGTGTTTCACTGAATACATAATATGTGATAGAATTACTAACATTTTGCTATTGTGTTTTATATCACACTGTTTTATAAAAATCAAATAGAAGGGAATTATCACGAGATAGACCAGTGGTGGCCAACGTGATATATTTTTGGGGCCTCACATCGGAGCTTTGGTTGCTCATTGGGGACACAAGTTTCTTTTGTAGTGACGTAGCCGACCATGAAGGACGTACTGCAGCTGTATTTCATTTAACTATGCAATATCCTCCTCACCTGAGCAAGACTTATATCGACCTTTGGTGCCCTTAGCCCTGCTCCCGACCCAAGCCTTGCTTCATCCACTAGACCCAACTGATGTACACAGAAACGTCTGCAGCTTTGCTGACTGTGTTACATAGCAGAACATAGTGGCACATGTCCCTACTCAGAAGAGATCCTGACTCTGCTCTCCGAGGCTCCCGCTCTGCTCTCAAAAGAGCCACGTTGGTGGGTTGACCCGTTATTGCTGTCCTTCAGGCCTATAGCCACAATCTGTACCCCCCACTTTTATGCCCCTGTACTACACAAAAAAAGTGCTGCCACCTCTTGGCGTGCTGTGCTAAATCTGCCCCTGCACCAAAACACGCACATACCTCCTAACTGTCCCAATTTTGGCAGTACTGTCCAGAGTCGCAGATTTCGAAATGAACTCAGCTTCGCCCAAATATAGACACTCTGGAAGGAACTTGGATGAATTGAGAGTGTGGTTTATTTTGTCCCAATTCTGCATATCTAAATGTTGAAAGGTATAGAAGCAGTGTGTTTCCATGACTTGTGCGGCAGCTTTTTGGTTGGGGACTTTGGTCCACATTGAGAAAACGCACATCAAATCATGGATTATTCTGCTGCTCCACTGATACTTTAGTGGTATTATAGCCATCTGATGACTGACCAGGCACAGCATGTATATGCTGTAGGGACCCTATAGGGCACTAATAAATTATTAAGCATCCACTACGTTAATATTTTTAGTTTGACATTGCATGGACATTGTAAAATACACTTGTGCTAAATACTGTAGCAATTAAGCATAAAAAACACAATATTACGTGAATGGAGATTATGGGAGTGTAACAGCAAAAAATGTAATAAACAAGGTTTGTTTACAATATTGTCCCAGAAAGATCTTCACATTGACTTGTACAGATAAATTAGGAACCACAGGGGGTCTCCTTTTGTAAAGGAACATTGATGAATGTGTCCCTTTGTGCTTAAACACATTCTCAGCATGTTTTTAACTAGTGAGTCCAAAACACTTGATTAAACAACTTTTTACATATCGATACATGTGGCATCATGAGAAAACATTTGTGCATATATTGAAAAGGTAAAAGCATGGTAGAGCTTTAAATTAATGTAGTAGAGATGCTACTTAATCTAGTATTATTATTATTATTATTAATTTTTATTTATAGGGCGCCACAAAGTATCCGTAGCGCCGTACAAGGACAAACAATGGCACAGTACAAGGTGAAACAGCACAGTACAAGTAACAGTAAGCACTATAAATCTGGGGGCTCAGGCACAGCATGAAAGAGAGGGAGAGAGGGGAAAAGTGAGTATAGGCAGGTAACTATGGCCCAAGAGGGTGGGCACGGATGACAGGTTGAGAGTCACTGAGGGGAGCGGAGAGAAGTGAGAGGAGACAGAGGGCAGAGGGACTGAGAGGAGGTGAGCTGAGTAGCTGGAGAGCGCAGTTAAAAGTGATGGAAACAGAAGGTAGGAGAGCCCTGCTCAAAGGAGCGTACAATCTAAAGGGAGGGGAAGACAGACACACATGGATGAGATGGAGAGACAGGAGAAACGGAGACGGAGTCGAGGAAGGGGAAGAAGGGATGAGAAAGAGAGGTAGCCGACCGGTGGGAGTTTAGTACAGTTAAGTTTGTGTTTC
Organism: Mixophyes fleayi; assembly: GCF_038048845.1. NCBI lineage: Eukaryota > Metazoa > Chordata > Amphibia > Anura > Limnodynastidae > Mixophyes > Mixophyes fleayi. Next base: position 20,661,885 of record NC_134407.1, read on the forward strand.
TAGACTACTTGTCTTCATGTTATAAAATTATTTGTTCATATTTCGCACAACATTCTTTAGACAGAGCAATTTATCTAGAGAAGGGAGAACTAACTGTATTCACTCCCACTGTCCTGGGAATCTATTCAAACAGGGATAGTGTTAAATTGTAACAGATCCCATTAGGAAAAGGGGGGTACCCTCAGCTACCTGAAAGTGAGTGGGAGATAACACTCTATTAAACTTTGCTTTTATAAATAAATATATATATATATATATATATGTGTGTGTGTGTGTGTGTGTGTATATATATATATATATATATATATATATATATATATATATATATATATATATATATATACAGTATAATCTTTATTGCAGTTTTCAAAACTAAAGGGGTATTTTGTCTCAAAACTGTTTGCTTACATTTTTGTTTATATTAAAATTGTGTAGAAAAACAACAATAGCGTAAACAGTGCAATTTTAAACAAGAATGGAGTAGAAGGATATTACTGAGGGGAAGGGAATTGGGAAAAGGAGTGAGGATAGGGGAGACACTGTGATTATGGTCTTGTATGGTTGGTATCAGGCTAAATGATTAAACATGGCATACATATAAATAAATTAGCCTTGATTAGAAGTTAAACATAAATTTGGGAGCGATGCTCATCTGAATCTTTGAACGTTAGTCAATCGAACCAGGTGGAGGTGAATCAGCCTATTTTTTCTCGGGACTAGAGAATAAGGTCCTCCATGTTCATGTAAAAGCAATCCTGGTGAACCAATCTGCAAGAGAAGGGGGCTTGTCCGTTTTCCACCAGATAGGTATCTCAGCTTTTGTAGAGCTACTCATGTGGCAATTTCAGTGTGTAAAACAAACCAGAAGCCCGGGTCTTCTGGCACTGCAGATCCAGTTATCAGTGTGGAAATGTGGAAGACCTGTCACCAAATGGGCTACATCAAATACAATTCCATCAAATGTGGAAAGGAATTCCCATAGCTGTGTTATACGTCCAGCAGGTGAGGGGTGTGTTCAGAGAGATCTTATTGAGAAAGGCATCTGTACCATCAGGTCAGGATTTACAACTGCATTTCTAAGATGGAAAGGTCAGAGGAACAGATGCTAGTCATTGTGAAGATTTTTACCCAATGCACTTCGATAAGGGAGATGTTTATGTCAAGGGTGTTTTTAGGCATTGCAGGTGGACTCGAGCATCATTTGATAAATTTGTGAGATACTATGTTTAGGGTTTTGGGCGGCAGTATATAGATCTTCGAAGGGGGGATTTGTTCCATGCAAAGAGCATTATGCCGACCTAATTCTTGCAAGAATGTATCAATTGCAAGAATGTCCATTGTTCTTTAATAGGCAAAGAGAGTGACTTCTGCAATTGCAGGAAGGGAAACAACCTACCCAAGTTGACCAGCTGGCTGATTATGAGTGGGCCACCAGTGTGCCAGACTTTAAGTGCTTGTGAGTATATGCCTGGTGGGAACCTCCAGTTGTGTAATACTGAACTTACAGGAAAGACAATGGAGGGTATACTGTATGTTTGTGTGTCCTAAGTTTTCTCCATGTCTTCGAGGTTGGTGTGATTGTTGGGTGGGATATGAGAGTAATGTCTTGCACCCAAGTGGATGTTCTAGAGGAGTCGGTGTTGCATGATTTTCGATTACTATTCGTTTTTTGTCTTAGTGTTCCTAGTCCATTCTATAACTCCATTCAATACGGTTGCATAATAGTAGCCTAGCAACCATGGGAGTGGCGTACCTCCCTGTGTCTTGAGCCTGTGTAATAAATTATGTTTGAAACCAGCTCTTTCCCCCCACCCAAACAAAGTCCCTGACGATATTTTGCAAATCACGTAAGAATTGGTTTGGAATATGTTTGCAGCAAATAATGAACTCTAGGGAAGTAAACTTTACTTTTTATTGTTTTATAGCTGCAGTGAAATGCCCAGACATCTCCAGTCCACACCAATATAAAGTCTCTTAATACAGCTGTCACAACTGAGTCTGGGTATGCTGTAACAAAAACAAAGCTTGTGTGATCTTCTCCTTTAGTATTCCCTTTCACCCATAAGACTAGATACACTTATTGGTACTCTGTTGCCCCCAGGTCAAGCCAGATCAGTTTATATTTAAGGATAATATAAAACTGGATGATTTGACATGACTGAGGAGATCGGGTTGTGACAGATTACAATGGCTGATGGCCAAGGATTTGAATCATAGAATGGTCAGAATTGATAGACTTAAGAGCCAGAGAGATAGTCAGCCAAAGTCAGACTACAACAGGAGAGTCAGGAGAAACTCAGGAGTTGCTTGATCAGAGGTCCAGGGATATAATAATCTGGTATGGACTGCCTGACAGACGTAACTCAAATCATCCTTGAATGGTAACATGAGACTCTGTGCTTCAATGATTTATGGAAAAAAGTCTATTCACCACATCTATCACCATTCTGAGGATGGTGGCAGTTTGACTGAGGGCAGTGCACCTTTCAAACGGTAATGTAGGTGTCCTAAATCAAGTTCAGCAAGCACAGAAACATCCCATGGAGCAGAAAGGTAATCTCTATTCCTCTCATCCACCAGGAGAAAACCTTTGCACATACGTCATCCTATTTAGGCACTGGTAGAGGTTCTGACAGTATACCTCTTCTAACAAGGCAGCTTAAAGGGTCCACTTGGTTAATTTGGATGTGTGATATCCAAAGTGGCAGCCTCTGAATAACTTCCATCCACGCCGCTTGGCTTCCATTATAGCTCTCCCCTGAAAATGCTGGAGTCCAGGATCGCTGAACAATTGTGAAGATTTACAACACTAACTCCAGATGACAGCTGTCAGAAAACAATTACTGTGAAGATTCACACACTAGCTCCACTGCACGGCTTTCCTTACTCTGCAATCAGCCCTTCAGTGAAAAGGTCAGGTCAATCAGAACCATTCATCTCACCTATTTTTAGCCTTTATAAAGTCCCTGTCACACATGGGGTCTTAATCCCATTTACCATGTCCGCTGGTGTCATCTCGCAGCTGTCCGGGCCTCTCCTGGTCACCTGCAACATTCCTGAGCTCTATATCATCATTTGTAAATAAACATTTCTGTCTGTTCTGCTGCATGGGCGTGGCCATATTGGATTATGTCAGGTGATCTTCCCAGTCCTGCCAGACTCCAGCAGCTGTATTCACATGACTTTTGCAGCCAATAGGTACTGGGAACACCATATTTAAGCCAACTCCTGATATCCGCTCATTGCCAGAACAACTCTCTGTCATCTCCTGAGGATAATTTCCTGGCTCCCGGCTTTAATTGTTTCCAGCACTGTTCTTGACTCACTCTGCATTCTCCAAAGAGCTCATCTTTCAGCAAGACCTCTGCATTTAATCAACTCCACTATTCTACCTTCTCCAATCCCATGACGTTGACTTCATCCATCACTATTCTACCTTCTCCAATCATTCAACCTCAGCTTCAACCACACTTTTCTACCTTCTCCAACCCCATGACTTTGGTATCGTCCATCAATATTCTATCTGCTACAATCCTTTGACTTCAGCTTGTATCTCACCACCACTCTGCTCAGTACTTAGTGGTTTGGCTGGACGTAGTGTGTCCCTGATAACTATCCCAGCCAAGTGGTTCTTGTCTGTGAGCTGTCAGGACCATGAGAGTGATCATGTCAGTTTAGGTGCCTGTGAGTGCTTTCTGTGCAAAATTCTATTGCTCTCATGCTCTGGAAAGATCAGAATCTTTTTGAACTTTCATCAGCTGCTTTGAGCATGCATTTTTCCATTCAGGCCACCACATGCAGCTAGTCTATCCTGTATGTACCATGGAACTGTGCATAGTATATGCAGCACTATTCTTCCACAAGAGAGTCGCTCAACAGATGCCTGGTTGAGAAAGAGAACACTGCACCAGAAGCAATCACGGCTTCACATAAAGTAACAAAAGCTGGGGACAAGGATGAGCTGACCTCCAAGGAGGCTATGCAGTGGAAGCGGGAGGAGTTCTTTGGTGTCGTTCCAGAATATCCCATAAATGTTCGATTGTGTTCAGATCTAATGACCGAGAAGACCATGACATGCGGATAACATAGGGGCCATGCTCCTCAAACCATTGGCTGACCACACATACTGACACACGTGGTCACCCACTGTGACCTCATGTGAATGGAGGCACGGTCACTCTGAAGGACATCCCTCCCATCAGCAAATAAATGCTGCATTGATTGGGTGAAGATAATTACTTAGTACCATGAAGTAGCAATTAGCAGTGACATACGTTGTGTGATCAGCCGTGCAAGTATTGAGCACAAGTTTCTACAATGTCCTTTCAATGTGTCAATCCATGCTATATGCCCTGTAGTTAGTACAACATTGGGGAGGGCTAGCAAGACAGAGGGGATAAAGGGAAATTGCAGTTGTCCTCAGTCTGTTTGTTAGAACTGAAGGAAGCTTCATCCTCTGATCATAAGAAATTCAGAAGTGTGTTATCACTATATAAAGTAGTAGTACCTACGTGGCTGTATAGATATGTACTAGATGTTACTGTTCCACAGGAACAACCATAGAGCAGAAGATACTTCAAAGTATAATAGGTCATAGTTCTAACTATTGCAGTCGTTCAGAAGGACACATCAGGTTACATCAGAATTCCTTCCATTAATACTGTATTTAATTTATGATAAACATGCAGTAGGTGCCTCAGGAATAAGGGGCACTTATTTCTGCCTGCCTCTGGGGGGTGGGAGTGGGGGGGGGGGGGGGGGTTTGCCAAGCTGATCTGAGTATTACTAATTTGAAAAAATTTGAGATATTACCTAATGGTCTTCTTTATATGTGACCCCTTTTTGTATTTTTGAAATACTGAGTATTTTGTTGCTATATTACTGTTGTTTTCTGTTTTTGGTGTTATCATTTAAAACATGTCCCACTTAAAGATCCCCAAATTAATTTCATGGATTCCAGATTCAATTTTAGCTGTATATAAAACTTACAAAAGTGCCTGATGGAGGCCGGTTTAATTTCTCAATATTTTGTATCTCTTTGTTCACACTTTGTTCACTGGTAAATACAGTAATTCTATTTTAGTCATGCTGACTACTGCTGTTCAAATCATCAAGCATTAAAATAGATGCATTATTTTATATTTTACTGGCAAAGTAACAAACACATTATAGAACAGGTAATGAAAGCTTGCCTATAATGTGTATCAATTTGTATGTTGCATTGTCTGCGCAGAGTGACAGACGCTGCTTTGTCCTCTGATTAAGATAGTCTGACACTGAACCTGACATTCTGCAGGAATGATTTGCCAGTTATTTGTCAGGTTATGTAATCCCAGCACTCACAAGGTAACAAAGGAAAAGTGTTTGCAAGGTTCTAACTGAATGAATTTGCAGTTCACATTTTCTCTGTAAGACTGGAATTTCTCACAAATTAAGATAGAAATTTATGACACAAATGTCAAAAGCAAAAACAGAATCATTTGGCTCCAGCAACAGAAATGTTCTTCTCTGTGGGGTTACAGTTCTGGGAGATGTAAGTATGAGAGTGATAATAGAAACAAATATAAACACTTGTATTCACAATCCTTAACTTCATCACAAGTTGGGTTACCTACGACTGATTGGAGATGAATTTAAGAATTAATTATTTACATTTTGTGATATGTTTTGATGCAAACCAAATATAAAGCCTAAAATTACACATTTACCTGTTGGTTTATGCTGTGTTATTTACTGAAAGTGCAAAGGTCTAAGATTAAAATATAAGTAAAAATATAAGCATGTCCGGGAGACTCCCAAATTCCGGGTTGGTCTCCTGGACTCCCGGGGAAGTGGGCAGGATGGGAGCCTCAATGATGCGAACCTTCATTTTGGTGCATCAAAAGATGCTTTCGCAACTTTGTAGTCTTGCCCTCTGGGAGATGCCGAAGGATGGGGGGGGAGTGGGAAGACGGAGCGGGCGGGGCAAATTGTGCCATTTTGGCCCCACCCCCTTCCATCCTCCGACTTCACCCTCCCACCCACTCGCATCTCCCGGAGAACAAGACTAGTTGCAAAAGCATATTTTTGATGCACCATTATGGCGGATTCACCGCCAATCGCGTCATTGGTGAAAGGCATAGGCAGAGCACTTATGTGAAACTCCTGCGCTTACGCAAGTGTGCTGTAGTTTATTATTTTATGAATAGTATCTCTATTTACCAAGCTAAAGAGATTGTAGTAACCTAATTGCAACTATGGGTCACAGAAGTGGTTGTTTGAGAATGCAGATGCTCTCCGGCCAGGAAACTGCTGCATTCTACAACAGATATACCCTGTCATGCATGTACCGTTAAGACAACAGAATCTCTATCATGTTCTGCATTCACGTTATTATTACAATGACTAAGCATAGCCTCACTTTAGAATGCTGCGGTTTCCTCAACAGAAAATTGCTGCAATTAAAAATGCCCCCCTAACACTGTCCTAAAGAACTGTAACTGTAGTTAGTTAGATATGTTATTTGCTTTTACTTGAAAGTTCCAGTATCTGTCCTCTTACATATTCAGTGACATTATAGCCACAAAAATCCTCCTATTGTTTCCATTGTTTAGCCTCAGTCAAAAGGTCTAGGAATGTAATGCTCACTACGCACCCTCTCCCTTAGCTTTTAGTATAAGCTTGTTGGTATAGGCCAATTTGTCCTCATCCTCCAAGTTTTGGATATCTTTCTACCTCAACCTAAACATCAATTTGTGCAGTGCAATGGTGAATAGCTACTCTGGTCACGGGTAAAGAACCACCAGCTCAATGTTGTCATTGGTGTATGATCCCCAAATACATAATTCAGATGCCAATGTGTGCTAAGCCTTAATAATCAAAAACCCTGCTACCCCTCCAAATCATCAGCATCCAGAGCACTTAATTGCAGGTCAGCTTGAGCTCCCAAAACACTATCCTATGCTGCTCTACCCATTAAGTCAGGAGCAAGTTGTTGCCAACGAACCCTTTTAGGGATAATGATAACATGAGTGACATGACCCCCGCTCGGGTTGGTTGTTAACAAGTATATTTTATCATTCCATATTCTAACAATCCATCGCTACTCAGATAATCCTGCTGAATAATACGCCAAATTCCGAAAAGCAGTATTAAAGGTCAAAGGACACGGGTATGGATGGCTTGATTTTCTTTGCTCAAAAAATAAGTAATTCTAACATTTAAAAGTGCACTTACATAATAGTCAATCCAAGGCAGACTAAAACTTTTTTCAATCCCACACAGTCAGCACTTTAATTCCTTTAGAGAGTAATTGCAGTTAACCTGTAAATTCTAAATAGAACTTTCTTCCACAGCAGGTTTCTGCAGTGTACATTAATGCACTTTTTTTTGCAAAATAACATAAACTGCACACAAGGCCGTCGCTACCATTAGGCGAACTAAGGCGGTTGCCTAGAGAGCGAACATTTTGGGGGTCCCTGAGACACTAAGTGAAATGTTATTTTTCCATTCATTTAATGTGTTCATTCTTCTCTGCTGTGACCCGTCGGCCTCCCCGCGGTCTTAAGTTACACGTACCTCCTTCCGCAATGGCTGAGGATGAAGACGGGTGTATTTAATGATTTAAATTAAATTTAAGCATGCCCTGCCCGCTTCCTGCCCTGTGCTGTGCTTCTGCCAGCCGCTACACCTCCATGGCAGTGACAGGCTAGAATGTGGTCCTGCACGGTGATGTCACAGTGGTAAGTTGTTATCAGAAAGTGTTTCATGATAAGTACCAGTGTTTTTATCCTGGTGAACTATCAATATTGTCACTTGCCATTTGCGGCACTGTACATAGCACCCTCCAAAAAGATTATTAAAAATAATTTGAGAAATGGGGGAGAATCAAAAATATTTTAAAAAATGATTTTTACATGTATAATCCATTTATAATACAAAATTAAATGATGTGACATTTTTGGCAAAACAGTTAGCAAACATGGTAAGGGAAATGGTGTGCAAACTGTAACTTAGTTAAAGATGCTTTCCTGCATATATCCATGTTCTCCTAAAATGAATGGTATTTCTATAGCTCACTTGCAATTGACATATGTACTATTCTATCTGTAAATTATATGAACTGTTCTGAATGTTCTAAAGTTAAAAGCACTGTCAAATGGAACCGTTCTATTCCAACTGTAACACTTACTGTACAATGTAGTTTGTAGACTATTCTAGGGCAGGATTCATACATTATGTTCATGTGTGTGCATATTATATGTATGCTCTGCCTATACTGTAACAGAATTGTGATGTGGCATTTTCCCCTGAAAATCATTTCTCCAGTCTACAACTGTGTATATTTTACTTTGGGAATCTGTGCCATGGCAGTTCCTGAACTTGTGGAACAGGTATCCAGAATTTAGGACATGAGTTTGGAGACATAGATTAAGTGGAGAGATTATACTCTACGGGCCTGAGTCATTAAGGAGAGGAAAGCACAAATAAGGAGTAACTTTGCACCTGGGCAAGACCATGTTGCATTGGAGAGGGAGGTAAATTTAAAGCGTGGGGACAGATTTACATTTGGAGTAGGGTATGTCCTAGATCAACTTTACATTTCAGTGTAAAAATAAAGCTATCAAGTATTTGTGTGCTAGATGAAAAAACAGCCAGTATTTAACTTATGTGTAAAATAATAAACTAATTTGCACCCCTTGCATTGTAACATGGTTTGTCCCAGAGAACATTTACTTTTCTTGCCTTACTTTCCTTAATGACTCAGGCCCTACATGTCTGGGGTCTACTCCCTTATCTTATGATGACTCTACCGGTCACCATTGCACAGGCCCCATTATGGAACGCTAGTTGCTGGTGTCCTCCTGAGCCATAATTGAGGAAGGGGCAGACTATGAGTGTACAGCATTTATTAAGCCTAACCGCCGTAAGTCCAGAAGATGCAGGCTGCTGGCTATTTCAGTATGCAATGTAATGCCCCCAATCCTCTTTCTTCTATATTGCATCAGGTACATTTCTTGCCCAGAGTAAACCAAAAGAATCACATGTTAGAAAGCATTAGCATTACAACAAGTAAGGACACATTACTTTAAATGGACCAGACATGGAGATCCCTAAAGATTAATGACTACATTCTAACATTGTGTGCTTGCAATCTCTGTTCAATTAAATTGCTCATGCAGAGCCAAAGGTGCTTTCAACGCTCAGTGAGTCCATCTGTATATTTCATCCCTGCACGCTGCTATTTTTAAGAAACATTAGGATATATTCTTGCACCAAACCATTGCTGTTAATGTTGTCTGGAGAAGGGAAGATGCAACCAGAGATGAAAAGGAATGTCATTTAAAAATTGTTTGTATATTTTCAATATATGTAAGTCACTCCAGGCACCCCTATTAGTATTATTAGGAGACTGGCATCCGAAAAATAGAAGCTACAGAATGTATTGTACTAAAATGTTTTCTCTGTTATTTACTCTAAAAGTAACTTTAAGAGATGACAGTTGCATTCATTTCTGTCTATCATAGACACAAGTTATTTGCTTTAGAGAAGGATCGTGTCAATAAAACGTGTAATTAATAGAGATGGTTCCATTTCGGACTTACTGGTAATACAGCCTAGATGGAAAACAAAATATGTTTTCTGTGAAAATGGTACATCTGTGAATTATACTGCTGCCACTACTCTGTGGGATAGCTGGGATCAAAAAAACAATCTTGTACTGTTAGATTATTATTATGAAAGAATAACGAGTTTAAAATCTTATCATAAGATAGAATGTTTAGAGTATTGTGAATACCTGTATAGACAACTGTAAAAGACATCCGCATCTTTGTCAACCTGTTACGAGTCGCGGCGGTGCTCAGCCGCCGCCACCCTCTCTTCCGCGTCCCGGCCGTCGCTATGACATCACCTCCGGGTCTCGTCCCGGCCGTTGCCTAGGCAATGGTCGGGACGCTGCAGGGCATAGCGCCGCGTCCGGGCATTAGATGCAGCCGGGCGCACGCGCTAATCATCAGGTGTGCTATGTGGGCAGCCCATAGGGCTAATTGTATCTTCAACCCCATTGGCCAGTTTTGCTTTATAAGGCAGGGAGGCCTTAGCCTCCCTGACGGTTATAGCTCAGTGCTCCTGTGCCTAGCCTGCTCCTGTGCCTCAGTGGTGTATTACAGGGTTAAACCATACAGAACAATGAACAAAAAGTACCAACACTTCAGAAACTCCGGCTAGTCATATGCAGTAAAGACGGAGCGGAAGAACAGGTATGGAGACAGGAGGGGAGGGGGCCCTGCTCATACGAGCTTACATCCTACAAAGACTTGTTTGTAGGAAACTCAACAGTCCCGAGTCGGGATAAAAATCCTGTCGGGATAGCAGAACATTCCCTTCAAACCCGGACTGTCCTGTCTGAACTGGGAAATATGGAATGTATGCTAAAATTAATGATCCTAAAACATACATAGCTAATATAACATACTGTATGAATAATACAGTGAGAAGGAGGGGTAAATAAGTGTGGAAAATAAGTAAGTAAAATAACAGAAAAATATAGAAATATTACAATATATCAAATATAATATATATATTTTATATATATATATATATATATATATATATATATATTAGGAAGGACAGACGATCTGTTCTCAATTATGAGTCCCTAAAAAAGGTAGATTTAATATAACATGTGATATCTATGCTATCTATGCCATATTTTATTTATAAAAGCTTTATTTAAAATAAACAAAACAAAAGTCTTTGACTTAACTTTTTTAATATCAGTGGCACTATAAGCTCAAATCTGACTCACACATGTGCACAGAGACGGGTCCGTTGAACCCATAAGTAAGACTTACCACTCTGGAGCCAGTATTGTTGTTAAGAATTAACCTTGGTTGAGCTGAATAATGCCAAGTAGACGCCATAGTTGTAAGGAGATATTAACACAGGTACTCATCAGTCTTTGCTCTCTGCTTACAGATTTCTATTGGTCGGTGGCATCTTTACCACGACGCTACGCTGCTTCTAAGGCTCATATAATGGAATGGAGCGCGCCTGTTAATGTTAACGGTAACTATGATTACTTCTTTAACCATATGGGCAGATATGATTAAATTCCCCTCCACACCTTGCATACAGTGGGGACCGTGCTTTGTTGCTAGAGATTTTTAACACCTTATATCTTGTATTTTGCACCCTGTAATGTTGAGTTGTTGATCATAGGTTTCCTATGAAGTGTGGATTAAAGAGAGTATACTGTGGTGCTACAATATGGTGGGAAATCAAAATTTAACCAGTCTGAAGAAAGCAGCATGCGGTGCTCAAATACACCTAATGATGGTCTGTGTGCCTGTTGCTATTGCTAATGAATACAGTAGCTTTGACGCGTTTCATGATTTCTTGATCCCTTTGTTAAGATGGGAGCAGTAGGTCCCAGCAGAATTGTGTTCGGGATTGACCTTCGAATAACAATGCCGTAGAGGGGTGCAGGCACTGAGTTTTCAAACTTCAGAGCAGTCTACTCAGGAACCAAACCAAATTTTGATACTTGTCTAAGGGTGCTTTTTTCACCATCAATCAATTAAATCAGCCACAATTACAACAAGTGGAATGTAGCATTAACAGGAGAAAAAATACTTATTTTAAATGGATTGGAAGGTATCTGTCAGTATTCGCACTCCTCTTTAACTTCAATTATTCTTATATGTCACAGTAGCAGGTGCATTATCCCATACATAGTAATATTTTATAGGTAAATGGAAATAAATCACACGTCATTGACAATATGCTAAACAACAAATGCTAATTTCTGAATGACAACTACAGTAGATAAAGATTGTTATAAGTAAGATACAATCTGTTCCTGTTTTAATATTCAATACTCTTTAACTGTCAGATAATGGCTCTTAATCAAGAACCTTACAAGGAATTCACGAGAAATGAGTAAACTAATAGCGATTTGATTCATTGCTGTTTTTAGGGATGGTTTCCAAATACCATGTTAAATAATTAAGTTTAAACAGTGCTCACGATTTATAACAATTCTTTATTATGCCACGTTCACTTACCACCAGGTATATGCTCTGCACACAAGTACATTCAAAGCACTGGGGTCATGAGTTTAATACCTGACCATGGCCTTATCTGTGTGGAGTTTGTATGTTCTCCCCGTGTTCGCGTGGGTTTCCTACGGGTGCTCTGGTTTCCTCCCACACTCCAAAAACATACTAGTAGGTTAATTGGCTGCTATCAAATTGACCTAAGTCTCTCTCTGTCTCTGTGTGTATGTTAGGGGATTTAGACTGTAAGCTTTAATGGGGCAGGGACTGATGTGAGTGAGTTCTCTGTACAGAGCTGCAGAATTAGTGGCGCTTCATAAAAAGATGATGATGATTCAAATGTATTAGTTATATTATAGGTAACCCTCACCACAGATGTCCTACTTCCACTTTTCTACCTTTTGGCCTGTGTTTTAATGTTGTACTTCCACTTAGTAAAAGGAGGTAGTGCGCCATTGTCCAAACCCCCCAGCTGGCGCCCCATAGCTGCTAAATGAAGATGATTTCATAGGACTCCCCTTACAACCCTGGATGAAGATCAGACAGGGCGAGTGGAAGGGAGTGGGGGTGTAATTGCATTGCAGAGCATTTGCCAAGCAGTGTCTACAATGTCACAATCCCTTTAAATGCAGTGTTGGTGCACCTACACGCCTCCAATTGTACCCACATGCAAACAACATTTCATTTTGTGGGGCAAGGTTTTAAAATGAGAATCATGAAGTTTGAAAAGAGAACATAATTACAGGTTTGTTCTGTAGATGGTGGGGCGACCGAAGAGCCTTTCTCTCCCCATTAAAGGACTTGATTTTTACAGGTGCTTAGGAGGTTCTGTTCATAGCGGCTCACCCTATACTTTCATTGAGATACTGGTTTTTATTTTTTTTTTTTTTTTTTTTACTATCCAGGTGCATTTGATGCAATGACCACAGCTTGATATACTCACAAATACCCATGTAATAAAAATGTTGAAATTCGTAAGTGTGACACATCATTAATTTAGGTTTAAAAGTTTAATTGTCTGCATGGTGGAAAAATAGGTGCATTTGCATAAAAGAAATGTACTGTATACTCCTCTTGTCTCGCCAACACAACCCATGCTGTATATACATCCTGTACTGTGGAACCTGTGGAGTCTTTGAAATAGACAATGATGATGATGATGATGATTACGAGGATGCATTTTTAACTCTCCAAAATTACCTTTGATTAAAAAGATGCAACAAGTTCCAGTGACTTGTGTTATTAAACTGAGAAACTGATTGACAGATGTCAGTCCTCGCTGATTGCTTGCCCCAAATGACTGCAGACAATTTGAATGATAATTGAAATAACAAATGTCACACACTATATTGAGCACCCTTTTCTGTCTAGGTATTAGATTCTTATAATGAATAATGGAAAGACTAACATTGACAGTTGTCATTCAAGTGATCGTAATCAGAATGGATAATTTAAAGAACACTGAGATTTGGGCATTTGGAGAAGCACATTAGACTTTTTTTGCACATAATCTATATAATCTGTATGTAATCTAGTGCAGGTTGGACTTTAATGAGATTGCTCTACCCATCCGACAGATAGCATTCTCATTAAATCACAAAGCAGTATATATATATTTATGTTAAAATATATATATTTTTCAATAAACATAAGTGTGACTGACTTCTGGTTTTGGTATGCCAGCACAAGGAAGTTCACGAGCTATGATGTGTGTGTCAAGAGAATAGCTCAATATATAGACACCCCAGGCCTGAGTCATTAAAGAGAGCAAAACATAACAAAGGAGTAACACTGCACCTGGGCAAAACCATGTTGCATTGGAGGGGGAGGTAAATTTAAAATGTGGGGACAGATTTATAGTTGGGGATAGGGCATGTCCTAGATCAACTTTACATTTCAGTGTATGAATAAAGCTATCAAGTATTTGTGTGTTACATGAAAAAACAGCCTTTATTTAATGTATGTGCAAAATAATAAACTAATTTGCACCCTTTGCATTGTAACATGGTTTGTCCCAGAGAACATTTACTCCTTTTTATTGCCTTACATTCATTAATGACTCAGGCCCATAATGTGTAATGCAAACCCACCTATAATACCTATCAATTCAAAGATCCCCATGACGTGCTAGATCCAAGCAATCAAAAGCTGAGCTGATGTCATGGTTGTCGACTGTAGTGAAGATGTGGATAGCGTTAGCCAGCCGGTACGGCTCTCACTGACCACTAGTTCCTATTATGACCTAGAGAGAGTGAAAACCTACATGATAGACCCACCGATGAAGACCCAAGTATCCTCTATCACAACAGCTATTAAGAAGCTGAAATATGAAATTGCCAATATTGCTAAGCAAGTCACTGCTAATGAGCACGGTATAGGAGAGATGTTTTCCAATATTACTTCTATTAAAAAGCACTGTGCTATGCTGCAGGAAAATCAAACACAGCTAATAGAGAAAATTGATGACCTGGAAAATAGATCCAGGCGAAACAATTTACGATTGGTTGAAAAATACAGAGGAACTTCACTTATGGAACTTGTTTCAAAACGACAGCCGCAGGTTCTTAAAATTCTGTAGGAACATGGCCCAGTTAGACTGGGACCACTGAGGGATGACACAGATGATAAACCTTGGGAGGTTATCTTCGGATGTCTAAACTATAGTCCTAAAGTCTCTGAATGACTTGCCAGTAGACAGACAGTCGATAACTGGCAAGGTATGCTTGGACTTGTAGTTTCACAACAACTGGAGAGCCACAGGTTAGCCAGGCCTGGCCTAGAAGATGCAAAAATCCATTATGTAGGGAAGAAAGAAATCATTTATGTTCCTGGTGTTTTGGTTTTTTTTAATCAAAGGGGTTAAGAACTAGGAAAGAATTTTTAGCCATCAAAACAAAGAAGGCTGCAAGTTGGCTCTTATCAATCCAGCCTAGTTGAGGATCTCTACTGGACATGACTACATGGAATACACTAGCCTAATTGGAAGAAGAGGATTCAGGAATCTCCTCCAAATTAAACTCCTGGAAATTTCAATTTCATTGGAAGAACTTTCTATCACTACCCAAGAAAGATAGGACATACGTTATATATTTTATATTTTATCTATTTCTGTTACCTGTTATATTATTTGCATTTTATTTGTCTAACTATAACCTGTAAGCAGCATTTATGCTTTCATACAATTGGGTATTGTGTTCATGGCTTTTATATTTTGTGTTTTGGGGAATCGTCGTCCTAATTGGACTTATGCTAAGTTTAATGCAGTCGCTTTCCAGGAGGAAGCAAGCTGTTCTATGGCTTTTATATTTCACCCAAAGGCTAAATATATTATAAATGGCACTATAATGGAAACTACTGAGGAACGGATCTAGGAGTCACTACTTCAGGTGACTTATAGGCAGGTAAGCAGTGCAACAAAGCAATGAGAAAGGCAAGTCAGATGCTTGGTTGCATAGGGAGAGGAATCAGTAGCAGAAAGAAAGAAGTAATAAGGTCACTGTATAGGTCATTGGTACGGCCTCATCTAGAATACTGTGTTCAGTTCTGGAGGCCATATCTCCAGAAGGATATAAATACATTAGAGAATGTGCAAATAAGGGCAACTAAAATGGTGCATGGACTACAGCACAAAACTTACCCGGATAGACTAAAAGATCTTAATATGTATCGTTTGGAGCAGAGAAGAGAAAGGGGGGACATGATAGAAAAGTGAAATATATCAAGGTACAGGAGGGAAACATTCTACAAAGGAAGAGAAGTACTAGAACACGAGGACATGTACTGACACAGGGGGAAGTAGGTTAAGAGGAAATCTGAGGAATAACTACTTCACAGAAAGGGTAGTGGATAAGTGGAATACCCTCCTATCAGAGGTGGTAGAGGCTAATACAGTAGAGCAATTTAAACATGCTTGGATAGACATAAGGATATATTATAAGAACTAAGGATCAAACAGGGTTTGAGGTGACCTTAGGTTAATACAACAATGGGCAGGCTGGATGGGCCAAGCGGTTCTTATCTGCTGTCAAATTTTCTGTTTTTATGTTTCACTTACAGTCAGGCAAGGCCATTTATTATTAAGTCTAATAACAGTTATAACAACTATATTCAGGCACTACTATGAAAACCTATAAAAATTAGATTCAAAAAATAGAGAACAAACAGAACCTCCCTGCCCAAATGTTCATTAAAGAAGTTATATAAAACTATTTCATATACTACAGTATCACACAGTGCCAATACACATCATGGAACTACTGGCCTGCTATAGACCAATATCTCCACTGAATGCTGCACATTCTTCACCAAGATCCCACATGTTCTATCGGGGGGGGGGGGGGGGGTGTGCTCATCAAACATTGGAAAAGTATTAACCATAATTTACCACCTTAATGTTATTGGCAGTTTTAATCCCATTTTGATATTGTCTTTGGATTCCGAAAAATTGTTTGATATGATCTCATCTATTTGAATCCCTGAGCATATTCCAGTGACCATATATATATATATATATAATGTACTAACCATATGACACGAATGATTACTATTAGTTTTGTATCAGCAAGCTTTCAAATATGCAGAGGCACAATGCAAGGATGTCCTATATCTCCAGTGCTCTTTGTATTGACCTTGCATACTTTAGCAGTCACTCCAATTGAAATTTTGCCAAGACTAACACAAAAAATCAGAAATGGAAATTTTCCCTATTCGCTGATGACATCATTTAATTCACAAACACAAGGTGAGTGGCTAGTGGCACTGTATAGAACAACACAGGAGTTTACAATCTTCTTCAATGCAAACAGTATACTGTCAGTTATCCTAAAGCTTATATATAGATCATTCAAGAAAAAGGTAGGAGCTGATAAATGCCAAGTGTCGAAACGCGTTGGTTATTGCAAAGAGATGTAATTATTTGAAAACGCGGCACTTCAGATATCCTGGGAATATAACATCATTTTAACTGAAGACCCATACACCATCCTGTGTTAATATTTTACATGTTTTATAAATAAAAGAATTAATATACTACGTGGAGCATTTTCCCCTTAGCTATGTATGAGTATTGACAGGAAAAGATGATCACTGTGTTGTACATAATAGAAGAGGGGAAAAGAGTTGGCTAACAGATGGATGAAAGGCAAACTTCATTGGAGTTCTTGTAAGTTCTTGTATTGGGTAAATAGAAATATGCACCATTTCTTCCCAATAAGGAAATATGATTGACATACAGCTTTCTCTTTTGACGTCTGAAAGTGCATTGACAAAGGGGTGAGCATGATACACAGTTGGTGGAATTTTCAACACATACACACTCCCTTTAATGTTAAACTTACATAATACCCTTGCCCGATCTACAACACTGTCATAATGTTTTCTGGTTATCTCTACCTTCCATTTGAAGACAATTTAAAGGACGACAGAACAGCATTTTGAGACTTTTCTTGAACGACACTAATTCTCCTATTTTAGGATATCAGTATTTTGATTATATTAAAGAAGGTCGAAAGCTCCCGTGTTGTTATTTGAAAGTTACAGCACCACTATCCACTTACCTTGCATGTTTTTATGTCTAAAGATTGGTGTTATCTATTTGAATGAATAGGGCAGCACTTCTCAGTGGCGTTTGATGATTATCTAGCTCTATATATATTATTTAATTCATATCCACAGACCTTAGTTCCACAAATCTGAAAGAGTATTAAATAGTTTAATTGATACCTGGTTGTAAAATTAACTTAAATCAGTTATTAATACTTACTCATGCTCAACACCCCTGAATTTCCTGTTTGAAACCCTCATATCTTCTCCGATTTTGAATTAGTTACAACTAAAATGAGATACCCAGGATTTTATATATTCCATGTTTGCAAGATTTGTACAGACTTAATTAGACTCCTATATTACTAAGTATTTACAAAATGCTACAAATATGGAACCCATTAAATCTATCCTTACTGGGACGTTATACAGTCCTTATCTTTTATTCCCAACTAATGGGCCAATCCCATGATAAACAACAGTTTGGCCCGATATGGCATTAGTGTGTACACTCCAGCGACTAACGATTATCGTTCCAAAGCACATCGTATCGTTGGATTTTATGATCGGACTAAAAATCTCGGTCAACGATGGAACGATGTCGTTCCAGTGACCATCGGTCTAGGCAGATCTCCATAAAGTTTTCAAAGTCACAATCTTTTCAGCCGATAGTTATGACAGATGAACAGCACAGAAGGTAAATCTTGTCAAAGGTGTATAGTGTGTACACATGAATCGGACATGCTGATCAGGACTTTCAGTCGTTGGTCAAATCATTAACAATATTGCATTGGGAGAAATTTTCTGTAGAGTGTACCCTGCCTTAGACTCACCAACTCAGTTTACAAGGATTGAACATTCCATGAAGGTTATTTAGAGTTGTGAAAGACTAGAGATAATTTTAATAAATTATGAGCCAAGGAGGTAATGTCTTTCCAAGTACGGTGACATTTTGTACTCCATTCTATTTAAGATAGCAGGAGACTGGCTTACCAATTATGACCATAATACAATAAAAAAAATATGCAACAAGAACTATTTGCCCTTCTCCCAGGACGCCTCGTTACACCTAATTAAGCTGAAATTTTCAGCTCATCGAATCCTTAATATACTCTTTAATGTATGTGTCTTCGATCTATGTATGTCAAACAATCAGGAAGGACACCACGCAGCTTTGATAGCGATAGGCCACGTAAAATATGGTAGAAGATATTACATTTAGCAAAGACATTTAATTTTAAAATGAGTTACCTATATAAAGAGTGGATTCATATTGATACAATCAAGAAGTATTCAATTTTGATAAAAGGCTTTCCCAGAAATTGCTGAAATGGATATGTTGCCTATACACATTGGGTTGGACGTAAATCTATTTGTTTAAGGTAAAATATGGAAATTGGCACTGCACATGCCCAGTCAGGGCCATCTTAACAACATTATGGGCCCCCGGGCAAAGCAGTGCACCGGGGCCCCTAGATATAGATATAGATATATACAGATACAGATATAGATATATAGAGATAGATAGATGTACTTGCTCAGTGACCCTTGAAGGGTTTTTTTGCAGGTTTTTTTCTTTTGCAGGATTATTTATTCTCATTAAGAGCCGTGCCTATGTGGCCCCCTTGCCCGCGGGGCCCCCGGGCAGCTGCCCATCGTGCCCAATGGAAAAGATGGCCCTGTGCCCAGTACCTCTACAGCTGATAGTGCTTTTTTCATTCCTCGTGAATTATAGGATTATAATTACATTTTTGCAGTGGGCTATGATTCAATGCTATTGGATTATTATGCCATTTTGGGAGCACCAGAGAATGATGGGCCTTATTCATTAAGGAACTTAGGCAAGAAATTGAGTAAGTTTTCTTACTCAAGTTTTCTGGACAATACCTTGTTACAATGCAAGGGGTGTAAATTAGTTTATTATTTAGTAGATAAGTTAAATAGTGGCTGTTTTTTCCTGTAGCACACAAATACTTGATAGCTTATTTATACACTGAAATTTAAAGTTGATATTTGTGTGCTACATGAAAAAACAGTCAGTATTTAACTTGTGTGCAAAATAAACTAATTTACACCCCTTCCATTGTAACATGGTTTTGTCCAGAAAACTTGAGTAAGAAAACTTACTCAAATTCTTGCCTAAGTTCCTTAATGAATCAGACCCGATATGTTCATACTGACTAATTTATTTCATCTCCATAGAAAACCTTCATATTAAAATTAAGCATAAAAGTCTTAATCCTAAAGTGTAATCTGTAACTTTAGTTGCAGGAAACAATGACACTTTGTCCCGTACACTAAAATGCCACTGGTTGAATTGAACTAGGTGAGATTGATACAATATAGAAAGATAAAGATGAAACATGAGCATGATAATAATCAGCTTCTGAGATGTGTAATATTGTGTACTGCACATTTGCACTTTGTTAGTAAATCCAACCTACTTAGAGCTGTAGACTTTAGATTAACATTTTAAAGTCCGTATTAGTCACTCTGACACAGGCCTCACATGACACATCCTGCAGTGCATTTGGCAGGAGCTTCAATGACCAATAAAGCTCAACTTTAATGTTTCACGAGCAACAGTGTCTAAGGTGACATCAGCATGAGAATAAAACATCAGCAGCAGAGGGCAACAGTGAGCGAAAGAACATCCTATATCCATGCATTACCTGTCTGCTGGGCAACACAACCAGGGAACTGCATATCAGTTGACTGCTAATTTTATCCTGTGGCACAAGCAGCCGGTTTCATAAAAAATAATTTCTCCTGAACTATTCCAGGCATTTGTAGACTCGAGGCCACCCCACTTGCAGGCAATATTGATCACATGTAGTGGCCCGATGCCCTATTAGTGACCTTATTCTCCATCCATATCAGGCCTATTCTTTCAGACTAATTGAGTTACTTGATTTTATTTACATTGAACCACTGATAATTTGCAATGTACTTTATGTGCTAGCAGCTAGATATTAATGAACACCACATGTACGTACATTATTTATCTACTTTACCATAACATGGTGAGTATTGATTTTTCCTTTGTAATAAGCATACTGACTAAAAATAGGCAGGCAAATAAGCACTAAGAAAAGATAGAAATAGGTACTATAAATTCAGCATTAACCATAAAAGGCCTGATACATGCAGAAATGTAAATAATGATACATGCAGAATTTTGCATAAAATTGCTTTGCTGACGTCCAGAACCAGACCTTACGCCAGTGAACGCAGCAACGTCCAATTAATCTTCGAGTGCAAAGGACCTTTTATGACAATCGATTTTATGTGCGTAAATGGGGAGGAGGCTGGGCTTATGCACATAGTCAATGTACAGTAATATCTTTCCAAGCAACGTTCGATTCAAGCTTTTTGCATCTCTAAGGTACGTATTTTTCTGTCGTATCCCTTGCACCAGCTACAAGTCCCGTGTAAGTGCAGAGTGATTGTGATGACGGCTGCGTAAACACGCTAGAACATGTGTTTGCAATCAGCAGAAACTGTAAAAATGCATTTTATGTAGAGTGAATGTTGATAAAATCCAGATAAATATATTTTATATGGGGGGAGGATGGAAAAAAAAAATCCACTTTATTTTTAAAATATTTTGCCATTAATGACTATGGGCCTGACTCATTAAGGAACTAAGGCAAGAAATGTCTTACTTAAGTCTCCTGGACAAAACCATGTTAAAATACAAGGAGTGCAAGTTAGTTTTCTATTTTGCACAAAAGTTAAATACTGTCTGTTTTTTTAAGTAAGAAATTCCTTGCCTAAGTTCCTTAATGAATCAGGAACTATATTATTAAAAGGTGACATCAATTGAATATTTTTTTTCTGTGCATATTTTTGGGACTTTATATTCCCCATGTGTATTGGCTGTATCCTGCAGTGTATTGTCTGTTCCGTCAACAGACGTATAATTACATCCACCCCTTGATGAATACGGACGTACGTCTGCCTCATTTAAGTGCATTTTTTAAAAACGCACCATACGTACGTTTTGTGTGCCTTTAATGAATGAGATCCAAAAGACAATTTCTTTATTATTAACAATTTTTTTTATTTCTTTAATTAAACAAATGAAAAATGTCATACCAAAAATGTCCTAATGCATTAAGAATTACAATGAAAGACAACATACTTGCTTATGTTTTTTGGTAGTAAATTGATATATTTTATCCCTTGCAAATGACCTCTACTCAAAGGGAGTGTACAGTGCTTTAAGCAAGCCGACTCTGATGGGGTACACTGGGGCATAATGTGCAATAAACGTCATTTTAGAATAGCTGAAATACGAAACTCAGAACTTAAATTAAAATGCTAGCACACTTGATCAATAACACCTATTCTGTACCCACCTTGTTTGAGATATATAATGATTATTACTATTATGTGCATTATGCTAGTTCAGTCTGCTAAGTATCCATAGCTTCCAAAATTGCAGCCATTGCAGGGGGGCGTGACCACATCTTAATGGTGGGTGTGGTCACATCACAATGTGGGTGTGGTCATGCCTCTAGAGGGCTGCCTAGCGCTTTAAAGCACTAGGCTGCCCATTAGGAATCTCCCTTGCCCTCCAAACACTGCAGCACCTCCCAACGTCCCTGGGCGGGACAGAGGGACAGAAACCTAAAATGAAATCGGGACAGTTGGGAGGTATGAGTACCTGCAGCTCTGTTATGTGTAGCCTTTGCTTATCTAGTTTGTACTATGTGACTGCTGTATAGAAACATAGAATTTGATGGCAGATAAGAACCGCTTGGCCCATCTAGTCTGCTCATTTTTTATTAACCTATGGTAACCTCAAACCCTATTTGATCATTTATTCTTTATAAGGATGTCCTTATATCTATCCCAAGCATGTTTAACTTGCTCTACTGTATTAGCTACTTATCCACTACCCTTTCTGGGAAGTAGTTTTTCCTCAAATTTCCTCTGAATCTACCTCCCCCCAGTGTCAGTGCATGTGCTCGTGTTCTAAGACTTCTCTTCCTTTGTAGAATGTTTCCCTTCTGTACCTTGTTCCATAGCCGGATTAAGGGGGGGGCACAGGGGGCACGTGCCCCGGGCCCCCCTCTCTCCGAGGGCCCCCCACCTAACCTCTACTGATTTTTTTTTTTTATTCTCCTTTTTTTTTATTTTTTCCATGGCGGCCCACCGGCGGCGGCGCGGGGGGGGGATGTGTGTGTGTTGCGGACGGGCGGGTTCGGGGCTCCCTTCGTTGGTGGGGGGAGCAGTAAAAAAAAAAAAAAAAAGTAGATACACTACTCACCTAATCACAGCGCCGACATCCCTCCTCCTTCCTCTCTGCACTGTTAACTCTGAATGACAGGCGTGATGTCATCAAGTCACGCCTGTCATTCAGTGAGGAACAGCGCGGAGAGGACCAGGAAAGAAACAAGAAGACAGAAGAGAAGAAAGAAGCGAAAAGAAAGGTAAGTAAAAAAAAAAAAGGGAATAACGCAGAAAGGCACACTATGGAGGAAAAAGGAAAGAAGAGAGGCACAGTAAGGAAAAAGGGGGATAAGAGAGGTACAGTAAGGATAAAAGGGGGATAAGAGAGGCACAGTAAGGATAAAAGGGGGATAAGACAAGCACAGTAAGGAAAAAAGGGGGAGAAGAGAGGCACAGTAAGGAAAAAGGGGGAGAAGAGAGGCACAGTAAGGAAAAAGGGGGATAAGAGGCACAGTAAGGAAAAAAGGGGGATAAGAGAGGCACAGTAAGGAAAAAAGGGGGATAAGAGAGGCACAGTAAGGAAAAAAGGGGGAGAAGAGAGGCACAGTAAGGAAAAATGGGGAGAAGAGAGGCACAGTAAGGAAAAAGGGTGAGAGACAGCATGAGGAAAAAGGGGGGGGGAGAGGCACAATAGTGGGGACAATTAATTTAAGGTGGGGTGGTTTGGGCGCTACTGAATGTGGGGGTGAGTTTGGGGAGAATGAGGTCCCTTTATTAAATGTGCCTATGAATTATTTAATGGCAGTGACGGTTGCGGGAAATAGGTATATTTCTGAAATGTAAATACTATTAATTTATTGCTGGGGCTGTTTATAGGGAGGGAAATAGGTTTATTTATTAAATGTGAATATTATTATTTTAATGTTGGGGCTGGAGGAAGGCCTAATTATTAATCATGGGTGGTACTGATTTAACGCTGGGGGTGGCTGTAATTTTCTAAATGTACCCATTTTTCCAAATAGGGGCCCTAACATTCCAGGATCCAGACAAGCAGCAACTAAAGAAACCTGCAGCACAGGTGGTGAAAGTGAGAAGAACAGGTAGGAGAGAGCAGCAAAGTCTGTGAAATGTTGTTATTCTAGTGGGACAATCCCAATTTTTGGTGACTGTTCAATGGTGTACACAACAATGCAGGTTTTTTGTCTGTAGGAGGGTGGCCTGGCCATGCCCAATGATGCATTATCAATGGTATTTTAATTTGCGGTATCGTTGCTAGTTTTAATGTGCATTATAAATTTTATTTTTAAAGTGCGGTATCATTGCTAGTTTTAGTGTACGTTATCAATGGTATTTTTAATGTGTGATATCATTGCTAGTTTTAATGTGTGGTGTCAATACCCATTTTAATGTGGTGTTTTGATGATTGTTTTAACGTACAGTATTTTAGTTTGTGGAAGCAATGATTTTTCTTATGCAGACAACCTAAGCGAGCCCTCTGGGAGAGCTGTAAGTGTCATACTGTGGGCTGTAGGTGATGTAATGCAGGATGTGTCACTATGCCCTTAATTTTAGATCTTAGGGGCCCCCCTGTCTTAAGTGCCCTGTGCCCCCCGAAGCCTTAATCCAGCTGTGCCTTGTTCAAACCCAATATATAGTTGAAAGTTTCTATCATGTCCTCCCTTTCTCCTCTCTGCTCCAAACTGCACATATTAAGATCTTTTTGCCTCTCCGGGTAAATTTTGTGCTGTAGGCCATGCACCATTTTAGTTGCCCTTCTCTGTACATTCTCTAATGTATTTATATCCTTCTGGAGATATGGCCTCCAGAACTGAACACAGTATTCTAGATGTATCCCAGGCAGACTCCAATGCTGCTGTGTGGGAATTTCTGAAAGGCTGTGTAAAGTCCTCTCAGCTCTGAAATATTATATGTTTTTACCTGTACAAGTATCTCCCTAACATTTATTACACTAATATTTAACAAAAAAAAATTGTAAAAGCAGACATTTTTGCCTTTTTTATTTTTGACAATTTTAGGTACTTAGAAGGCAAAATATATTAAAATAGGCGCTAGCAAGTCAAATAGGCATTTATAGGCACCATAAACGTGGCATAGCCTACTCACAAATCATCTGAAATGGATTTTTACCTCGACAGCCTACATTTTCCGCTTAAGGAATAAAAAAATAAGCATTTAAGGAAAAATGCTCAGTCTAGTCATAATTCACCACACATGCAAGCAGATATACTCTCACCATACTGTGTGATGTGAGCTACACTCAGTATATCGTTTGTGCTGTAACTAATTTAAATCTTCTGCAGTATGCACCAACCCTGACAGAGATCAGTCAGCAGAGGGTGAGATTATAGAACTGATATACGTATATATCGCTCACTTTATGCCTTGTAGACAGTGTTATATTATGTGTTATATTATAAGTGTTTACATGCTTTTGTATTTAGTGTCTGACACATGGGACCAGAGTGTGCCGATCTGCTTAGATATGAAATAAGCTGAATAAAATTATTATGTACAACACAGAGATTCCGCACTGCACACAGAAGGCTGTGTGTTACTTATCTATTCTTTTGATGAGAATGGCCTAAAAGGTGTCATTTTGTGGAACAATTTAAACTATAACTGAGAAGTGACATGTCACAATGTGGTCACTGATATCTGAAAATACAAGTTTAATATAACAGTGATTGACTAGACACATTTCAGAATAAGAAAATTATACCTAACATACAAAATGCTCTCAGGTTAAAGATCACTTGGATTCATAAATGTATATGGACGGGACTTGCATGTAAATTAGAGATGGGCGGGCTCTGGAACCGAGAACCGAACCCACCCAAACTTTGGGTATCAGAGTACTGAGCCAAGCAGGCTCGGTACTCTCCCGCCCGCTCGGAATCCAAATCGAGGCCGAACGTCATTGTGACGTCGTCGGGGCTCGGTTCTCGCTATACTTGAAGATTATAAATACACGCCTCCACAGCAATCCATCGCCATTTGACAGAGGGAGAGAGCAGGGTGTAGTCACAGGCTGATTAGAGCAGGGACAGAGAATACAATATTCTGATTCCAATTGTGCTAACGAAAATCGCTAGAGAAGAGAGGAGGATAGAGGATTTTTATTTTTTTTTCAATATTTGGCACTCAAAGTGCTTTTTGGGTGTCCCCCATTATTTTGCCTAAATATTTCTGGCTGTCAAAATTACTATCTGTCAGCAGTATCTACCAAATAATTTTTAGCACTCCCCAGTGCTTTTGGGGTGTCCCCCATAATTGTGCATAAATATTTCTGACTGTCAAAAGTCATATTTGTCAGCAGTATCTACCAAATAATTTTTAGCTCTCCCCAGTGCTTTTGGGGTGTCCCCCATAATTGTGCATAAATATTTCTGGCTGTCAAAATTACTATCTGTCAGCAGTATATAAAACAATTTGTAGTACTACAAGTGCTTTGGGCTCAGAATGGATTGAAAGCAGTCCACATATGAGCAGAATGAGCAACCAGGTTCTGTCACCAGTCCTGATGGTAGTGTTCCCAGCACGTCATCTGGGCAAGGCGATGTCAAACTACACAGTGTTTCAAAATCAGTCCAAAAAACACACACCATAAAAAAATGTACCTTGTTGAAGCGAAAAAGAAGTGTAACTGAGGAAAAGTTAAGTGTCGATAAAAAAAAAAATTGACAACATGCCATTCTACACACGCAGTGGCAAAGAGAGAATGAGGCCTTCACCTTTGTCCATTAGTGGCAGGTCAAAAAATGTTACCGAGCCTACAAGTGGTGCACAACTACTGTTACGCGTCAAAGCCGAGCTGCAAGATAACAGTAAGGCATTAGAGGATAATGTTTGCTCTGATTCAAAAATGACACCAATCCCTGTGGAGAGTCCATCCAACAGTGGGATGTCTAATCGTGAGTATTCTGTTAGTGTACCCATAAAGAAGGCCCCTTTCAGCAGTTCTGCTGATGTGTACCCGAACAGCCCGAGTGTAGTCGGTGATATACAAATTGAGGATGCCACTTTGGAAATAGAAGAGGATGAGGGGGAGATTTGTGTAGGCGACGAGGGTGCTAATGATGATGTTGATGATTATGATGCAGACAGACACCAAACTGCCTTTCTCAATTTCTATTTATATTCTAGAGTCTATAACGGCTGAATAGTTTTCTATTTTACTCCTAGTGGAGAGGGGATCTGATGCAGTCAGATACTAAACTACCGTGGTCCATTTATTTTTACTTTCTATTTCCACAGTCTATGCAAGCTGCTTTTTTTCTATTCAACTACAAGTGGAGGGTGTAATATACACCCAAAGATGATGGCTGCATTGCCAATAGGCAAAGATGAAGAGGAAGACAACCAGGTTTGTGTGGAGAATTAAGGACGGCCTACCAGGGATTAAACTGTTTTCTTCCTAATTTATTAGCTTTAGAATTACCTTACTTATCCAAGAAACAGGTGGAGCACTAAATTAGGTTATTTTATGCACAAAAACATTGATTTTTAAACAAAATTGCAAAACAAAACCAAAACACAAAGGTAATCCAGATCCAAAACCAAAAACAGAACCAAAACACCGGGGTCAGTGACCATCTCTAATGTAAATGGATGTTTTTTTTACCTTTACATAGACTGACATTTACTTGGGTCGGACCCAGGAATAACCCTCCAAAAGACCTAGATCTAGTACATACTTGCCAACTCCCCCAGAATGTCCGGGAGACTCACGAAATCTGGGTGGGTCTCCCGTACTCCCGGGAGAGTATGGTCTCCTTCATCTGCCCACTTCCTAGTGAAGAGGGCAGAATTAAATACAAAATGGCATTTGGCCCCGCCCCATGCTGTAAAATGACGTCATTACGTCACAGGGACGGGACCAAAATGACGCGATTTGTGGAGCCACGCCCGCCTGCACGCCCACCTGCCCCTGGCAGCTCCCGGATCATACTTGCCATAAGTAGTTCCCGGTTCATGCGACCCAGGTAGATGCCCCTGGACCCACTCACACTGAAGCCTCTTCCTGGGTTTTGGAGGCAGTGTGAAAGGGGTATTAGTGAGTGCTGGAGAACTCTTTGATAAATTGTCCCGCAACTTCAATCAGCCTTTCTCCTGCTAAAGGTATGAGATAGACTATAAATATATTACAAAGTATTGTGTTTGATTGTGTTGACTAATTACAATTTATAGTATTTTAATTAATTTGTTAATCTTGTTATCTTTTCAACTGTTTGAGGGTTCAATGTATTCTTTGTTCCTGTCAATGTTATGTTTGACTGTTTTTTTTTGTGCTCAGAAAAACTCTTTCAATAAAAATACACCTTTTTTTTTTTTAAAAAAAGTGGTATTTTCGCAGGAGTTAAGGCTGGATAATAAGGTCCCCTTAGTGTTGTTGTTATCTATCAGCATGACACTGTAACTCCCGTCAGCAAGAATGGTCTGGGGGGAGACATCGACCCTCTCAAAATAATAAGAGCAATATTCACTTTCCAAATAATCATTTACAATAAATGTAATGTAGATATGTGCACACAATGGTTTCACATTTCATTGTGGGCAAAGAATCTCTAATAACAAGCTTTGTGTGCTACAGCCGGTGTTTAGAAACATTTCATTTCCGATGATCAAACAATTACAAAGATTACTTCTTTTTATGATTAGTATCAGAAATAATTATTTTGGTTGTAAAAAAAAAAAAAACAAGCAAGGTTGACGTTGGCGAACGTTTGAGTTTATTGAATATGAAAAAAGTGCATAATGAGAAATAGAAAAGCTGTATAAATAAATAAAACAAGGTCACATTGCCAATGAATGCTGCTCAAGTTACATTTTGGTGTAAGCCCAATTCCATTATCCAAGTCTTGTGATTAAACATCTGTTAGGGCCCTGGCTGTTATGTTTATTAATTATGAGGCCTTTGGATTTATATGCCTCATTAACATGTAATGTATCTTCTTGTTTACATGCCCATTTTTGTCATTTGTTTTTTCTTTCCTACTTTTTTGGAATGTGTTTTATATTCTTCTTACATTATTACTGTCCAATGAATATATTAAAGTATCTAATCTAAACTACCGTAGGGCTATTACGATTTAGCATACCTGCCTGCTACTCCTACCTTGCTTGCTGGAGATCTGGGAACAAGTTGCGAAATGACGAGGTGGTCCGGGACCGCTGACACGGATCGCGGTGAAAGTGGGTGGTGCAATCACAGTTGCGTTACTAACAACCTATTCTGGAGTGACCGTAATAATTCTAATTATGCGTCGCTGCCCTAGCCACAAGCTATCACAGAAAGCCGCAATTCCTTCACACAGCATAGAGCTGAGAGTCTACTTTTCTTCCATAAAAAAGAAAATACATTATTAAACAAAAAAAGAAAGTAATATTTTAAGTAAAGTTAAATATATTTCTCAAAAACTAACCCCTCCAATATTATAAGAAAATTACCCACCTACTTATTTGGAATATAAGCATATTATAAGGCACAAGACTGCTCAGTGATGTCTTATAATCCACACTAAGGGGCGCATTATACAATATAGTATATTGTAATCATGACCAGTAACCAGGTCATACTGGATAGGTGTTGTATGCTATGTTTTTGCAGAGTACTATAGAATGATATTATGATTATCATATGTGAATACTTATCACCCAGAGGTTTTGGCAGTGATCACAGACAGTCATTTACAGGGGATAGGGGGCTTACCATAACTGTTTTAACTTGGTACTCACTGCTAAAGACTGCAGGTGAGATGATATGATGATATGATGTTTGATGATCATATCCATATTCTTTTATATTGGGGAGAGGGTGTATAGTGTCCGATGTCTGTATAGAGTGTAACAGAATTGTTCTATGATCATATCCAGTGGTTGTTATATTGGGGAGGGGGTGTATAGTGTCCGATGTCTTATAGAGTGTAATAGAATTGTTCCATGATCATATCCATCATCAGTATCATTTATTTATATAGCGCCACTGATTCCACAGCGCTGTACAGAGAACTCGCTCACATCTGTCCCTGTCCCATTGGAGCTTACAGTCTAAATTCCCTAACACACACACAGACAGAGAGAGACTAGGGTCAATTTTTGATAGCAGCCAAATAACCTACCAGTATGTTTTTGGAGTGTGGGAGGAAACCGGAGCACCCGGAGGAAACCCACGCAAACACAGGGAGAACATACAAACGCCACACAGATAAGGTCATGGTCGGGAATTGAACTCATGACCCCAGTGCTGTGAGCCAGAGGTGCTAACCACTTTGCTACCGTGCTGCCCAATATCCAGTGGTTGTTATATTGGGGAGGGGGTGTATAGTGTCCGATGTCTGTATAGAGTGTAATAGAATTGTTCTATGATCATGTCCAGTGGTCAGGCCATACATACAGTATTTATAACTGTATACATTTTTTTTATTCACTTTAATCAAACATCTATATATATATATATATATATATATATATATATATATATATATACACAAGTTAACCCGTGCATGATACTCATGCATTCTAGTCAAATCAAGCTACTTAAGGTGTTAAAAAGGTTCTTGTCATGCATTTGGGCCTAGCCCAGGCCTCCTCAGGGGAAGAGCGTTACTTCCCGACGTAAGCGCCCTTTTTTAACGTGGTTTTGTCCACATGTCACCACCTCATCATTTTTCTCCATCACCTCATCCTTCATCTTTATCACCACATCTATCCAGATGTCTATCCAGACACAGGGATCTCTCTCAGCGGTCCTGAGTATCACACTCCTCTCGCTCTGTCACCCCCGGCAACCACCAACCACTCCCCACTGTCACCCCCGGCAACCACCAACCACTCCCAACTGTCACTTCTCCTTCAAGAAATATATATATATTTTTTTAAAATCTTTATAAACACTTTTAATAATTAACAAATTAAATTAACAAATTAAAAAAATCTTGGTATACCAAATTTCAGCCCTTTCTGAGGTTTTTTTTCCACACACACTAAGAATTTAGTAGGTCAGTGTATAACTCCGCCCAGCAGGTGGCGCTGCAGCTTGGTTTTATTTTTTTCCACACACACACAGACAGACTAACACACGCCACTAAGCATTTATATTATAGATATATATATATATATATATATATATATATATATATATATATATATATATCACCTTGGGTGGACTATACATTTGACTGCTATTGATCCACATCAGCAGCTCACACATGTTGTGCTTGCTGTCCCCCAAAATATAACTTACTGACTGAGTGGCTTTTGTTCTCTGCTTTTCATAGTCAATATTAAGTAGGTCTATTGTCCTATATCTACATTGAGTATTTCACACAGGACACATATACATTCATCTGTCTAACCACAAAGTGTCTCTAGAATTGATGCAAATCATACATGTTCCAGTCATGTAAATCTGTTCTTCTTACCTACAAATACTGACTTCTGCAATATAAGGTAAAACTGATTTATATTAAACTTATACTGCTCAAACAAATCTGCCGCCTTTTCTACAAACAAAACACCTGTCTTCCTATATCTATTATATTTGTGTCTTATTAATGATCTAATAATTTTCTCTATAGAAATGATATGAGGAAAATTCCTATTGGTATACACTTTGCAATTACCACATTACGACAAGGCGTAATAACCCGCGGGGGCGGGATAACAGGAATATTACTGAGCAGGGGAGTAACACTCAATTGCCGGGACACACAGCAAAAGTGGCCGAACCCCTCTCATCACCAGAGGTAGTTACGCCACTAATTTTTAGATTTATACTGCAATATCTTAGTTGCCAACATTTAATATAAGTTCCAGGTTCCCCCAATCATTGGACAATTGCATCATAACACATCATGCACTGTGCAAACCTGCCAGATTAACGGGACTTTATTATAATATATTTCTAGTATGTTAGATTCTCCTCTTCATTAAATATTAACTTTTAAAGCCCGTAGAATAAAGAAGGAAGTTACATTCTAAAATGTAGATACTTCGGAAGAAAGGAGTGAATATAAATCGTCTTTTGATACTATCCCTGTTTTTTGGACATAAATTGCTCTGGAAAAAAAAATGTTGTCTATCAAGTGGTAATTTGACCAGGAAAATGTTCTGCCGCGGACTAGAGAGGATGGCAACCAAATCGCCAGCAAATGATAGTCAAACATAGCATTGTGCAAAGAAGAGCTATATTACCATTGTGGTAGGGTATTCCTCCAGGCCAGTGACCTCTTTTAATACCTCCTTATAAAGAGGTGTGTGAGGATGTTCACAAGATTTACCGTTACGCCCAGTGGTAGAAGTGGGGTGTATACGGTGGTATGTCATATCGCCACTTCTACTACTGCCTTCATTGTAACACTATCACATTCTAGTCACTTACATTATACATATATATATAGTGGTAGAAGTGGGGTGTATACGGTGGTATGTCATACTGCCACTTCTCCTACTGCCTTCATTGTAACACTATCACATTCCAGTCACTTACATTATACATATATATACAGTGGTAGAAGTGGGGATGTATACAGTGGTATGTCATATCGCCACTTCTCCTACTGCCTTCATTGTAACACTATCACATTCTAGTCACTTACATTATACATATGTATATACAGTGGTAGGAGTGGGGTGTATACAGTGGTATGTCATACTGCCACTTCTACTACTGCCTTCATTGTAACACTATCACATTCCAGTCACTTACATTATACATATATATACAGTGGTAGAAGTGAGGTGTATAGAGTGGTATGTCATATCGCCACTTCTCCTACTGCCTTCATTGTAACACTATCACATTCCAGTCACTTACATTATACATATATATACAGTGGTAGAAGTGAGGTGTATACAGTGGTATGTCATATCGCCACTTCTCCTACTGCCTTCATTGTAACACTATCACATTCTAGTCACTTACATTATACATATATATACAGTGGTAGAAGTGAGGTGTATACGGTGGTATGTCATATCGCCACTTCTCCTACTGCCTTCATTGTAACACTATCACATTCTAGTCACTTACATTATACATATATATATACAGTGGTAGGAGTGGGGTGTATACAGTGGTATGTCATACTGCCACTTCTACTACTACCTTCATTGTAACACTATCACATTCTAGTCACTTACATTATACATATATATACAGTGGTAGAAGTAGAGGTGTATACGGTTGTATGTCATACTGCCACTTCTACTACTGCCTTCATTGTAACACTATCACATTCCAGTCACTTACATTATACATATATATACAGTGGTAGAAGTGGGGTGTATACAGTGGTATGTCATACTGCCACTTCTCCTACTGCCTTCATTGTAACACTATCACATTCCAGTCACTTACATTATACATATATATACAGTGGTAGAAGTGGGGTGTATACAGTGGTATGTCATATCGCCACTTCTCCTACTGCCTTCATTGTAACACTATCACATTCCAGTCACTTACATTATACATATATATACAGTGGTAGAAGTGAGGTGTATACAGTGGTATGTCATACTGCCACTTCTACTACTGCCTTCATTGTAACACTATCACATTCTAGTCACTTACATTATACATATATATACAGTGGTAGAAGTGGAGGTGTATACAGTGGTATGTCATACTGCCACTTCTCCTACTGCCTTCATTGTAACACTATCACATTCCAGTCACTTACATTATACATACATATACAGTGGTAGAAGTGGGGTGTATACGGTGGTATGTCATACTACCACTTCTACTACTGCCTTCATTGTAACACTATCACATTCCAGTCACTTACATTATACATACATATACAGTGGTAGAAGTGGGGTGTATACGGTGGTATGCCATATCGCCACTTCTCCTACTACCTTCACTGTAAAACTATAGCATTCCATTGACTTACAATCCCTTTACATTTTTCACTTTGATCACTGGTTACGCCACATACAGGTAACATTCATATTATGGTGTGATTTACTCTTCTCTTTATCTGTACTTGACGTGGAACCTGTAGAGTTGGAGGCAAAACGTGGGCGGAAATTTCACCTGTAAAAACCACATTTTGCGCCGTATATAGAGGTGCAGGTATCTTATGGTAACCGAAACTCTACATGGTAATAAAATGTAATAAAATAGTAATAAATTGTCTATGTTTGAGTAAGTTACGATTAAACATACAACAGCATATCATAAAGTAGAGACGACAGTTGATGATGATGACTGTTATGTCCCCTTCTTTTTTCCCGGTCGGCAAAGCCAAGGTTAAAAATAAAAAACCCTCAAACAGCGCCGAACACATGCTCCACTAGGAGTCATGTTCATAAAATAAAAGCAATTAGTTCAGATGGGGTTCTAGCACTTTTCCCCCAATGCAGCAATATACAGAAATGTCCCCAAGTGTTCCGTCCAGATACAGCAGCTATATATGACTTATACAGAAGTCTAACATGAGTTTTCACAGTTCTCTAGATCCCACGCTAAATTAAATTGAAGATTTCTATAGCTCTCAAGAAATAAAATCTCTGACTTTTAATAAAGTGGCTAATAGCGTGCATCCTCGGTTGATTTTGGCATGTGAATTGGGCCCAAGGAAGAAAGCAATCATAAACTCTAAGACGGGTTAATTCAGCTGTGGTATTTAGGAGCAGAGTTATGCAGTCTGTCAAAACTGAGTGACATTAATTAGTTTACTATGCTGCAGCTTTAACAGCATCCGATCAACAAATCAACAGCACAAACTAGTGGGAATCCGGGGTAAGTCACTAATGTTTAGTTGGGGTTTGTTAAATTGCAATTCCAGATATACTGTACATGCATAGATGGTGGTCATTGTCCACTCTAAACTTCATATACAGGAAATATACATAAATATAAATATAAAAAGTCAAATTGTGAAAAAGCCCTCCATATTGCAATCCCACAGCACATCTGCAGTGCAATTTCATCTGGCCAGGATATAATTTCAAAATAGGCACACAGAGCCCATGACTAGAGCCAGCAGACAGTTGGGGACACACTGACAACCTCATTAAGGCTATTAAATAATTCTGTATGCAGCTATTGGAATTCTACTAGGAGGCATGCTTGCCAACATTGAAGAACTTCCTTTCGGGAGAGCCTGGAGGACTGATCAGGTAACAAGTGAAGTGGGCGTGGCCAATGCTGTGAAACGCACTATTGGGCAGCA
This sequence comes from Mixophyes fleayi, assembly GCF_038048845.1. NCBI lineage: Eukaryota > Metazoa > Chordata > Amphibia > Anura > Limnodynastidae > Mixophyes > Mixophyes fleayi. The sequence continues at coordinate 20,696,845 of NC_134407.1, forward strand.
GGGGCGGGGCTATGAAAACCCAAATTGCATCATCGGGCTCCGCCTCTGGTCACTTCAATAGTGTAGTGTGGGAGATCAGGGAGGGAGGCCTGCTCTTTCGGGAGTCCCCAAAATTCTGAAGTCTTCATAACATTCCAGGAGAGTAGGGGGTTTCCAAGTGTCATGTGGTGCTTAAGGAAAGTGGTGACACAAATCTTTGCAGGGGGTGTTTCACTAGTATCCTTTAGTTATAGTGACCCCTCTTGGTATGTAATGGACTATGAGCGGCAGAGTCTTCGAATGAATAGACATTAGTTATTTAAGTATGTGTCATTAACTTTCACTTACAGCTTGTGAGGGTTGTGTGTTGAATAAGGGGAATCCAGGTAATTTCAAAATGATGGCACTTTATTATTATAGATCCTGGGTCATTGCTCATGCTAGATATATTTTTGCATAAGTTATACTCTTTGGTGATGTCTACATACCATCTCATCACAATTTGAATGTCCCTATCTCCGGAAGCCAAAGGGGTGTGGTTTATTGGATTGAGGACATTGCCAAACTGAGCTGGGGGCCAGGGGGACATCTTCCCCTTGAGCCAGTCCCATAGTAAGCTACCATTGGCTGGGTCACTGGGCCTCGTGTATTTTTTCCCTTTAAAATGTTCCCAATAGGCTGCTGAGTCGAGTCTTGTTCCCCGGGCTAAAGCTTGCCAGCCAGCCCCTGATTGAGGGTGTTGTAAATGCTAAATTAGGCATGGCTGGATGCTTGTCCTTGGAGGATCTCAGTGTGACCTTTATTCTTACAATTTTTTTTTATTTTGATAAAAGGGATGAAGGGTGTCTCTGGCAAGTAACATATGAGGTGGTAAGACCTGTCCACATGAGCCTGTATTTACAGTGGAATACAGACAATCATGTTAGTCACCCGCCACTTTATCCCTTACATGCAGTAATGTATTTCTAACTGAAAACAGGACTAGATACTAAACGCTTACTACAATTCTGCAGATGGTTTGCATTATGCCTGTACTAAAACAACACAATACACTATTATTGTGCCATCCTACACACCAAGGCTGCACTCTTATCACCTATTTAACTAATAGTATTACAATAAAGGACCATCAAGAGATAGAGCCCATTTATTTGATTTTTGGAGCCAGTTGCTGTCGCTAGTGCAAGAAAAACCATTTTGCCTGCATAATGGAGAGAACATAAATCTGCTGAGAGGGTATGTTTAAATAAATAACTATGTTTTATTGCTGTTTGTAGAGTAAACAAAAGTAGCCTAAAGGGATATCATATTCATTCTTAACACAGGAAAACAAAAGTGTTTTACGTATTTAAAAGTATCTTAAAATGTTAAAAGAACTCAAAGGCTATTATTATAATAATAATTATTATTGTTATTATCGTTGATTTGTAAGGTGCCACAGTGCTCTACAGCGCTGGACTGTCGGGAAAACAGAGCATTCATATTGTGAAAAGAGGGCATACAAAATAAATGCAGATGTGAATGCAAAGTATTTTGTGAATGCAAAGGGTATGGAGCGCCCCGCTTGTGTAGGCTCTAGCAAATAAGGCTCTAGCAAAGAAATGGGTTTTCAGAGAGATATGAAGGCTGTGGGGAGAGTGACGGGGCGTGGTTGTGAATTCCGTAGATGGGTAGCGGCACAGGAGAAGCTCGTTAGGCAGGAGTGAGAGGTGCAGGTCAGAGGCAGATCTAAGAGGGCAAGAGGGAGAGTATTTCCAGATGAGGTTTAAGATGTATGAAGTGACAGTGCTGTTAACAGCCTTATAGGTTAGGGAGAGTAATTTGAATTATAGGACATGGAGAGCAAGCGTTGGGATTTGGAGAGAGGTGCAATGGATATAGAGGAGTGACAGAAGAAGATCAGTCTGTCATGGCAAACACCAATAACGAGATAGTTGGAGAGAGGCTGAGTCAGGTGATGTTTTATTAGGATTGGTGATATGAGTTTAGTGCAGGTGACATGACTATTTAGAGTATTGCTGGAATGTGAAAGAAAGGTGAAATTAGAAGTGCTAGTCTTCCCCAAAATAGACTCAAACCCCTACAATCTATTTTGCACGCAGTGGCAAGATTTATTTTCCTTGCAAATCATTATTCCTCTGCTGAGCCACTCTGCTTGTCTCTAAATTGGTTGCCAGTTTTCTACCGAATCCAATATAAAATACTTTTACTAGCCTACAAGACCATCAACAAAGCTGCACCAACACACATCTCCTCTCTTGTCTCAAAATATCACCCAACTCGGCAACTCCGTTCTGCACAAGATCTGCGTCTCTCATCCACCCTCATTACATCCTCCCATTCCCGGTTACAGGACTTTTTTCGGGCTGCATCCACTCTATGGAATTCACTCCCTCGCACAATAAGACTCTCCTCTGCTCTACAAACTTTCAAACGTTCTCTGAAAACCCACCTCTTCAGACAATCTTATAATATTCCTCAACCACTCTCTTAGCCTCACTAGATTACCCAATTACCACCCGTTACACAATTTCACACAAGACAACTACCCCCTGACCAACATTGTTGTGTGACGGGATCATTTAGCTTACGAATCACTTTTATCTTTGCAGTCTGACTGGACCGAAATGCAAAATGTAGATTTAACCTCATGATTCAAAATCCCATTGTCCCATAGATTGTAAGCTTGCGAGCAGGGCCCTCTCACATCTTTGTCTGTTTTACCCAGTTTGTTTATTAGTTTACTGTGTTTGTCCCGAGTGTAAAGTTCTACGGAATATGTTGGCGCTATATAAATAAATGATGATGATGATGACATGCAGTGGGAGAGATAGAGCAGAGAATTTAATAGGGTGTGGGGTAGGTTGTGGGGTGATATGATGAATTTTGTCGTCAGTAATCGGGAAGGAATGAACTGAGGCTATGCGGAGTCTGGCATGAGGAGGTATCTTGCTCAATGGTGTTGATTTTGTCTTTGAAATAGTTGGTATAGTCATGGGCTATAAGGAAGGTGCAGGTAGGAAGAGAAGTGAGCTAAAAGGTATTGGGATACATAAGAGCTGTAAAAGGAAAGGGTGTATTTATAATGAAGGAAGTGGGCATTGGAACAATATTTCCTCCAGTGTTTACACCCATATCTGAAGACATCCAGCTCTGAACCAGTAGCATATATGCCAGGTTTACGTCAGGCCTACACCAGATACAATTACATCCAACCCGGTTAGAAGCACAAGAAAAGTTTTTTAAACATTTGTTTTGATAGGGAAAAATGCATTGGTTATTAGATTTGATTTAAATAGAAAAAAACCTCTACAATGCAGTAGATATAATTTTCCTTTTTGTTTATGAATGAAAGTAGCAAAAAATTTATTCTAAAATATGCCCACAAAATCCTATAATTATAGACATTATCAATGAAGAAAGCACCTATCAGCTATAGAGGTCGATCCACAGTCAGCCAATCAGAAGCAACTAGCTATTGCTGACAACAATCATGGTGATCTATGCATGTATTTGCACCAACCCTCAGGCACCTGTGAGTGATACAGCTACTGACAGGCATATTTGCGTTTCCATGCGGGTCTGCGTTAGTCACATTTATGTTAACACACCCTCACTGTTCTCCAAGTTCCTCCTCTCCATAGGTATAAGGAGTTGCAAGTTTCAGATGTGACAAATCTGTGTTTGATGCATTGGTGTGCACTTTTTATAGCGCAGTACAAATTTGTGTATTTTACGTTGAATAAATGGGATTACATCCAAGTCAGCCTATACGTGGTATCTGGAACTGCTTTGTCTAGGGCTGAAGCAAGTGTACTATTATAGGAAGAGGCAGGGCCGCCATCAGGGGGGTACGGGGGGTACTGTTGTACCGGGCCCGCTCTCACCAGGGGGCCTGGTACAACAGCTCAGCACAGATTTGCCTGGGGCCCGCCGCTGGTCTCCGCTATTCTGTCTTCAGCCTGGCTGTCACCGTGACCGTGGATGACTACAGCCAGGAATACGCTGGAGATGAGGACAGCCAGGAATACGCTGGAGATGACAACATCCAGGAATATACTGGAGATGATGGCAGGATGACTACAGCCAGGAATACGCTGGAGATGACAACATCCAGGAATATACTGGAGATGATGGCAGGATGACTACAGCCAGGAATACGCTGGAGATGACGACAGCCAGGAATACGCTGGAGATGGCAACATCCAGGAATATACTGGAGATGATGGCAGGATGACTACAGCCAGGAATACGCTGGAGATGGCAACATCCAGGAATATACTGGAGATGATGGCAGGATGACTACAGCCAGGAATACGCTGGAGATGGCAACATCCAGGAATATACTGGAGATGATGGCAGGATGACTACAGCCAGGAATACGCTGGAGATGACGACAGCCAGGAATACGCTGGAGATGGCAACATCCAGGAATATACTGGAGATGATGGCAGGATGACTACAGCCAGGAATACGCTGGAGATGGCAACATCCAGGAATATACTGGAGATGATGGCAGGATGACTACAGCCAGGAATACGCTGGAGATGGCAACATCCAGGAATATACTGGAGATGATGGCAGGATGACTACAGCCAGGAATACGCTGGAGATGGCAACATCCAGGAATACGCTGGAGACGACGACAGCCAAGAATACGCTGGAAATGAAGATGCCAGGTATATGCTGGAGATGTAGATGCCAGGAATACGCTGGAGATGAAGATGCCAGGAATCCACTGGAGATGAGCCAAAAATTGAGAGTAGCTGGGAGTAGACTGGACATAAAGCTCTGGCACCATGTTGTAGTGCCAGCAAATTTAAATAGTGCCTGAATAATTGAAGGAGCATAGAGCAACCATGGATGTGGTCATGTGACCACATCTTTAAGAGACAGGCGTGCATGTGCACATGATATTTCAAGAATTGCCCGCTGAAACCCATTACTTACCCACGTGACAGCCATTACCAGAGTAGAGAAGCTCAAAAATTTCTAAACAGTTCTAAAGCTAATTGAAATTCATCAGTTTTAGGGTCTCAAACATGATTGCAGCATAGTTTTCAATATCACCAATCGATGCATTACTGTGTTAGCTGTTTACCATTTGCGTTTGAGCTTCATCATTTACCATTCCTACAATAAAAGTATTAAACTGTATCCATTTAAGCTCAAACATGTTCAAGCTCGTTCAGCCATGTGCTAAATGGCTGGAACATGTGTTAACCTGTACAACTATGTGGGAACCATCTCGATTCTGTGCAACCAAGGACGACCATAGTCACGTTACTAATTTTTTAGGTTCTGTACAGTTGCAGAATTTCCATCTTCAAACATTAGATCCAATTTGACAAACCGGTTTGAGAAACATTTCTTCCCAATTTTCGAGCATCTTTAGCTGGGGGAATAGCTGGAGATTTATTTTGATTATGATGTGTTATTGCAGTACTGCTAATGCCAGAGGACAGAGAATGGAGGACTCTGCAATATAGAGATCCTTTGCTGTCATATCTTCTGGTTGGTGGTCATACATTGTGTTTTACGAAGACGCTACCTACTTTTGGCTAATAATAGTGAAAAACAATGTAATGGGTGGGTGTTGGACGTAGTTTAAAAGAGTCAAAATATCTAATTAAGCTGTAAACTAATAATGACTGTAGTTACTAAACATACCTGGCAAGTTTTGCTAGAAAAAAAAATTGTATGGAATTATTATGGGCAATACCGATGTTATCACCCATTACATGTATAGGGTGACGTGAAAAAAGCATTTGTCTCTGGCAAGAACCTCTATTCTTGCCAGCAGTATGGGTTTTCCCTCTTTGATACATCTGCCCCTAAGTGTCTCATTGGTTCCAAGCGTGTGTGTAATTTTACTCTTGGAAACTACTGCAAGACTGTTAAGAAAACATTTTTATAAATAAATGTATAGGTTTGGATGCATTTTCTGGTGGAAATTAAATTTTAATGGGTGCATGACACATAAATACACAAGGGATCACTTCAAAAACGTAATTGGCTGCACCAACCAATGATTTTCCTATGTTCTTTCTAAAAAAGAAAAAATGCACTCTTTAGCTGTCATAGCAAATGGATGATGGGTACAAAATAGCTTTGAGGAACCAGATGGTATTTATAATACATTAATCTGTATTTTGGAGAAACAAAAAAACTGTACAAGGTACAATGTCATTTAAAGGATGGCTGTAATTAGGATAAAAGTGAGAGGGGAAAAAAAAAAGACTTCTGTTGGACCTGGTCCACATCCATTACATTGATATTCAGTGTCAGACAATTACCTTCTGCTATATCTAAAGCTTTTCAGAGTAAGTGGTTCACCGATAGCCTACTATACAATTACTGGTGGATTAAAGAAACTGCTAATAACGGATTTGTTTAATCTTCTTTAACTTCTTTAACTTGTTAATATTAAATGGTGACTTGTCTATTAATATTTAACTTGAAAATGCATTGTTAGTACATGAAAGTTAGTCATTCACAATGGCTATCATTTAGCCAAGAGATATGGAAGGTTATTTATGAAGTAAAAAAACAAGGGGAGAGTATTCATCATCATCATCATCAATTTATATAGTGCCACTAATTCTGCAGCACTGTACAGAGAAATCACATCAGTCCCTGCCCTTTGGAGCTTACAGTCTAAATTTCCTAACACACAGACCAAGAGAGAATAAGGTGAATTTAATAGCAGCCAATTAACTAGTATGTTTTTGGAGTGTGTGAGGAAAGCCACGCAAACACGGGGAGAACATACAAACTCCGCACAGATAAGGCCATGGTGGGGAATCTAACTCACGACCACAGGGCTGTGAGGCAGACGTGCTAACCACTGAGCCACCGTGCTGCCCAGTATTGAGTAAAGTTGCACTTGTATCAGCGCTTTTGTGATCCGTGTTTATGCTCAATGACCAATACATTTCCCTATTTCGTTTGACTTTTGTGCACACCTACTGTGCCTTGCGGTATACAACTTTAATGCTTGAGGGGTTGCAAATATAAAACACCTGTGTTGTAGAATTGTCTCCTGACACATTTGAACCCTCATTAATTTTAACTATTTTCCAGATTACTCCTAATATTGTGCTTGTTTGACTTCATCCAATACCTTAAATTAGGAAAATAAGGCATTTGTCATTATTTAATAGTTATTGATATAATGTTTGCCGGCCTCATTTTTCTCTCCCGCCGCTCTGTCTCTGCAGTCTCCCTCCAACAGTCACTACATTGGCTCCCCATAACCTACAGAATTAAATTTAAACTCCTCACCCTCACCTTTAAAGCTCTTAGTCAATCTTCTCCTCCCTACATCTCCAATCTCATGTCTACCTACACTTCTACCCGCCCCCTCCGCTCTGCCTGTGACCGCCGCCTCACTACTTCACTGATCACCTCTTCTCACTCTCGTCTTCAGGACTTTGCCCGGGCTGCTCCTCTGCTGTGGAACGATCTTCCACGTTCCATCAGGTTAGCATCTACTCTCAAAGGCTTCAAGCGTGACCTTAAGACTCATTTCTTTATTCAAGTCTATCAGTCCTCCTCATAACTCCCTTGTCCCGGCTCTCTCCCCCAGTTAGTACCACCATGTTTGTGTCTCCCCCTTCCCTTTAGGATGTAAGCTCTCATGAGCAGGGCCCTCTTTCCTTGTGTGCTCCTTCTACTGTTCCATGATCATCACCCTCTGTACCTCTTGGCCTGCTTCGCTAGTACTGTTTTCCCTGTTTTCTTGAGCTTTGGCCTTTTTCTCGCTGCTTTCTACCATCCCTTTCACTATCTGTCAGATATAATCTGATTTGCTTTACCCGGTCACCTGTGTTTGTATATATTTTTGTATCATGTTGTGTCTTGGTTCTGTTTTCTGTATATGTTATGTACGGTGAAGCGGACCCTTTGTGGCGCCTTATAAGTCAAAGATAATAATAATAATAATAATATGAGGGTGGTAATGGGAGAGATATGATGGCGGAAATGGGAGAGATATGAGGGCGGTAATGGGAGAGAAATGAGGGCGGTAACGGGAGAGAAATGAGGGCGGTAACGGGAGAGAAATGAGGGTGGTAACGGGAGAGAAATAACGGTGGTAATGGGAAAGATATGAAGGTGGTAACGCGAGAGAAATGAGGGTGGTAACGCGAAAGAAATGAGGGTGGTAACGCGAGAGAAATGAGGGTGGTAACGGGAGAGAAATGAGGGTGGTAACGGGAGAGATATGAGGGTGGTAACGCGAGAGAAATGAGGGTGGTAACGGGAGAGAAATGAGGGTGGTAATGGGAGAGATATGAGGGCGGTAACGGGAGAGATATGAGGGTGGTAACGGGAGAGAAATGAGGGTGGTAACGGGAGAGAAATGAGGGTGGTAACGGGAGAGAAATGAGGGTGGTAATGGGAGAGATATGAGGGCGGTAACGGGAGAGATATGAGGGTGGTAACGGGAGAGAAATGAGGGTGGTAACGGGAGAGAAATGAGGGTGGTTACGGGAGAGATATGAGGCCGGTAACGGGAGAGATATGAGGCCGGTAACGGGAGAGATATGAGGCCGGTAACGGGAGAGATATGAGGCCGGTAACGGGAGAGATATGAGGCCGGCAACGGGAGAGAAATGAGGCCGGCAACGGGAGAGAAATGAGCCCGGTAACGGGAGAGAAATGAGGGCGGTAACGGGAGAGATATAAGGATGGTAATGGGAGAGAAATGAGGGTGGTAATGGGAGAGAAATGAGGGTGGTAACGCGAGAGAAATGAGGGTGGTAACGGGAGAGAAATGAGGGTGGTAACGGGAGAGAAATGAGGGTGGTAACGGGAGAGATATGAGGGCGGTAACGGGAGAGAAATGAGGGAGGTAACGGGAAAGATATGAGGATGGTAACGGGAGAGATATAAGTGGGCAATGGAAGAGATATGAGGTGGGCAACAGGAGAGATATGAGGGGGCACTGAAAATGATACAAGGTGGTTTTTTGGAATAAATAACAAGTGTAAAACATGATACACTCAACTCCAAAAAAATAATACATTTTGTTAAATAGTAGCATTCACAACATATTAATGATATATAAGAATTGGCTGTACTTAATTCAACCACTTGTAATTCAGGTTGTGCCTCACTTGTACAGTGAGTACCACTGCTATATATATATCTATAATATAAATGTCTAGTGGCGTGTGTTAGTCTGTCTGTGTGTGTGTGGAAAAAATAAAACCAAGCTGCAGCGCCACCTGCTGGGCGGAGTTATACACTGACCTACTAAATTCTTAGTGTGTGTGGGAAAAAAAAATCAGAAAGGGCTGAAATTTGGTATACTAAGATGTTTTTAATTTGTTAATTTAATTTGTTAATTGTTAAAAGTGTTTATAAAGATTTAAAAAAAAAATATATATATTTCTTGAAGGAGAAGTGACAGACGGGAGTGGTTGGTGGTTGCCGGGGGTGACAGTGGAGAGTGGTTGGTGGTTGAGGCCTGGGCTATGGCCCAAATGCATGACAAGAACCTTTTTAACACCTTAAGTAGCTTGATTTGACTAGAATGCATGAGTATCATGCACGGGTTAACTTGTATATATATCATACTTGCCAACTCTCCCGGAAAGTCTGGGAGACTCCGAAATTCGAGTCAGGCTCCCGGGGGAGATGGCATTTCTCCCGCATCCCGGATTTCACAGAGAATCGCGTCATTTGACGCGATTCTCGGTGAATCACGCCATTTTGGAGGGCGGGAGGGGGCGGGACGAGGCCAATCGCGTCATTTTGGCCCTGCCCCCCGCGACGCAAATTACATATATATATATATATATATATATATATATATATATATATATATATACATATATATATATAATGTTCAAAAGCAGTCACAAAGCAAATGGGTTTCATACAACTCTGCTTTTATTGTTTGCTTCATAAAAACCCCCCATATCTTTTGCGACACAATCCTGACAAATGTAGTAACTTCAGATTTTTTACGACATTTGCCAAACCACTAATTGGACCAAAAAAATATATCATCTTTACTAAACAGTTACTGAAGGGCATGAGTGAATATCTAACTGTCTTTTCAAGGGCAAATGCTGCAGATGAATATAAATCAATTTCACATTTTAATGTACATTCTTCTGTCTTGGCACATTTTAAAAGTACAGATATTTTAGCACAGTTGCCTGAACTGAATCTTAACTAAAGTTATAATAAGAACCATGCAGGAATTATTTTGTAAGATTTGCAGGGCCTGATTAAGAGTTCCAGCTGCCCTAGGCTAATACACCTAATACACTCATAGTATTCTCCAGCATTCAAATCTAGACAGACTGTACCATTCTCTCTTACATGTTCTTGCAGCTTTGACTACCTGCTGTTCTCTCTTTCTTGTTCTTGCAGTTTTTTTGTCGTCTGACTTCTGGGGGTAAATGTATTATGGTCCGGTTTTGTCAACTCGCGGGAGCTTGGCGAGTTGACAGCTAAAATTTAAAGTGCCGCTGGCTTGTAAAGGCAAGCCAGCGCCGCTTTAAATTTTAGCTGTCAACTCGCCGAACTCCCGTGAGCTGACAAAACCGGACCATAATACATTTACCCCCTGGTCTTGTTTTGAAAATCTTCAAAAATTGCATAAGAATTAGAGATGTTCACTGACCCCCGTGTTCTAGTTTTGGATCTGGATTTACTTCGTGCTTTGGTTTTGGTTTTGGCAAAACCGCCCTTGTGTGTTTTGGTTTTGGATCCCTATTTTTTTTTTGCTAAAATCATATAGTTTTGCTTTTTTTTCCCCCTACATTATTATTAACCTCAATAACACTAATTTCAAGTCATTTGCAGTCAATTTTGACCACCTCACAGGTTACAATATTGTTTGCATACACTTTCAGACAAAGACTGCAGATTTAGAAGACAAAGCCTGACAGACCTATTATTTCTATTTCAGCAATGACAATTAGCGATGGAGCAATGGAGCGCTCCTCTTTGTATGTTGCCTATATAAGAAACCTGGTTCTGGATGCCGATATAGGAGTCCAGTGGTGGCAGCATTTGTGAGCCTCTCCTACTGCAGCAAGAGGACGCATTTGGGATAAAGAAAGGGAACAGTGGCAAAGTAAGCCCAGCCGGTTCCCAGTAACAACAGACAGGGTGGCATAGGCGATTCATCCTGTCACAGTAGCCAAAGGTCAAGACAGGCAGCATTCAGGGGATTTCAGAGAATAGGGAAAAGGTCAGGCGACAGTTGAACAATAGAGACAACAGGCAAGGTCAGCTGGCTTTACAAAATATACACAACAGAATGCTATCACCGTCAGGGAGCCTAACCCTTCAATATAAACTAATGAGAGCTTGGCCTCTCTGATAAAAACAATTGGAGCGCCCTCCTGTAGCCTATTGTTGCAATTGTGGTCATGTGACTGCTGAGAGCCAGCAGTGGCATCCTGGCTGCCTAGCAACCAGCAGGGATGGAAGTATCAGTGTGAGTCGTCGTGAGTAGCCTGGTGGTTCATAAAAACAGAAAGCATCCTTGTAACCACCACCACACAATACAGAGAGCATTCTTGTAACCACCACACAATACAGAGAGGATACTTGTAACCACCACACAATACAGAGAGCATCCTTGTAAACACCACACAATACAGAGAGGATCCTTGTAACCGCCACACAATACAGAGATGATGCTTGTAACCACCACACAATACAGAGAGCATCCTTGTAACCACCACACAATACAGAGAGGATCCTTGTAACCACCACACAATACAGAGAGCATCCTTGTAAACACCACACTATACAGTTCATGCCCTTCCCAACCCTGTCATGCTCCCCCCAGACATTTTATGCCAACTACCTTCAGTCATTTAATGCCTGATTGTCACTGAAGGTGGCTTTGATCCTGTACATGCTGATGTTAGTTAGATCCAAAATGACTTAATTAGCTTGTAGAATCACATGAGAATGAAGAGGATGTCTTGACACATCCAATATGTCACTTGAAAGCTGCTCTATTTTTTAAATGCCCCCTCTCCAGTCAGTCCATCAACTCCCCAGCCATTCCATCACCCTTCAGCCAATACAACAACACCCAGGTATGTAAGCACCACCAAGCCAATGAATGACCCCAGGTCCCCCAGTCATTTCATCACCCAATCCCCTGCCATTTCATCCCTCCCCCCAGACATTTTATTACCTCCCCCCTCCCCCAGACATTTCATGTCACTCACTTGCCTGCTGTTGTTCCTCTCCTAGGAGTCTCCTGCTGTTAGCTACCTGTCAGTGTGGGCCACAGTTCTTAGATTGGTCACGTGGGATGTAGTAATCTTTATTTCGTGAGACCAGACTAAAAATCGCATTTGCTGTCATGTACCACGTACCAAATAGGGAGGGGTTATGTATAATTCCATCTGGTGATGAACAACATTATCGATAAATATAGTAAAACCAGAAAAACATATTCCTGAGTTTTTTGCATTATTATTCAGAAACTTCCACTGATCTCCATGTCAGGTCAGGTAGCACCAAACTAACTTTTTTAAAAAAAAAATCCAGATGCACAGAGAAATGAAAACCAAATTGCCATCTAAACCAGTGATGGGCAACCTGATATCCTTCAGGAGCCACATGGGCGGCCCTCTAGCCTTTAAAGGGGCCACACATTACATTTAATCTCAATAATAAGTTAAAACAATTAATGTAATAAAATCACCCAGACACATTTCTGTGATACCAGGCATTTTAAATGTTAAAAAGTGTTACAAGCTGCCACAAACAACTCTGACTAAAAGCAGGAAGCAGCTGGGGGCTGCAGGTCTAGGCTCGGAGGGCATCATGCTGCCCCTGGGCCACTTGTTGCCCATCACTGACCTAAAGTCTCCTGGGCTGACCACTTATGCAATACCCTGTATAATTTCTCAGTGCTTATCAGCTATAAAGGGTAAGTTGGTTTGAGATTTGGGATCGATATTGTATATTGGTCACTAGAATCAGGGGCAGGCTGGCTTGGGGGGTAGGGGGGCCAGTTCCATAGTGGGCTACCTTGAGCTAGGTCACTGGGCCACCTGCATTTTGTTCATTTAAAATAGGCAACTAAGTTGAGTCTTGCCCCCCCCCCCCCAGACTGCAGCTTGCCAGCCCTCCCCTGATTAGAATATTCCCTGTATTGTATATAGGTCACTTGAATATGCAGCAACCAATCACATATTTGCTGGTTTAGCCAGGCTAGCAAAAGCAACATTGTATTGGTAGCTATCAGTTTCATATTTGAATAGGTATTATAATAATGGTTAATTTTCCTTAAAAGAGAACACACTTTGTTTTCTTCAACTAAATAGACCCATGCTCTGCCCTACTATTAGGCTAAGCTCACCGGTTGCTTGGGGCAACATTGTTTAGGGTGACTAAATCACTGGATGAGTGACATAATGTGGTCACAACCTTACAGTCCTCGTCTAATGGTCTAACAGTAGCAGCGGATGCCCCCGCGCTTAGGTTGTACGCATGAATTGCATCCAACTTTACGTAAGTCCCAGTGAGTTCAGATGTTAAAACAAATCTATCTGGGTGTATAATCATTTATAGATCTTATATATATATATATTTTATTAACGCGCGATCAGGCCATAATCCCGACAGTCCCAGTGTGAGATCTATTTTCACCGGGGTCTTTTAAAATGATTGCTGTCAGAATGGAATGTTACAGTTATTGCTGGCTCCACGGAGTATTTACACTCTTTCTCTCTGGCCTCATTTATTGTGAAGGCTCTTTGTTACATTGTCTCCAGAGGCGCTATTCATATATACAAGTCCTTTCAAGGAACCTTTTCTACACAATTTGTGTTTGTCCGGACAAATTTATTGGTGCGCACCAAGATTCAAGTTTCCATTTGGACTGATTAGCCGCTGAGACGGCGGACCTACATCTTCAATTCGTATTGCCGAAGCGGCTAAGCCCGATTTACTTATCTATGGTTGGACTTATTCTATATTGGCTACATTAACATACGGACGGCGGACAAGCCACATATACTTGTATTTCACCACTGCCATATGAATGCGATTTAATCAATATTAGAGAGGTGTATATTCAACCACTTCTACCGCTTTATTCATTACGTGGCAAGTTGTCATCTGAAGCCTTTGGTTTGAATTCGACATCACGGAGCCTTTGTATACATATCGTTACTAAGAACTTTCACTTTACTGTCTGAAGACATTTTTGGAAACATCGAGAGTTCCGTGGAATATAAGGATATATCTGTGGAATTTTTTCCTATATAGGTCATTGAACCTGTGCACTAGTTCATGTGTAATATTGGTACTTTTTAACTGTTTGTTATATGAAGTAAATACTAGTTTATACTTGCTAATGCCTTTTTGGTTGTTTTTACCATATTATAATATTTATCTATACTAGGTCATCTTATGCGCAATCTGTTTCTTTGTATCTATCTATCTATGTTCTTTAGAGGATTTGCACTTCCTCTATTTGATTTGCTGCACTTGATGTCCTATCTATATTTACCTGTCTGTTGTATTGCCTATTAGCGCCGGAGACCTTCTAGTATATAATGTTACAGTCCCTGGATTATTTTTCAGAGATCAGAAGGCTGTTCCTGACCAATGGGAAGTAGGTGCTTCTATTTGAAAAAATAAACTTTAAGTTATGCTTAATGGAGGTAGACATTTTTAAAGTAGCTGGATTTGTCTTTTTAACCCTTCAAAACTGGAGGTCAACACCTCTACAGCCTTATTCATAGTTTTGCATTGCATCAATTTATTAAAGGTCTGACCGAGTAACAACGGCAGAAAGGAGATTTCTTGCATTTTTTTTTCCTTTAATCTTAATTTCTGATGTGTTTTTTTTTTAAAAAAAAAAAATACACTAAATCGACTTGAATCACCAGAGGCTCAGATATAAGTAGCAAATACATGCAATGTAATTTCTAGAAAGGTTTTGGAATATTTATTTTAATTTGACATTATATACAATTCCTTGTGAATCAGTGCCAAAATATCCCACTTTAATCTACTTCAATCTATTTCAAATTCAGAACCTACTGTAGCAAAATGTGAAAAAATGTTTTGGTTTGGTTTTTTTGGGGGAGGGGGGGGGGGTGGGGGGATCATTTTTCAAGGAACTGTATATTATTGTGGGCTAAAACATAGATCAGTAAATTTGGTATCCTGGTACAAGTCATCGAATAAAAAATGGGGTAAATTTCTTGGGTTAAATTAATTTTGTGAAAGCAGCTGAAAAAAAAAAGTATATATTGCCCAGATATCAAAAACTTGAATAAATAATAAAAAGTTACTCTCAGTGAAGATGCAAAAAATGTAAAAAAAATTGGTGTGGTCTCCTGAGGTATGAATTTGGCATGTACCCCTGGCAGCATGGGTAGTAACAGTACAGCAAGATGCATCATTCAGACGTTGCTTCCCCCTATTGTATAAGGAGAGATCGAACTGGCAACAGCAACAATGACATCTGGAGGCCGAAACTACTTCACTGCATTAAACATCATAACAGAGGAGCAGAGCAATGAGTGTAACCCAAACTAATGAATGTGGAGTTAAATGAAATCATCACATTTTTAAAGAGAACCTGTCAGTTTAGAGATAATATGTTTATGTTCTCGCTTAAAAAAAAAAGTCACATTTGGATGATGCATATTTAGTAACCCAGTGAGAATAAACGTTTTATAAATGTTTAAATAACATAGGGCCTAAAGTCATTAAAGAGAGCAAAGCAAAAAAAAAAAAAGGAGTAAGTTTGCTCCCGGACAAACCAATGCAAGGAGTGCAAATTAGTTTATTATTCTGCACATAAGTTAAATACTGGCTGTTTTTTCATTTAGCACACATATACTTGATAGCTTTATTTTTACATTGACATTTAAAGTTGATCTAGGACATGCCCTACCCCAACCATAAATCTGTCCCCACATTTTAAATTTATCCCCCCCTCCAATGAAACATGGTTTTGCCCAGGTGAAAAGTTACTCCTTTTTTATGCTTAATGACTCAGGCCCATCATGCGTACCTTTGCTCTCACTTTCTGTACTTATATTATTATTATTCTATATTTGTTAGGCGCCACAAGGTTTCCGCGGCGCCGTACACAGTACAAAACAGTCGACTATACAGGGTGTAACAGTACAAAACAATAAACAAAAATACCAATACTTCAGAAACTCCAGGCAGGCTGATGCAAAAAACGGAGCAGAAGAACAGGTAGAGAGACATGAGGGAAGTGAGCTTACATCCTAAGGGAGGGAGAACAGAACAGGCACAGGGGGAGCCAGAAAGGTAAGGGGGAGAGCGAGCTGAGAGCGAGTGGCGGGGTTATGTGGATGGTTGGTATGCTTTGAGGAAGAGGTGGGTTTTCAGCGCACGTTTGAAGGAGCACAGAGTAGGAGAGAGACGGATGGAACGAGGGAGTTCTTTCCAGTGAAGGGGGGCAGCGCAGGAAAAGTCTTGGATTCTGGAGTGGGAAGAGGTGATAAGAGTTGAGGAGAGGCGTCGATCGTTGGCCGAGCGCAGGGAGCGGGCAGGAGTGTGAATGGAGAGGAGGTTAGAGATATAAGGGGCAGTAGAGTTGGAGAGAGCCTTGTAAGTGGTGGTGAGGAGTTTGAAAAGGATTTTGTAGGGGAAGGGGAGCCAGTGTAAGGCAAGGCAGAGAGGGGAGGCCGAGGAGGAGCGGCGTGAGAGGAAGATGAGTCTCGCGGCCGCATTGAGTACAGAGCGGAGGGGGGAGAGATGGGAGTGGGGGAGGCCGGTGAGGAGGAGGTTGCAGTAATCCAGGCGGGAGATGATGAGTGCGTGGATGATAGTCTTAGTGGCATCCTGAGAGAGAAAGGGACGGATACTTATACCTGTTTCATGTCCGTATCTAAAGAAAAAAAGTAACAAATCCATTTCATTTCTACTTGGTAAATTCTGCCAGAACTTAGAATAAATAAAAGAGGGAAAAAGTATAAAAATATATTTTTAAACCTGTGAATTGAAGTAAACTTTTCCTATGGTCTAAAAGTTTCTGAGTTAAAAAAAAATCTAAACAAAACCCCAACATAAAATAGCTGTGTTATATAAGATCTACTTATCACAATACACCACAGATTGCAAAGGTTTAATAATAATTCCCGGCTGTACCATAGGAGGCTCCAACATTAATAACAAACAAGAGATCTATTTATTAGGAACATTTAAGTCCCAATAGTTCATAATTACAGTCTCATAAATGTCATTATGAATATCCAGCCAGTGATATGTATCTGGTAATTGGAAATCCTTTATTGATGCCTGAAGACAGAGTGGCCACTTAATGGATTTTACGCTAGTCCATCACAGGCAGTCAAGAGGATTGTTACATCCCGTTCTGGACTTCAGAAAGGCTCTTACCCTTTGTTGGAGACTGAAAGAGAGGTTTAATGTTTATGAACTGTTTTTAATATTCATTATTTTTTATAGAGGGGAATTCAATACAGCGTGAGATCCCATTGGAGCCTTGCACAGTGCGCAGTCTTCCGGGTATTACGTTACCGGAAAATTGCTAATATTGCATGTACCGCTATATGGTGCCAGGAAAAATCAGCAATGTTTCGGGTACGGAATATCCCACAGAGCCTCATTGTGAGAGGCTCCGACAAGACATTGGCGATAACTTTCATCGACCCCATACACTGTTACATTTTTAGTAGTATGTATTAGAATGTATATTATATTATATTATTTTGGATTGCTACCTATTGAATGAAAACATTTTAAATGTATTTTTTTTTTATTTATTTATATATTTTAGCGACATATCATACCACCCTGATTATCCAATAGGCTGACTAGACTATAGTGAGGGGTGGAAGACATGTGACTGCTCAGGACCTGTTTACCCAATAGGCTGACTAGACTGTAGCCTAGGGTGACAGGGATAGAAATAAACTGAGTTACATTTTAAAATATATATAGTTGTTCTTCAAAGTATAAAGAATACATGAAAGAAAAATGTAGTAAGGTTTTAATCTAGACGTATTCCCATGGTAAAGGCTGAAGACAACGAGTCATCACTGAGGATAAGCGAGTTGCAGAGACAAAGATGGCGGCAGGCGCAGACGTAACAGCGCCTTCCACTCTCAGACCTTCATCTTCAGTAGTGCTCGTTCATGCCTCCGTTCTGCTTTACAGTTCTGATTTTAAATGAAATGAGTGACACACATTGCCGTGACCCTTTGGGAATTGAACTCATGACCCCAGTGCTGTGAGGCAGAAGTGCTAACCACTGAGTCACCGGGCTGCCCATGGTCATCTTCACACTAGCCCACTGGAGGAAAAGGGGGATCTAGGTGGGACCTATCTCCAACATAAAACAAATGGATAAAAACATGGGAGCAAGAGGGACGTAAGTGTCTGAAGTGTGGCCTGGCATAAACAATGTGTATATACTACTGGTACTGAGCTGCAAGGATCTTCAGATGAGTACGGCTCAGCATATGGGCATAAATACGCAATCATTCCGTCTCTTTTAAACATAAAATAAGCCAATTTTGTGACCTATTTCTGAATCAGCCGTACTATATCTGAATATTGTATTGTCACAGTGTGTATGTGGGTATATGATATGTGTATGTGGGGACTGCTGGGCAAAATGTATAATTAGGCACTGATGAACACAATTTAACTATTATTCAACTAATAGCAAGTGATACGTGTCCTAAAACGTGTATCTACGTCCACACCGGCAGTACGGAAATCCATATCTTACACATAAAAACCAGACATACATCTAGCTCTACATGAGCCCCAATATCAATATCCTTATTTAATCCCAACGGTGTAAATATATTTAACTCATGCATAAAATAAGATTTCTTTTTGGATAATAGTAAATCTTACTTACCCTCCAGATCCCATTGTAATATGTTCAATAGCTTTAATTATACGTGAAGCTAAACCTTTGTTGCCTTTCTGTAAGAACTGGCGTGAGGTCAGCAATCTGCTTTACATTTCTCTAATATGTTCTTGTATTCTAATCTTCAGCTGCCTTTTAGCTTTTCCTATATATTATTTTTTAGACATATTGAATCATGTATATTACAAAAGTCGTGCTGCAATTAATGGGACTTCTAAGGGTGTATTCTTCCCCTACAAAAACGCCAAATATATTTCATTATTTGAGAAACGTAATATAAAATTTGTAGCACTAAAGTGGTTAGCATGCAATATTCATTATAAAAATGAAAACAAATATACCATACAGTTAGGCTACTTTGTTCTTAAACATCTTTTCCACGTGTGTATCTTGGGAAAAAAAATCATAAAGGAAGAAGCACCAAACATATAACAAAGCAAATAATTTGAGTAACAATAAGTGAATCCAATTAATATTCTCATAGCAAAGCAAATCAGCAATGAATTTATCCCCAAAAATTCCACTTTCATTCTCTGGAACTTTTAACATACCAGGTGCTATAAGATCTTTGACTTGACTTGATCTCTGATGCTTTAGATAAAACGAGAAAAGTTGACAGGGGCGACTTTTTGATGTATAAAGATAGGAAAAAAGAAACTCAGAGGAGCATAATACCTTTCATTACTGTTTATAATGAAAATGAAAGAAAGATTCTTCTCACAGACCCTATACTTGGGCCATTGCTTCCCAGTAAACCAGGTATACGGGTAAATGTATCAAGCTGAAAATTTTCCGGCGGGTTTGAAAAACCAATCAGATTCTAGCTATCATTTATTTAGTATATTCTACAAAATGATATCTAGAATCTGATTGGTTGCTATAGGCAACATCTCCACTTTTCAAACCTGCCGGAAAACTCTCAACTTGATACATTTACCCCATAGTGTTCAGGAAAGCTAAAAATCTGGAAGATCTTACAGCACCTAGAATGTTAAAAGTTTGTTTGAATGAATTCACCATTGTTTTTTTTTTTTACAAGTGTAACATTTGTAAATTTGTGGATTCATGAAACAAAATGTTCTCAGATTCTTCCAATACCAATATGTATAAGATAAAACAACTAAACTGTCAGACCTCTTCAGCTATCTACCCTTTGGAATGCCCATGTGTATAAAGATATGTAGGGAAACTAAGCGACGTTTGAAATTACGCAAATAAGAACATGTGAGAAATATCAGGAATAAGGTAGAGACACATTCAATGTCAAAACATTTCTTAGAGCACCATAATGCAGATTCCAACAAATTAAAATTTAAGGCAATAGAACTTGTCACTCTAAATTCTAGGGTGGGAATTCAATTAGCCGTGAAGTGTCTCCGTAACATCCGTGAGACTCTTCTGAGCTGAGATTTCTACCGTAATTGCTGGCAATGTGCCCTGGTGCAATGTTCGCAATTGGACCCCCCCACCCACCGTCCACGGGTGGTGATTTGGCTAAGAAATTAGCCTGTAGGGAGATGTTTTGGATATATAAGCTAAATACACTAGCACCTTTCGGCTTGAATGAGGATTTTGAACTAGCCCCTTTCATTTGATTTTGTTACATTAACATTAAATATTTTGGCACTTTTCTATGTAGGAGGGATCACTCAAAACTTTCTTAACAAAAAAAAAAATCTGTATCATAAAATTATTCCCTCTAGAATAGGGCAATATTCTCATGTTTTTTCATGTAGCACACAAATATCAACTTTACCTTTCAGTGTACAAATAAGCTATGAAGTATCTGTGTGCTACATGAAAAAACAGTCAGTATTTAACTTATGTGCAAAACAGAAAACTAGTTTGCACCCCTTGCATTGTAACATGGTTTTGTCCAGTAGACTGAAATAAGATACCTCTTCATTTAAGATCCTTAATGAATCAGGCCCTGTGTCTTTTGTTATACCAAATTAATTGGATCAAGGATAGTTGTAGCTTGCTATATACTTACTGCCAATTATCATGTATTTTATTTACACCCCTGTGGAAATCGTCCACACGAAGCTTGTAGGGCCTATACTCGGGACTTCGGGCAGCACGGTGGCTAAGTGGTTAGCACTTCTGCCTCACAGCATCTGGGTCATGAGTTCAATTTTCGACCATGGCCTTATCTGTGTGGAGTTTGTATGTTCTCCATGTGTTTGCGTGGGTTTCCTCCGGGTGCTCCGTTTTCCTCCCACACTCCAAAAACATACTGGTAAGTTAATCCGCTGCTATCAAAATTGACCCTAGTCTCTCTCTCTATGTCTGTCTGTCTGTCTGTGTGTGTGTGTGTGTGTGTGTGTGTGTGTGTGTATGTTAGGGAATTTACACTGTAAGATTCAATGGGGCAGGGACTGATGTGAATGAGTTCTCTGTGCAGCGCTGCAGAATCAGTGGCGCTATATAAATAAATGGTGATGATGATAATGATGCTTGGACTTTTTCATAGTGATTCCGAACTCTACTTTCTGGCCAGAGTTGTCTCCCTCTTCTTAACACCTTCACTATGTACTCCATATATAGAAGCCTTGATGTTTTATATTCAATGTACTCATGATGTACTAATGATTTGATTTTATTAAATCTTTTGTATTTATTTGAAGTTTTCCTCCAAGTTCTATCATATGTCTGTTTTGGTACGCATATATACTAATTTTTTATGAATCCCTCCACATTCAACATAATACTATATTATGACATTTTTTTTTTTGAGCCAAACAGCACTATCATCGATTTTAAAGATTAAGTCCTATATGGATATCAGAAGAGGACATCTGATCCTATAATTCTCAGATAAGCCACATATTTTATTTGCTTTGGTACATGGATATTAATTGGATTCACTTATTTTTACCTTAATTATTTTTGTACACTACGCAATGTTTGGTGTTTCTTTGCTTATCATCTTTCATTGCTTATTCATAAATTTATAAATTATGTGAAGAGAACATGGATAGCGACCTTTGTTGGTCATAGGTTGGGGCCAATTAAAGTTGAAATTAATCAATGCAAAGTATTTCACCAAGCTAGAGGCAAAAACAGGCAGGAGGTTCAGTAGCTTTCTGTAAATTAACTAAATCTTTAAAGAGAATCAACTAAATTGCATTATAAATTCCCTTTTTCCTATAACAATTATATTTCATAATAAAGAAACAAACTTAATTCTCTAAGGGATTGGGACTTTTGGCAAAGTCATGTATGTATTTAATGAACTTTATTTAAATTTAGGTCCCTTACCAAAGAGAACATCTTGTAAAAAGATCAGTTGTAAAAAGGTCAGAATAGTCCCTATCAATAAACATTTGTTACAATATTACATAGTTATTCATGCCCCTCTCTCATACTACAATTCTGTCTTAATCTGATGACTTTTAACTATAATTTGTTTTTCTTCCACATGGGAAGAGGACAACTGGATAATGCATAAAGCTGTTAGCATGTGACATTTTAAAAATGTGATCCTAATTATTTGTTTTTTGATGTCCACGTTCTAATAATAGGTCTAGTACATTTTTGTTATATTTATTTTGCACATAAGTGTTAGATTTCAATTATTTTTATTCAGTTAATTTACTAAATATACTACCACTGCTACTATAGCAGCCTCAAGGAATATTTAGTCATCAATCATCATCAACATCAACATTTATTTATATAGCGCCAGCAGATTCTGTAGCCTTTACAATTGGTAACAAACAGTAATAATAGAATACTGGGTAATACATACATATGTAGAGGTAAGAGGTCCCTGCTCGCAAGCTTACAATCTATTGAATGTTGTGTCTATAATATTTAATGTTATTCAGAAATATAGATTTATTATAAATGATTCCAAACAAGCCATTGAATAAATTAGCAAAGCTAGGGACAAATCTTGTATCCATAGCCGTGCCCCGTGTTTATAGGTTACATTGATTAACAAATAGAAATTAGTTAGGGAAAAGTATCAATTGTATAGAATCTAATGTAGATTGTATTTTAGTTATATGTGCATCGCCGTTGAGTTAGGATTTGATTGCTGAATATCCTTTAAAGTGGAGGACAGGAGCATTATAGCTATATCATCATCATATCCAAGACTTCGCCCGCGCTGCCCCCCTCCACTGGAACAAACTCCCTCCCTCCATCAGAACTTCCCCCAATCTGTCCAGTTTCAAACAGTGTTTAAAAACCCACCTTTTTCTTAAAGCCTTCCAGTCTCCCACTTAACTTCCTACCTTTTCTTCTGACTCTTCCCCTCCATTCCCCTTCCCCTATCCCTATCCTCCGTCTCTCCCCTGTGTTCTCTGTCAGTCCACCCCTCCCCTTAGATTGTACGCTCCTTTGAGCAGGGCTTTCTCTCCTCCTGTCTTCACCACTTTTAACTCTGCTCGCCAGCTACCCTGCCTTCCTCCTCGAGGACCCTCTTCCTGCGTCCCCTCTCGCTCCCTTCTCTTCCCCCTGGGGGTCTCCCTCTCATCTGTGCCCTCCCTCCAAGTGCCGTTGCTGGCTGACCTTCCCCTCTCCCCTCCCCTCTAGCTGTGCCTTGAGCTCACTGAGTTACTGTGATTATTGTTTACTATTCTGTGCTGTCTCACCTCGTATTGTAATCTTGTCTGTCCCTGAACGGCGCCGCGGACACCTAGTGGCGCCCTATAAATAAAAATTAATAATAATAATAATAATAATAATAATAATCATCATCATCACCATTTATTTATATAGCACTACTGATACCGCAGCGCTGTACAGATAACTCATTCATCAGCCCCTGCCCCATTGGAGCTTACATTCTAAATTCCCTATATTTTCTTGTATTATAGGTATTTTAGGATATACAGGTCCTGTACGTCTATAGGGACACAAACAAATGTGTTTTATCAAATAAATCCTTCCAATGATTGTAATTTAAATTATACATTTATACTATTGGATGTAACAAACAGTTGTAAATAAACTTCCATATTATAGGATAAGTTAGCCATAAGAGACTTAGGGGTATATTTAATAAACTGCGGTTTTGAAAAAGTGGAGATGTTGCCTATAGCAACCAAACAGATCCTAGCTGTCATTTTTTTAGTACATACTAGAAAAGGACAGCTAGAATCTGATTGGTTGCTATACGCAACATCTCCACTTTTTCAAATCCGCAGTTTAGTAAATATACCCCTTAATCGCAAATAAAAATGTATATATTTTTGTGATACAATAAAAATGATAGAGAATCGATTATATAAGTAAGCAAACACTTCTTTAGTAGTCAAAAAACACAGACAAACACTGCTCTTATCTCAAACAATGCAGTTTATGCAACCAATGTAGAAATAAGTGCAGGTTCCCACATCTATATCATAGTGTCCATAAACACTATGGCAAAAAATTACCATGAAATCTAAATAAATGTATTGAAATTTTAAAATATCAAATAAACCAATTAATCCATCAGTTTCCCCGATTGATATTTTATTGCGTTTTATGAATAGCAAATGTTTTCTTCTACTAATAAACTTTTTCTTAAGTAAGATTCTACAGTAAGATTACAGTATTGGCTAAGGACAATTATGATATGTATGGTTAGCTAATCACAACTGAATAAATCTTACCAGAGATGGATGAATTCATTAATTGATTTAAGATTTTAAGATTTTTATCCGCTTATTCTGATCTCTTCTTTATGTTCATTTCAACACAACCTCTTATTAATGATGTAAAAGGTTCTTGACAGAACTAGTCAGTTGGATTAAAATGTTATTTATTATAAACATGTTGGAGCAGCACGGTGGTGTAGTGGTTAGCACTTCTGCCTCACAGCACTGGGGTCATGAGTTCAATTCCGACCATGGCCTTATCTGTGAGGAGTTTGTATGTTCTCCCCGTGTTTGTGTGGGTTTCCTCCGGGTGCTCCGGTTTCCTCCCACACTCCAAAAACATACTAGTAGGCTAATTGGCTGCTAACAAAAATGTCCCTAGTCTGTATGTGTGTCTGTGTGTAAGGGAATTTAGACTGTAAGCTCCAATGGGGCAGGGACTGATGTGAGTGAGTTCTCTGTACAGCGCTGTGGAATTAGAGGCACTATATAAATAAATGAGGATGATGATGATAACTTGCTTCACAGTTAAGAATATTGTAATTGCATCTCCTAAAAATAGACCTGATCACACTCCTGAGGCCCCCGTTCTGTTCTTTTGAGCATGCCAGGCCCTCACCTAAATTTTGCTATGGGGACTGTCAATGTTGCACCCCTAATCAGAGCTGGGACCCCATAAGATATAGTTAATACAATATAATAGAATGTCTAGCAAATATTTAAAGCAAATTTGGGTACCCTTCTTGGAGTCTCAGACCACAGAATATGTATTTGTTACCTTAAATAACTGTAGACCTTTCTGACTATTGTCTGGTAAGCCATCGTTGATCTGTATCATTCTCCAGGAACCCCACTTTGCTACCCATAACCAGTTCAACTTGTATAAGAAATTGGCCAATGGCAAGACCTCAACTGTATGTTCTTGATATAGATATATCCCTTTTAATTGTGTACTCCTACAAAAATCTCCTTGTACTGGCTGTAGAAATTGCCTAAAGTTTCATTTCAGATATTTTTCTTTGTGATTATGAAAGCACATTTATGGATAAAGCCTTGTTTTAGAACAGCAATGTGAAACATATCTAGGGGATTGAATCTAATAATTAACTCTCATCCCAAAGATGGAGATTTGATCTTCTTATTTCAAATGAATTCCAAAAATGCTATTAGATAGTAGCAAGCTACACAGATAAGGTGTCTAGTCCTCCTTCAGCGTCCATAAATCAAAATTTGAGTGCTTTGTGTAAATTCCATTACACAATCTAACTGTAAAAGTTCACATTTATCTTTTTGTTTCAGAATATAAAATACAAGACCGTTGAAAAATCCTATAAAAATGATACAGGAAATCTGTTTTACGTATAGTTTTGGGTCTTTGCAGGTTCCTATGTGCCAGTTAGCTTTATTCTTGAAGTGGAAGCACATTGTGGTAGAGACCTTTGGATGCTCAATCCCTCATCTAGTCAACGTTTAGGCACTGTTAGAGTTTACTGGTGTAGTTCAGGCTTTGGACCTCATTGATGATGCAAACTTGATGGGTTGAACAAAATGCCTTCTTTTTTTTTAACAATGTGCCTCAATGGCCTGCCCAGGGCACAACTAGGTGACCACCTACTCTCTGTCCTCAAGAAACGCCTTTGCTAACTAGAAGTGCATCTAGGTGTGTGTTGAGGCAGACATATCTGGAGGGGGGAAACAGTTCCATTAGTGTACAATGTACTATCAATTTAAAATAACTGCTTTCATTAAATAGAACTTAAACAACTTGTTCAAATTATAAGACGTGATCCAATCCCCAAATTTTTTTTGTTGAGTGTAAATGGTCGAGCAACCCTCTAGACAGGAGGGAAAACCCCTAAAAATATATAGTTTCCACCTCTAACTCGTTTCAATACACAGGTGCATATACTCAATATTTTGTAAGGTACGCCCTGACTTCACGCAATCCATCGGACAGTTCCATCAGCTGATATAAACTTCTGCTCCCACAAGTATGTACCAATCTTGGTCTGTAATAATAAGAACTTTGTCAGAACTCTGGATGGACTTGTGCATATTGAGGAGCACTGTTCTACTACAGTGGGTTTTACTCTCTGCCTCGGCTGTTTTCCTCTTCCTAAAAGAAGAACTTTGTTTCATCTGTTGCATGCACAAGACCCATAAGTTAGCATTTCAGTACATGGGTGTTCTTCACCCAAATGAGACACATCCTTCTCTTGCACATTTTAAAGGAAATAACCTTCTAAGGATGAGTGGAGGGAAGATGAAAGGATAATTACACCCAAAACTGACAATTCAGTGCCCAGCTAATTCTGGTTTGGGTTGTTTTTCGTTTTTTGCCACTTTTTTGTATGTATGCTATAGCAGGTTGCACACTAAAATATTTCTTGGTGTATCATTTTATGTAATTTAAAATGGTAGGAGTCTTACAGCAAGATGTTCTAATACAAACTACCTACCTCCCTCCTAACATGTTGACCTGCTGCAGAGGTAGCACAGCCTATAAACCCTGCTACCAAATGGAGAGTGAGTAGCTTAGAAGGAGAGAATGCAAAGGGAAGGGAATCCAGAGGGAATGCCGCCATATTAAAGGAATGAAAATTATGAGGAGAGCTGCCAATCCAATAGAGAGAGAGCTGCTAGTGCAATAGAGAACAAGCTGACAGTCTAACAGGGAGAGCTGTCAGTTTACTAGAGGGAGCTGCCACAATCACAGAGGGACCTTTCAGAATGAGAGCTCCTAATTCCAGAAGAGGATTTGTTAGCGAGTAAGCTGACAGTACCAGAGAGGAACATTTTACTGCGAGATAGAGAGCTGCCAGGTACACTGA
This sequence comes from Mixophyes fleayi, assembly GCF_038048845.1. Taxonomy (NCBI): domain Eukaryota; kingdom Metazoa; phylum Chordata; class Amphibia; order Anura; family Limnodynastidae; genus Mixophyes; species Mixophyes fleayi. The sequence goes on from NC_134407.1 coordinate 20,724,132, forward strand.
GGGAGCTCAGATTTGGCCCTGGTGCCCAGATTCAGACCAGGCATCCAGAGGAAATCCAGATCCGGTCAAGGCATCCAGTGAGAGTCCAAATACAATCGAGATGTCCTGAAGGTATCCAGATCCAGTCCAAATGCCCAGATCGAGTCCAGAATTATTCCAGCTATATGCATGAAGTCCTGATTTTGTTCCAGTTGTTCGAGCTCCCTGCATTTACTACTACTTCTATTCCTTGGCCTAATGAAGAGGGCCATTGGGTACCCATCAAGGCCTTGAACCTTAATTCAAGTGCCAAACAGGTCTCCAGAACCGGTCAGTGTCCAATGCAAATGTGACTAAGCTAAATACCCAGTACACATGGGGCTGACCATCAGAGCACCAGCCTAAGCTAGAGGTCTGACCTTGAACTGCATAACACAGCTGAGACTACACCTCCATCATCTTCATATATTCATAGTCATTACTATTGTTGTGACTATGTTCCCATTATCCTCTCTAAGATAGTGGTACAATACACTTGTTACTCTTACTAAGAGAGATACTCAGAGTAACAAATTGTCTTTGTTCTACTATCACTGCAGTAGTATTCAGTGCTGCATACTGCTACCTCTCTACCTTTGTCCGACTCGAACCATGTTGATCCCAAATCTAAATTGCAGTGTCAAATTAAAACAATATTTGTGTGTTACATGCAAAGACAGGTGGTATTTTTCCTGCATACAAAAAAAATCCAATTTTTACCCCTTGCATCCCAACATGACTTGTACAGATGCAAACGTCCACTCTTTAGCTGGATCTACTCCTAACTCTAGCCTGCAGTGTTTTTTTATTTCATATTATCTTCCTTCTATGTATTTACATGCTGTAAGTCAGTTTAGGGTGTGTGTCTGTAGGTCAAGATGTGTATATTGTCCACATTAGGGTCATAGGGCCAGGTTGCAGTGGTACATGCTATGAGTTTGTTATATTGTATTGATACCACTCACATGGTTACATGCTAAACCCTTGTTATAGTTGTTATTGCGAGCTGATAAATATGGGCAGCACGGTGGCTCACAGCGCTGGGGTCCTGAGTTCAATTCCTGACCATGGCCTTATCTGTGTGGAGTTTGTTTGTTCTCCCTGTGTTTGCGTGGGTTTCCTCTGGGTGCTCCGGTTTCCTCCCACACTCCAAAAAACATACCGGTAGGTTAAATGGAGATATATATATATATATATATATATATATATATATATATATATATATATATATATACATATATCTTCTAAGAATCTGGTAGATAGTTTGAAAGATTATGTGCATCCACCATCACAATTACTCCAGTTCATTTCCTACAATCCAGTTTCCCCATAAACAGTAGACAGTTAATTAATTCTGCAGACAATAACATTCTCACTTTTACAAGCCAGATTTACAAGTAAATGCACAGCTAGCTGTCGATCAAATTAATCTCCTTTGGCTTTCCACACTTTTACTTTCTGCCCGGTGATGACCCATAAGCCGTCATCAGCAATACGATTCTTACAACAGATAAACACGCACCCTACACAATGCTTTATTTCATACTTGTTTTCCTCTCTCGATACTTTGTTTTTTCAACCTGACTTATCAAGGTTGTTCACTGACCTGGGTCATGAATTCATTGTATCCAATACTTTATTGTTCACATTTCACTACGCTGAATTAACAAACGCTACAGAATATCCGAGGTCATTAATGAGTCATAGGCAATAATACTACTCAACAAAGCACTTATTACAATAATGTATATTCCAGAGAATATAGTTTACAAACCATAGTTATTAGTTTCATGTGAATATAGCTTTGTGCTAATATTCCAAGAAATACAAAACATTGCATTGAGTTGCTTTAGTTCCTTTGTTTTCCTGTATCAACTTGAAATCACATTGCTTCTCCAGCTACTGTATCTCGTCTACATGCTGTATGAAAATACAATTCATTAAGGTATAATGAAATCTACTAAGCTTTTGCAAGTACATTTTCCCATTAATGCCACACATCATTTGATCAAATGAATTGATACATTGTGCATTTATTTAGTTTGGGCAGAACATATTGAAGGATAATTGAATCTTTGTGTACTATTCCTTGTAATTTTTACTTAATAGCCAGAACCTATTCATACAGGTTGTGTAGTTTTTAATACAAAGTCTATGCAATGTCAGTCATCACTATCAGTCAGCACTTACACTTGCCCTGTACCTGTGCAAGTCATATGGCCGTAACCAGACGTACTTACGATAAACACAGGACGTGAATCAGCCACATCTGCTTTGGGAAACACCCTAGACACAACTTTACTGTACATTGCCTACAGTTATCGACCCATGTCTAAATCATTTGTGTAAAGATTAAGTAGTATATCGAATGACCGGTTGTTATTTTCTGTTGAATTCATGTATGAGAATGTATATTATATGTAACCTTATAATGTAATCTCAACATGTGCTTTGCTAGATGACATGAGTTTGAACTTATGCCAGTGTCATTAATCTTTTGAAACTAGCTTGGTCTGGATTAGATAAAGGGTCTTGGAGGAGTTTTGATGCTCCAAAGTTGTAAGCCATCTAGTTAAACAGAACGAGCAAAGGTGGCAAATCAGGTCTTGTGAAAATTCTGATCTCAGGACATCCCTAGCTCCCTTCAGTACTGCAATAGTTTATTTATTTATTTTGCTACACATTCTAGCTCTCTTCAAAAAGCCCTGTGACATTTAGTAGATCAATCTGTCTTTTGACAGCTAAACTCCAAAGGTGAAGGGTGAGGGCTATGTGGAAAAAGGGTTTAAAATCTTCTGCTTTAGACATCAGATTGTGCATTTTCATGAGGGGTCTATCAAGACTGAAATGTGTTATTTTTCTCAATTGTGTTCCCTCACACATCAGGGGGTAAATGTATCAATCTGCGGGTTCTTCAACACCCGCGTGTTCAGCCTCTTCCGCGATTAAATTTCAAGCGGCGCTACATTGTAAAGGGTTAACTTCCCTTTACAATGCAGTGCCACTTGAAATTTTATCGCGGAAGAGGCTGAACACGCGGGTGTTGAAGAACCCGCAGATTGATACATTTACCCCCAGGTCTTAACTAGTAAGTAGTAACTCCTATTTTACTTCCTATTTTATTTTCTGAAATTCATTTGCGCAACATATTATATGTCTTGTTATTAATTTTTGTAAATGAGCCTTGGAAACATTTTGAATATTAAATTAATTTAATCTAGTGTATTCTCCGTGATTCTTTGTGAACGAAGCGCAGGGAGACTTATGCTACATGTGCAAATTATTTAAGTATGAAACATTAATAAGTGATTTTGGTGATTGAAGGACACCATAATAAATCCTTCATGGTGGCAGAAAATGTGTATTCATTGCTAAGTGACTAAGGTGACGCCAGTCACGGCCAGCTGTTCAGATTGCTGTATCTGGGACTGGCTGGACGTTTGTGACAATTCACATATATCTCCACTTTCATGGGACGTTTATTAATGTCCTATTTTCTCCAATGACAGCAGAGATGCCAGCATGACTCATTTCATTTGCCTGGTTTGGAATTCCCCATTTAATTTTTGACCGAATTATATGGACCCAGTTAATTAGTTATAATCAAGCACTTTTACATCAATTAATTAACTGAGTCCAGGTAACTCAGTCAAAAGTGTAAGTTGGAAATCCAGAGCCAGACAAATGTCTCCCTAATGACACTTTTATAAATGTACCTGTCAGGCACCGTTCCTCCGCTCCTTCGGGATGGCCGACTGTCTGGTTGCCAGGCAACCAGACGCAATACTTCCAGCCGGTCCAACGGCCCTGTTGCGCATGCGCGTTCCATTGCCAGGTAACGGGATGCTATTCGGATCTCTGGCAGCAGCCGATGACATCACGCCACCGGTATTTCCTTGGCTCCCTGTGCTATTTAAAGCAGACTCTGGCACCATGCTGATGCCAAAGTATTGGGTCATTCATGCTACAGTGTTCCTGTGTATCACTTGGCTTGTTCTGACTATTCTGCTGCTCCTCTGTGTTTCCTATTGACCCGACTTGTCCAACCAACCTATTGGATTCTCCCTGTGCCTTTATTCCACTCGAAAGTTACCATCCAATGTAAATACACTGTTATCCCTGCACTTATCTACTCGGCAGCAAAAAAGACCAAATTTGAGAAGATGAGTCTTAACAGCAATGTTGGTATTGCCATTTTCCCTTGGTTTTTTTTTCCAGGCTGCTGTTAATGATTTATGATTCTGGACTACCATGGCAACCACAGTTACATGGCATATGACGCAATGAATAGAGAGGGTTTGGAATGTCTCTGTGCTCTGTTTGCACTGCACCACCCTCCTTCTCCCCCTGTGAGCCTGTGTCTGTGTAGCAGACTATCTGTGTCAGATTTGTTTGCCAACCAGAGAGCTTTTGAAAAAGAGATAATGATTTGTAAGAGAATAGCAAAGAGAAATGATGCATGCTTAAAAGGTACTTAACTTGCTATTCAAAGGAAAAAACATCTTCAATGTGGGATTGCTAATTTAAATAATCCACCATTACTTTAAGTAATGTACTGTCTGTTCGGGATCTCCTGGAGGAGAGTCCTACAAATAGATAAGTATGGGTAATTGCCTGCTCTCTTGGTATTTCTGGATGTCTCCAAGAGACTTGCCAACTCCAGATAACAAACTCTACATAGTACTTCACTTGAAATTTGAATATGAGAAGACTCTCAGATGTAGCTCTGCATTGCTAATGCTATACGAATTACAACGCTGCACCACATTTGCTGGTGCAAGGATGAAAATACCTCAATCTGGATTTAATTTGCAGTATTGATCTCTTAATTAGTCCTGCAAGAATTGCATGCTCTGAAAGTCAACAGATAGCTCCACCTGCCTGTAGTAACCGTCCCCCATCCCCCCAATCTAAGTGCATGGGTCACAGCAGAAATCCCCACTGAGCTGTGTATACAGCTGTGCATTGATAACAAATGCCCACTGAAATATTTATGCAGATCCACTCTGATGAACACTGATTATTTTTTTTATTTTTTTTTATAAGCATTGATCGGCAGAGACAGCAATTTTCTCCTTGCAGTAACAAAGGAAGAGCAATTAATCATCTCTAACGTAGGATTTATTTCCCGTGCAGCTTGTAAGAAAAAGATTTGTATTCCAAATTGCATTGTACATCAATAGTATATGTACAAGACCTACAGTTATACAGAAAAGACTTTTATGCACCTTGAGAAAACATGTTAACCGTGCATTCAATACATTGATTTTCATACATCCATTCAAATATTACTGAAATATCACTCCAAATAATTTACTGACATGAATCATTGAAGGTAAAATACAATGTTCATTGACATCCTGACATTTCGCTATATATCTGTTAAAAGGTGAAGTGTGACCACCCAACTTCGTTACACATACAACTCCTTACACATACTAATGGAATCTGGTAACGGTTTTAAAATCTGATAATACAATCATTTGAGTTTTGCTGTGACATCACTGGCCCTGTGCGGATCAACCAATCCATATAGTTGATTTCTGCTAAGCAAGTCTGACAAGTTGTCAGTCACTCTGGGCCTGATTCAGAATGGAACTCAAGCATAAGCTCAAGTTGGATTGAAAAAAATTGCACACAAGGGTATCACCATCATCACCATTTATTTATATAGTGCCACCAATTCCAAAGTGCTGTACAGAGAATATTTGTCTCTCACATCAGTCCCTGCCACATTGGCACTTACAGTCTAAATTCACACACACAGACTAGTGTTACCACTGTGGAGTACCCAGAGGAAAGCCACACAAACACAGGGAGGACATGCAAAGGCCCTGTTTGGGTATCAAACTCATGTCCCACGCATATAATTGCTGTATTCAGTGTTGAAGATGTGTCCATAGTCTGAATGAGTAGCAGAATTGTCCATATGACAACAGACACAGCCCTTAGACATTTAGTCCAACTTGCGAACATGCACAAATACCTTTTATTTTATATGGTATGAACGCAATTGCTTTGAAGCATCATTTAAACTTGAATAGCTTATCTAATACAGCAGGAACAACTTCCTGACAACTTCCCTTTATCTTTGTTAGAACACGCTCTGCAAATCCTAATCTATGGCCAAACAGCTACTAAACTCTCAGTAAGTGCCTCTGAATCATTCACAAAACTCTAGTTACAAGCAGGTAGGGTTTTCGTCATCATCACCATCCCCTACTTGCACATGTCCTTGACCACATGCAAATAAAACCGCCTTTTCAGCCATGTATGAGACTACGTCCCGGTGTGAATCCATATACAATTGCTCAAACATACTCTTACTATCCATTGCCTTTGTTAGAATACCCCTTCCCTTCTTTGTCACGTCTCTTTAGCTGTACGGAGTCGTAACTGCCAAAATGTTGCAGATCTGAATAGTCGCAGTCGGATATGTTCACATTCTCAGCAGGTTGGGTACGAAATATAGACAATGGAAAGTGTAGGCAGGCGAAATGCGACACTTCCATTCTGGTGACAGCTTCGACAGTGTGATTTCAAATCTATATGTAGTCTTTATTACATCAGTGGTATGAACAGTGATTAAGTAACCACTTTATAAGACCAATGTGACAATACATTGTGTCACTTATAAATTAATTGTTTCAGATTGAATTGAAGCAATGTAGAGGTCCTTACTGAACAACCGTCACTGCATTAATTAATTCACACCACATATATCTTTATTAAGGAATGTTACCTCAGAATATTAAAACGTTTTCAATAAGAGAGTGACTAATAATATCATACATTGACAATTTATATATGTTGGTATAAAGTAGCAGGGCATAGCAAATTTTGCTATTTTAACTCACAATTATAGTCACAATTATTTTAATATTTCGCTATTTGAACTAGGAGGGATTATTTTAATGTATATCAATAAAGACATAGATATTTTAATAATTATGATCGCTGAGTGCCTCCAATTACACAATTCTTCCCTATCCCTCTCCTTTTCGCTTCGACAGTGTGATTGTTGACATTCACAGTGTTGACAGTCACAATGCCGACATTAAAAGACCAATGCCGGTGGGTCCGGTGGCTATACAGCTATGACCCGCTGGCATTGGTCTTTTAATGTCAGCATTGTGACTGTCAACACTGTGAATGTTGACAATCACACTGTCGATATTTTGAAGCTGTCTGCAGAATGGAAGTGTCGGATTTATCCTGCTGACATTTTCACGTTAACTGCCGACATTTCCATTGTAGAAAATATGACCGCATCCGCATGCACAGAGCGAAAAAATGTTATTACATGTATATTATTCAGCTCTGTAATACACGGCCTTTGATATATACTAATGTGAAATAGAGGATTTATTTGCTCTTTAGGCTCTTAACCAAACCTGCATCATTACATAGAAGATTAAAAGAAACATAGTGCCAGATTATGAACGGATTCTTTATTCTACCTTTTAGCATTGTTTTCTTCGCTTTTATGCTATTTATGCTATGTTCATCTGATCTTCAGCCATACCCTGAGCATCAACCTGCTCATAGACCACATCTTTCTATAACCTACAGATCTAGGTCTGTGGGACGATGGAAAGGAGTCAATAAAAACATAACATTTTTAATTAGAGTTACAGTAGATTCGCTCGCCTTGCCCCGTCCTTGTTTCTGAATGCACCAATTTGTACAGATAATTCAGTTTTTAAACAGGACTGACAATCAGCAAAGCCAGATGAAGAGGACACAGTTCCATGGAAGAGTAGCAGGTTTGGGACCGCCTCTTCTGATCTCCACAAGACTATACGGCAGTGCTGACATAGTGATTATACCCATACAAGCCCTTTTTTTATGTAAAGTACAAAGCTAGTGTCAGTCAGCACCATACTAAGGGTTCTTACCACAATTGCCAGCCCATATAGATCTTTCTCTCCCCACTACATAAACATGGAATAAATGCAGGAGGAAGAGTACGGTGATGTATATCACCATGTGTATCCTCCTGTAGACCAGGTGAGGATTGAGCTGACTTTAACCGGAAGGAGATGGAAAATAGTTCTTCTCCTTGTATTGCTTTGTTTCTGCTGTTCATAATCAAGCACCTAACAAAGTGGATATATTAAGAAGTGCACAGTGATATGTGTCACTGTGCACTTCCTCCTGCAGTCATTACTTATGGCAGTGATAACCAGGGCCGCCAAAAGAAGTTTCGGGCCCTGGTACAGCCACTACTTGGAGCTGCTTTCATAGCGTGACCACACTAGGTTGGTGGCTCCACTCACTACACAGTCAACCCAGATCCCCCCAGGCAGGCTCGGGCTCTGGTACTATGTACCTACTCCCCCCTCCTCTCTGTGCTCCTGAGGGTAACTGCTGGTCAAAAGGCATTAGTGTGGTGTTAAGGGGAACATGCCTGTTCCCATAGTGAATTAGCAGACAGTGTCTCATATGGATGATATACTAGACCTATAGTAGACTTTGTCTATTAGGTATATGAAGCTTTAGTCTTCTGTGCACCCTTCCTCAGTTTCCCATAAAATTTAAGGCAGAGAAACCTCCCTCCCTTGACAATTCTAAGTAACTATGAAGACACTTTATATATTATAGAAATATGTTTATCTCATCAACACACAAATTATCAGATAGACAGATACTTAACAGCGATTTCACTTGCTCTTAAAAAAGAGATATACTACATATCAGTACAGACACAAATAAACAAATAGTTGGGACATAAAAAAATTAAATATAACAATTTGAATTCCTGCTTGCAAGTCAAATATATATAAATTGCTCTTTACAATATAATCTCATTAAACCATCAATTTCTCTAGCGGTTGGTTGCAGGAAATCAATCCCCATGAATTTCAGATGTTATGGGGCTGATGAATGGCACCTTAATAAATATCCTTCTAATGACATTAAAATTAATTTACTACACTTGCTCTGAGCAATGCATAAAGCAGATGGGACAACTGTGTCCCGTTTAAATTTCTGGTTCTTTTTAATTAATTTAAATGATCCCTTGTACCATTATTATTTTTTTATCTCCATCTGCATTTCCAATGCTTATCATTTTACTTGTTAAATATTATAGCACAATTTTAGGCATGGACTCCTGCTGCGGCATGAGTAAAATGCGATCAATCATGACGCAATTGATTATTGTCAATAAGTTGTAACGCTCTGCTAGAAAGAGATGTATGTGCATATATGAAGTATATTTGTTTTCTAAGAATTGTCAAACATAGCTCAAGCCTTTCTGACTGGGAATTACCTGTGATTGATCATTGATCAATGCAAAGCTTCAAATTGCCCTCAGGCTCTCTTTTGCACTATGAACTTAACTGTGCCTAAACTTTTACACTCTTGTCTTTTTAAAATGTATTTATTTGTAGACTGCTCACAAGTACAGGTAGCAAGTACACAACAAATAGAAAAGAAACAAACACATGGGGGGTAGAATTATCAAACTCTCTAAAAAGTAAAAATGCAGGTGTTACCCACAGCAACCAATCAGGTTGTAGCTATTTATCTAGTTCATTGTAAATAAATGATAGCTAGAATCTTATTGGCGGCTAGGGGGAACACCTCCACTTCTACTTTTTAGAAAGCTAGCTTTATCTACATTAATAGCGTATCTAACATATATCCAACTACAGCTAGGTGTTTCAACAAAATCTGTAAACAAAAAAGTCCAATTAGTTTCAAAGAACAAGGTGTGGGGTAGGGTGGGGAGCAGTATTGAGGGTATGTCAAGTCAAATCCTGGATTGAGACTTGTTCCCTATGGACCGTTTCATAGCCTCACCAGTTGAACCACTGTTATTTCATTTGTGTTTTCCTGAATATTTAATATATAAGGATGGATTAATTTGAAACCTTCTAAAATTGGAAAAGTGGAGGTGTTGCCCATAGCAACCAATCAGATTCTAGCTTTCATTCTCTGGAATGTACTAGATGAATAATAGTTAGAATCTGGTCAGTTGCTATGGGCAACATTATCACTTTTTCTATTTAGAAGGTTTGACAAATCCACCCCACAGTATCTTTTTTTTTTACTTTAAAGCAACTTAGGTATGTTAGCCAGTCTATGAGAGAAGATCTGTTATTACATCACATACAACTACAAACACAAAAAATCCTGCATATGTACATAATTGTGAAATGCAGACAGGTATTTACATGTAGAAAGAAATAATAAGAGAGCACTGTATCCACCAATATAGTATTTATTATAATAAAAGTCAAAAATATATTATTCTAAGAATAATATAGAATAATATATTTTTGACTTTTATTATAATAAATACTATATTGGTGGATACAGCGCTCTTTTATTATTTATTTTTACTTGTTTGTCGCCAGATACAGATATCTGTGTATAGGGAGCTGCGGTCCACTCTTTATTATTATAATATCTAAGGTTCCTTAGCACCTGATAATTTGTTTATGATTAGGTACTTACATGAGAGTTTGTTGTGGTCACAACATTTTAACTAGCCTTTTTTTTTAACACATGGGGCTAGATTTACTAAACTGCGGGTTTGAAAAAGTGGAGATGTTGCCTATAGCAACCAATCTGATTCTAGCTTTCATTTATTTAGTGCATTCTACAAAATGACAGCTAGAATCTGATTGGTTGCTATGGGCAACATCTCCACTTTTTCAAACCCACAGTTTAGTAAATATACCCCATGGTCACATTTGGAGAGGGGTAGTATGGAAATCAAACACCCACACATGTATTCAGATATATTTATCTTGAATTTTAAAAAGAATATATAAAATTTACATAGAAGATACACAGCTAAACAAGAATTAATTCTCTTTGGCTAATGCCCACATTTGATAACACTTACCACACCAAAGAAAACAGCATGCAAGAATCAGAGTTGGCTTTCAATGCTTTTGATGAGAAGTTGGACGTGGTTTGGCATTTACCATACCAAAGTTAACTCTTGGGGGTAAATGTATCAAGCTGAGAGTTTTCCGGCGGGTTTGAAATACCAATCAGATTCTAGCTATCATTTATTTACTGCATTCTACAAAAAGACAGCTACAATCTGATTGGTTGCTATAGGCAACATCTCCATTTTTCAAACCCGCTGGCAAACTTTCAGCTTGATACATTTACCCCTTGGCCTCACCTTTGTTACAGTAACTTCCTAGCTGAGACTAACGAGGATCCGATTACAATGGAGACTCAGACATACAGCCTCTGGAGTGTAAAACTAACATTATTGTATGCAGGAATAGGAAAACAGTTACCTTGAATACAAAGTAATATATTTCAAAAACATATATGATACATATATCACTCTGAGTCTAGTGTCACAGCTAGAATGCATTGTCTTTGTTTATACTGTAGCAGCTGCTCAAAACCAAAATGGACAAGTACGGTCGACAGTTCTTTCTAGAACATTTCTTTTCGTATTTGTCGGGCCTCCGGGGGTCAACCTCACCCCCTCCTTCCCCCCACCCCACCTCTTTTCCTTCCCTCCTCCCTCTTACCATTACATTCTGGTATGCACCTTCTCAGCACGCAGGTCTCCCTGTTCAAGGCTTATTTTTGCTCCCCATTGGCATATTTGCTTTGATGTCTGTAGGGATTTTGTTGTCCTCCTTTGGGTTTTCTCTATGTAATTGTTGCAAATATGCATATACCTGCCGATTATGATGTGTCTGCACTACAATTTTTTGCCTTGTAAACTTATAAAGAAAGATCACTGTGTCTGTTACAGTAATACTTCAGCGTTCATTCAGCTGGGAAGCATTCAGATTGGTTCTCTCCTGATGACATAAAACTTGGATTGTGCAATGACAACAGTCACAGGAGGAGACAATGCGAAGATACTCAGGCCATTTATCTAAATGAAAGGGATACAGAGGCCATTTATCTAAGAGAAGGGAAAGGGGTTGCCCTAAAGTCTGGAAGTGTTTAATTTGCTATTGCAGCTACCTTTGCTGAATTAATTAATTATTAGAAAGCATGTTTTTGCATCAATAAATGAATTAAGCACAGGTAACGGCAGTAGTAAATAAAGTGATTGGGATGTCAAGTTAGAGTGATTGATACTTTACTGACAGTTGCTCGGTTTCATATATACAGCAATATGTGGAACAATCCCTGCTTTACCACAGGTGTAAGTATTATAAGGTTATAATGATGTAAAGGTTCTTTCTTATGGGCCTATTGATTAAGCTTTAAGCCATGCGGAAATTGCTTTTTAGGCATCGTTTAAGCAATTTAACACTCCTATCTAAAAAAAAGCAAAAATATCTCCTGCATTAGGCTAAGTAACCCAATAAACCAAGTATCTCGCAAAACCGCAGTCCCCATAATTTTCAATGGGGACTGCGGTCTGGGCCAATTTAGCAAGCTCCAAAAAGGGTAGCTTTTTGGAGTTTGACTCTGATGGCTAATGCCATCTGAAGATGGGGTTAGCCATTCTACCCTATGGTGAGAGCATCACAGAAGAGGAATCTTCGGATTCCTCTCCGGCAGCCTTCCTGCTCTCCCCTCTGTTAAGTAACAAAAAATGGCTCTGCGCATGCGCGATCTAAGGTCCTGCATGCGCAGTACAGATTCTGTCTCAGAACCCGGAGTTGTTCGTTACACAAAGACATTGTTGAGACAGCATCCTATCAGATGTCCTGTCCCAAGACACGTTGTATCATCAAACATTTTATTTAGGTACACAATTTGCACTGAACCCAGCAACCAGTCACATACCTCCCAATTTTTGGACTTCCGGAACTGGGACCCCCCTTCCCCCAATTAGCGTGATTGCATCATGACGGGGCCACGACTATGGTGCTATGTCATGAATTCTGAAGCACTAGCATCACCTAACAAATCCCCCCCCCCCCCTCCCACTTTATATAAAAAGGCAGGAACGAGACATATCTCCCAAAACTCTGGTCAGTTGAGATGAAAGTCCTGACTTTCGAGACTGCAACATGACATAGATCTCAGCACTTGGATCTCAGCCTGATTATCTGTACTTGCATGTCAATCAGAATCTTTGCTTTCAGTATTCTAAACAGAATTATGCAATCACTTGGAATTACAGGCTAACGTTAAATTAATTGCATTTGTTTTGATTTAAAAATTAAAGTCAGACTCGTTGTAAGGATAGATAACTCACAATGATGCTCGAATTAATACTATTCTACATCTCATTGTTTCCATGTTTCTAAGTAAAGCCCGATTGCAGCTGACTATGGCATGCACAAAGCTTGCCAGGTTATCACTGACAATACAAATGGTTGCAAAATAAAATCAGTGATTTACATAAGGAACACACGCTGTGAGTATATATCTGCATCCCATATTCTCTGATGCACTCGCACAAGTCAATATTGGCATGAATATAAAAAATATGATCTCAAGATCCACAATTTATAGTTCCCAACTTTCCCATCTTGTGTTTTGCCAAAAGATGAGCTCATTGTTTTTTATTAGGGTGTTTAAAATAAAATCATTTTAGAATGTGCTTTAGCATATCTGGAAAGAGTTTTCCATAAATTCCTGCATTTGCAGTAGAGCACTAGTCACTTTGCAACATTATTTCAGAACAAGATACTATAGTCAATGGCGCAGTTATGTACAAAAGTCTTTGAGCCTGTGTCATTAAGGAGAACTAAGCATAAAAAAGGAGTAACTTTGCACCTGGGCAAAACCATGTTGCATTGGAGGGGAAGGTAAATTTAAAACGTGGGAACAGATTTATAGTTGGGATAGGGCATGTCCTAGATCAACTTTAAATTTCAGTGTAAAATTAAAGCTATCAAGTATTTGAGTGCTAGATGAAAAAACAGCAAGTATTTAACTCATGTGCAAAATAATAAACTTATTTGCACCCCTGCATTGTAACATGGTTTGTCCAGCAGAACATTTACTTCTTTTTTTGTCTTACTTTCCTTAATGGCTCAGGGCCTTTGGGTCTAATAATGGTTAGGCATTTGATAATGGGACACAAAGCGCTTGTCATAGCCAAGTCTTAACGGTAAAATCTCAGCCACTATAATTATTTTATAAAGTTATGTAGTGGAGTTTGCATTAGTGAGAACTAAGGGCTTTCTCATAGAGCTTAATGGACAGGTACTTTTGAAAAATGCACTTTGCATTCCATCTATGACTTTTCACTAGATTTGCTAAAAAGTATTCACTTGGTTTGCTTATTAGAAAATAAATTTCTCTTCCCCCTTTCAGGTTAAGAGTTTGTGTTTTGACCACTTTCATTTGACTATTTTTGTTTTCTAAGAAAATACAATAATTGGGATCACTCAGAACTTTAATGCTTTAAGATTAAGGGTTAGGGTTACTTCTAAACAAGGAAAAGTGGAGGTGTTGCCCATAACAATCAATCATATTCTAGCTATTATTTTGTAGAATATATTAGATAAATGATAGCTAGGATCTGATTGAGGGCAATGGTCAACATCTCCACTTTTCCTTTTTAGAAGGTGTCGAAGTCGTATAATTGGAAAGTATATTGGTTAATATTGTTTTACCGTGCGATTGCGATCAGTATGCCATGTAACACGTGGCATAGTGCGATCGCGCGGTAAAATACGCATGCACACACTCGCACTCTAACATTTAGTTATTTATATATTTTATATCTATATTGGTTCCGTTCTACAGTGATTTATGAGCAGATAGTATTTAATTTATTATTAGTTTATATATTATGATTATATGTACACTTTAGTGTTATATGAGGTTCAGGTTGCAGGAACTGTGTCATGTTTAGTATCATTTTAATCCCCTATTCATCAGCAGTTGTCCGGTTCATTTGCCGAAGAGATAGCACATTGCATACTCTAGTTATTGATGTTAGGGAATAAATGATCAGAGTGATACCAACTGTAAAATGCTAATAGACTAGTTGAAACTGGAGTCTTGGCGGGAAAGTCAGAGCACAACCCCTGGAGAGATGACCCCCACCTTTGGATATTTTGGTTTGAACTGGTCTATGACCTGCAGCACACTGGACGTTCCTGATAGCTGGACCAATAGAAGCAAGCCACACCATCTGCATTGTTTTCACTGTAACACTGAGTGTATATAATACAGCTCTAGCTGGTATTAGCCCAGTTTTCTCTGACCACAGTATTCTGGAGTGAAGTACTGTACGCTGGTACCAGTGGAGCGCAGTATGTATGTATCTTTTGGTATTGGCTGTACTGTAATATTAGTGTACAGAGCAAAGTTAGTCACTTACTTCAGTGGCAGTGGAACCTCGGACACTAATTTAAATATGAATTTTCTGTGCCACATAGCCATATTTCATAGTAAAAGCACATTAATATCTGCGCACAAACCAATTTAAAGCAAAAATAAAACTGTAAAGCCATGACATGAAAATTGAACAGTGCAATTTATTGCATTCGAAAAAAACATTGTCTTGATTAGATTTACCAACTTCCACTAACGCGTTTTACCATTGCGCCACATTATAATCTCATACCGCCCAACATTAGATAAGTAGAATTAGAGACAAGATAAGCTTCATCGCTGGTCCACCAAAACCCTACTCGCTCTGCCCAACTTCACCCCTGATGCACCATAAAAAAGCAGAAATGTATTAAACCTCTGCCCCATTGAGGAAGGTTCACCAATTTGAGTGTCCTCAAATCAAAGAGGCATGCCTAAAATGGGACTATTGGGAGGTATGTAGGTCTACATGTGTTAGTCTCTGAGGAGGTCTGTACTCACAGAAATCAGCCACTGTGTTGGTTTAGCCAATACTCATGAGGACACATAGGCACAGCTACGCATGGAAAATGCTGCACCTTTACCTTTTTTTCTGATTTGTAAATGGCCCCCTGTTATGGTTCTCAGATGAGAACAATTGTATCTCCATTTAGAATAATGATTGGCCTGGAAACTTCATGTAGCAATACGATGGCACAGTGGTAAGTGTTGCTGCCTCACAGTGCTGGGGTCATGAGTTCGATTCCTGCCCAGGACCCCATCTGTGTGGAATTTGTATGTTCTCCCCAAGTTGGATGGTTTTCTCCAGGCGTTCCAGTTTCCTCCCACAGTCCAAAAACTTATTGATAGGTTAATTGGCTGCTGACTAAAATGGTCCCTAGCGTGTGTGCTTTTGGGAATTTAGATTGTAAGCTCCAGTGGATGTGAATGACTACTATTCTCTGTACAGCACTGTATAACATAGTGGTGTTATATAAATAATAATAATTATTCAACGTTATATAACAAAAGTTTTCCTCTAACAGTTGTTTTTCTTCTTCATCATCAACATTTATATATATAGCGCCAGTAAATTTCGTAACACTTTCAATTTGGAAACAAACAGTAATAAAACAATACTGGGTAATACACACAGACAGAGAGGTAAGAGGGTCCTGCTCACAAGCTTACTGTCAGGATTCCCAATATAAAACCACAGAGAGAGCGTAGTGAATGAAGTGGTTTTATATTAAACACGGGTTACACAGGTTTCAGGATGCAGTATGGTAGGGTATGGCAGAAATAGCTAAAAGAACTCCGTAAACAACAGATGCGGAATGCGGTGATCTGCAGGACTTTACCACGAGGTAGTGGAGACTGCTAGTAACAATCTGCAACAGGTTAGTCCTCTAAGACTGGAGACCTGAAAGCAGGTATTGGTGGCAATACTCTGCAGCAGGATAATGCAGAAACACTGGAGAGCTGAAAGCAGGTATTGGTGGTAATACTCTGCAGGAGGATAATGCAGAAACACTGAAGAGCTAAAAGCAGGTATTGGTGGTAATACTCTGCAGCAGGATAATGCAGAAACACTGAAGAGCTGAAATAAGGTATTGATGGTAATACTCTGAAGCAGGATAATGCAGAAACACTGGAGAGCTGAAAGCAGATACAGAGTCACAGACAAGCCGAGTTAGGGGTCACAGGAAGAGGTGCAAAAAGGGAGGGATGAGCAGAGGTTAATACCAGGAGATCAATCAGGATAGGACACAGGAACAGCAACAGATGATCTGGCAAAAGCTTCTGGGACAAGCAGGCTATTATAGGCCAAGGACAGGTGTAAAGCATCCTGGACTAACGAGCCTAGCTCTGGCAGGTAAGAGAACAGTCTAAGTACCACAGTGGCCCCTTTGGTGGAACAGTGGTTCTACAGGCAGGATACATACAAAGGAAAAAATCCAACATAGTACCTGGCAGACAGGAGCTGCAGGAGGCAGATCATGACACTTACTATCTATGGGACAATAGGAGTTTGATACACAGTGTAAGTGCTACATTATATTGCATATTGGTCCAGTTAGAATGCAAAGTTAAAAAGTATTTAGTGGGTAATATGATCAGTCACACAACTATGTTGGTCAAAGGGTTTTTGTATTGTTTTAGCTGTGTACAGGGTGGTAATAGGGAAACCTGGGGAGAATAAGAGGTGGTTGAGGAATATTACAAGCTTGTCTGAAGAGGTGGGTTATCAGGTTTGAAGAATAGAAGAAAGTCTTATTGTGTGAGGTAAGGAATTCCATAAAGTGGGTGCAGCCCACAAAAAGTCCTATAACCGAGAATGGGAGGATATATTGAGAATGGATAAGAGATGCAGATCTTGTGCAGAACAGAGGTGTCGGGTTGGGAAATATTTTGAGACAAGTGAAGATATATATGTTGGTGCAATTTTGTTGATGGCCTTGTATGTTAGTAGAAGAACTTTATATTGGATTCATTGAAAACAGGTAACCAATGTAGAGGCTGACAGAGTGACTCAGCAGAGGAAGAAAAATCTATCTAGCCGCTGCATGCAAAATAGATTGTAGGGGTTTGAGTCTGATTTTGGGAAGACCAATAAGGAGGGAATTGCAATAGTCGATGCAAGAGATGATGAGTTCATGAATTTTTTGCAGTGTCTTATGTGAGATATGTACGTATTCTGTAAAATATTTTTTAGATGTATACAGCATGATATAAATATAGAGTTTATGTGGGGAACAAAGGATAGTTATGAGTCAAGGATTACACCTAGGCAGTGAGCTTGCAAGGTGGGATTTTTGGTCATGTTGTCAACAGAAGTAGAGATGTCAGGCAGGAAACTTCTATTGTTGGGTGGGAATATTATTAACTCTGTTTTATAAGACTGAGTTTGAGTTGGCGGGAGGACACCCAAGGCAAAATGGCAGAAAGACAGTCAGCAATGCGAGACAACACAGATGGTGAGAGATCAGGAGAGGATAGATAGATTTGTGTATCATCCGCATAGAGATGTTACTGATATCCAAAAGAGCTTGTTAGTTTTCCAAGATAAGTGGTGTAGATAGAGAATAGCACAGGACCTAGCACTGAGTTCTTTCCCCTGCACCTTGTATAGATATTGCCATAAACAAGCCACTGCCTCTTAAAGTAAGGAAATGGACAGCAGGACGCAAATGACACATGTACTCTTCAATAACTTTCCGGGAGCATAAAAGGGAGCGATCGTTACTGCAATGTCAATGTAATCAATAATAAAAGTTTTTAGTCAAGTTAGGGGCATATTTATCACGTTATAATAGATTTCTGTTTCCTATTTTCCTAAGCTTTTTAAGCCCAAAATTACATTTTCCAATATTTTGCCTATTTATGTATAATGGTATTATTATTTATAATACTGTGAAATAATATTCTCTCCATGGAATGATCTTGTTTTGCTGTTCTCTGGATTCACTGAGAAAATATATTGATTTTTAATGCAAAATATATATTAAGACTATTTATAATTCCACTTAAAAATGACACAGTGTTAGCATCTACTTTAACATAGAAACAAATTATTTCATTTGATCCATTACTTTATTTCTTGCAAAAGAATCAATTTTGCTTTGACTGTGATTATCCCAGCTTTTACGCTAGATTTCCCATTTACTCTAATTTTGTTGCCAATTTTTTCACCACTTTTCATCAGACTTAGTTTTCACAAAATAGCTTTTCACTTACACATCTACAGTCAAATGTACACCGATTATTTCAGAGCCCCAAAGTACCAATGGTTCAGTGATGGGGCAATTTACTAACTATGTGCAGTAACCCGCACTCAACAATCAGCAATTAGCTTTGACTGATCTAGTACCAGTAAGGCTACAGAATTTTCCAACCAATGTGTTATCTGCAATGATTTTACGAACGACTGAAAAAAATGCTGATTCATGTGTACACATTATACATGTTTTAAAGATTTACCCTCAAATCTGAGCTCTTCAACGGTCATATAAATCAGCTGAAAAGATTGTGACTCTGTAAACTCTATGAAGATCCTGATCATGAAGGCATACGCACTGCAGGATTGGAAGGATGTCGTTCCAACGTTGAACGAGATTTCTAGTCCTGCTGAACAATCAAAGCAAACAATGGTAGGTGCTTTGGAACGATTATCGTTCATCGTCTAAGTGCACTAATGCAGTATCAGGCTGAACGGACGTTTATTGGGTGATTAGCCCGATAATTGTCTGAAAACACTGTGCCACTGGATTCACTACTAACTTTTATAGTTCTGAAAAGTAATGTAGAACTCTGCACAACACAGTCCTCAGCACAGTTATATCTTTTAAACCTTTATAACATTGTCCCCTTGGTGATATATTTCTGCAATTGCGATCAATTACACTACATTAAGGTACAATTAGCTTTGCCTCGTGTGTTATTTTCTTCTGAATATTCCCATATGTTTAATAAATAAAAAAAATGGCATTTAGTTAGTAATGTTCCTTTTACTATGGTGATCTCACAATCGCCCCCTCCCCCCCCCCCACACACACACAATATTAAGTACGCATATAATTGTATAAATCCATTCCCTTAAATATTGCTCTTTCATTTGTCTATTTTTGCTTCTCTCAATTAGAAAGAGCTACATGCAGTGAAATATGGCAGGCACTTTGGAAACCAAATGACTTTCCCAGTCCTACGAGAGACATATATATTCCAGGATCGACATTCAGCAGCGTAAACAATTTTTGATAATGTGTTTTTGCTCTCACAACTGCCAGCGAGTCCCAGAAAATGCAGAAATATAAACCTTTACAATTTGATTCTGTTAATTATATAAAATGATACCTTCATTGTTTTGACTGTTCTTCTTATCTAATTGCTGCTTGGTGTAATGTACATCATTTTAAATAAGTAACCTGGAATTATTGATGTAATTAGCTCTGGATTTTTGTAGAACTTTAATTATAACGTGAAAAGAAGACATTGAAAATTGTACTGTGTATTTCACAGTTTACAGAGTACAGATTAATCAAATGACAAACCCGGAATTAAGATCTTCGTTGACATTATTAACATAATTCCGAGCGCATAAAGAGTTAAAGGATATATATATATATATATATATATATATATATATATAATATATATAAAAAAAAACATCTATACTAGCAGGTCACAAAAGTTTTACACATTTCAAACATTAGTGCTTTGTATAAATTATTCAGGTCAGAAAGAGTTGCAGTTTGTCTCGGCGAAGTTCTTTTAATAAATTATTCTATATAATTGAAAAGCTGATTTACTTGTGGATATAATAATGTTACAAACTATCTGTTACCACTATTTAAAACAGAGGAAAAAAAATATAGTAATGAAAAAATAAAGTAATGAAAAGCTTGATATAATATAGTGGCAATGCTAATTAATTAAATATTAGCAGCTGAAGCAGTTAATACGTAAGTAGCCAATTAAAATGTGGCTAGATACCGCTCTTGAGGGTATATTTACTAAACTGCGGGTTTGAAAAAGTGGAGATATTGCCTATAGAAACCAATCAGATTCTAGTTACCATTTATTTAGTACATTCTACAAAATGATAGCTGTGAAGATACCGGGTTTTCTGGCCAAATTCTACCCACTGCACGCTGGCTAGCCACCCAGGGGTGCTATACTATGCCAGGAAAGCCTACCCAGTACCTTCTAGGATTTGTATAGTCACTCAAGCAAATGCAGTTAGAAAGTACAACAGTACATTTATTGGAATAAAAGCAATCACTAGAATATTAAATACACGCAGTAGATAAATGCCAGGCAGGTTCACCACATTATCTGTCCCTTACACCACTAGCTAAAGGAGTTACACCTGGCTGTCCTGTATTGCAGAATCCAAAGCACATGGAAGTCTGGTAGAGAATAGCAACTCAACACCAGATCTTGCACCTTCCAGCCATCAATCCACAGAATGACCACAACCTCTCCGGTGGAGTGGCTCCTTATATGTAGGGTCAAATTTCTACAGTGGTTTCCCCTCCCTGAGCAAACCCCATGTCTCTCTCCCTCTTAAGACATTGGTGGGTGCTGGATCAGGGGGTTGGATGGGGAGTGGAGATGAGCTGTTATTCCATAGAAGCTCCCCTGCTGTTTCGCAGACAGAATGTCTCAGGAAGTCCTGTGGAGGACAATGAGTACTAATTGGCCTCCCGATCTCCAAATATCAGATAACAGTTAAACCCCCTTGAAATTAACTTCTTACACTACTTTGGGATGTCACAGGGTCCCAGCTGTTCCATGCTTCCTGTAGAGTAAGGAGGGGGGAGAATGAATGCAGCTCCAGCCCCCTCACCTGTCCTGGAATCTCATCCTTATCCATAACCCACCTGGCTTCAATTTGCGAACAATGCATAACAGCATCACTGCAATACCAACAATATACAAGAAACAATATACATAGTTACAATGAGCTACAATGTCCCCTTATCCACCTGTAATTAGACACTGCATGTCACTCACCGGAGTGTGAGTGCCTCCACTCTGGTACGTGGTTCTCCATCTTTCCCGCTTACACCTGTGTTGAACCGCGGCTGTCCGCCATCCTGTCTCACTGCGCATGCGCAGGTCCCTTTAACAACTACACCTGACCACTAATGTGATTGATGGATCAATCATCTTACCCTACTTAAGGCACCTGCGGCCTTAGGTAGTTGCCTGATCTTGGAGTCTCATTCCCAGTGATTCTCTATAGGTGTCTGCAGTTTCCAAGCTGCTTCCAGCTCTACTCGTGTCTGCAGTTTCCAAGCTGCTTCCAGCTCTACTCGTGTCTGCAGTTTCCAAGCTGATTCCAGCTCTACTCGTGTCTGCAGTTTCCAAGCTGCTTCCAGCTCTACTCGTGTCTGCAGTTTCCAAGCTGCTTCCAGCTCTACTCGTGTCTGCAGTTTCCAAGCTGCTTCCAGCTCTACTCACCGGCGGTTCCCATACCCGCTACAGCGTGTCTACTCAGCTGATCGTCTGCAGTTTCCAAGCTGCTTCCTGCTCTACTCACCGGCGGTTCCCATACCCGCTACAGCGTGTCTACTCAGCTGATCGTCTACAGTTTCCAAGCTGTTCCCTGCTCTACTCAACGGCGGTTCCCATACCCGCTACAGCGTGTCTACTCAGCTGATCGCTTCTTCAGCTTCCCAGCTGATTCCTGCTCTACTTGGTATGCATAACCACTATTGACTATTATTGTTTACTTGCATACCTATTGAACTATACGTGACTACTGCACTAAGGTACAGTTACCTATGATAGATTGTCTATGCTACATTGCCTGTTTACCCGGACAAGCTTCTCACTCAGCTACGGTATGCTCTCATCATATTGACTTTGTTGTTACTTGCATATCCGCGCTGACCCGCTTCTCCACGCTGCAGAGCCAGCTACTATATTGACAGACTATTCATTGTACTTACCTACTTGTGTTGTACAAAACTCCTTTCTACTCGCGCTGTTCCCACACAGCTACAGTTTGCCGTTTCCACACCACTCTCCTGCACCTGGACAACTCCTCATTCCTCCTCACAGCAATGGTACAACTTGCTACACGCAGACCACTGACTTCCCTGCTACCTACCAGCACCTGGACAAGTCCTCCTATCACAGCAGTGGTACAACTTGCTATGTGCAGACCACTGACTCTCCTGCTACCTACCTACACCTGGACATTTCTCATCACAGCGGTGGTACAACTTGCTATACGCAGACCACCGACTATCCCGCTACCTACCTGCACCAGTACAACTCTTCCCATCACAGCGGTGGTACAACTTGCTATACGCAGACCACCGACTACCCTTCTACCTACCTGCACCAGGACAACCTCCTCATCACTACAGTGGTACAACTTGCTGTACGCAGACCACTGACTCCTCCACGAGCTACCTTCACCTACTCACGTCCTCTCATCTCCTCTGAAGCTATATCGCTTCTTCTCTACAGTTCCAAGTCGCTGACCTTCCACCATCAACAGCTGCAAGTCATTGACTTCATAAGACATTCTCTACTTTCCTGCTGTTATCATCATTCCAATCATTCACCTAACTGCCCTGAGGTCCGTGGTCAACACCGCCCCTCTGTCAGTTATAACATCAGGTAAAACTCGGGTAAAAACTCCTAGTGCCCCTGACACTGCAGTTGTACTCTGTTGAGCTGGGGAACAAAAGCAAGGGATATAAAAAGTAAATGCTATAATCCACATTTTGTGAGAAACGAGGGACAGGCTGGTTAAGGTGTTTTCAAACTCGTTTTGTCACAACAGCTAGAATCTGATGGGTTGCTATAGGCAACATCTCCACTTTTTCAAACCCGCAGTTTAGTAAATATACCCTCAGGTGTCACCATCATCATTGTCAGCAGCACGTATACACCAGGCATCCGGTGCCCACAAAAGATATGATTCCAAAGCAGCATATCTGGGTATACAGCCAAATCGCATTAGATTGCACTTACCAGGGGCATGCTACATTTATGTGTACACGCCCTCACTATACATAGTTACCTGGCCCCATTCCACCTCTGCACAACTCTACTTAGGGACTCATTTTGGTGTAAGTGTGACGTATGGAAGTGACTATATCTACGCCACAGATATGTACATATGCCCAACTCTAAGTGAGACCCTTTAGAATTATCTGATTTTGTGTTTACCTGAGGGCAATACATTCACTTTTCCACCTGTTTTGCTTTTTATTGCTAAAATGAATAATACATTTTCCCTTAGGCCTCATACACACGAGTGTTAATTAAGTATTTATCGCACATTCTTAAAACCTGTTAAACACATTTTAATAGTAAACGAATACAGGTGCTCCGGTTTCCTCCCACACTCCAAAAACATTCTAGTAGGTTAATTGGCTGCTATTAAATTGACCCTAGTCCCTCTAAGTTTCTGTGTGTTTATGTTAGGGAATTTAGACTGTAAGCTCCAATGGGGCAGGGACTGATGTGAGTGAGTTCTCTGTGCAGCGCTGCAGAAATAATGGCGCTATATAAATAGCTGATGATGATGATCCAACCTGCAATCATCACAAAATAAATATTTTCACTTTATTATATTAAAATTGGCTGCCTTAAGACATAAAACTTTCAACCTAGATATATGTATATTTATTATTTAGTGTATTTTTATTTATTCACCTTGCTTCATTATATTTGTGTGGTCTGTCAGTATTTGTTTCTTTGTGTGTGCTGTAGACCCACCAATACTGATCATGTTTTTTGTAGTAGAGGTTATGTAAGCAGTAAAGTAATGAAGCAGTATTGCTTTCCGATAAGCCACACCCACTATTTAATTAAACCACACCCCTTTTTTATTGTTGCAGCTATGTGACTGCAATATAGATATTCTGGTTCCAGCTGGCTCCTAGGAGAGGAATTCAATTGGCCGGGAGGCGACGCGATGTGTCTGCAGAACAGTCCGCAGAGACACATCACGTTGGAGGTTTTACATAAATCTACGCACATTTTCCCTCATGTCTCATAGAGGTGCAAGGTGAAATGAGTGGAGATTCTGTATCGTATTAGCCACGAGCTACTAACTGATTTCCCTCCCTAGAGTATGGACACAATTGGTGAAGCCCAATAGTAAAGATACAAAGACATTTTAATAAAGCTGCACTAGCACCTACTTGATCAAGGTTTCTAAGATTGGAATACAGGAAGCCAGTGGCGGATCCGGGGGGGGGGGAACGCGATCGCCCTCCCCCCCTAGCAGGGGCTAGCTGCCGGCGGCTGCACGCTAGTGCAGCCGCCGGCAGCTAGCCCCTGCTAGGGGGGGAGGGCCCCTGCTAGTAAATGGTAGTACAGCTTTCATTTTCAGACTGAAGGTGGGTGTATCTTTTAGACATGGTAACATTAAATCCAACTAAATTAGAGTGATAGGTAAATCATATAACAGTATGGAATACAGAGCTCCTCTACCTGGTGCACCTTTGTAGGGGTGGAGCTCCCACTGAAGTGGAAAGAGCTTTGCCAAAAAGTGGGCTTGATTCATTGGGTGTGGTTTGGGCGGATCAGGCAGTGCTTATTATATCTCAATTTTGCCTTTATAAATGCTGGGACGTAAGAAAAACCTGGGACTCAATTGAAAAGTAAATTAACAGTTAGGAACTTCATATTATATGGAGGTGTGTTTGACATCAGAATCTTCCTCTACCAATTAGACAAGGGCGTCTGTGACAGGATGGACCTCTTATGCCATCTTGTCTGTGTGTTGCTGGGGACAGACTGGGCTTGCCTTGCCACCGTCCCCTTTCTATCCCAAATTGATCCCCTCTAACCGCAGTAGGAGGGGCCTACCTCCCACCACTAGGCTCCTTCACCGGCGCCTAGAACCACGTCCTTCTGGGTACCTTTAGCTGCTAGTGTAACCCTTGCTGGGCACCTGGGCTGGTACCCGTGACCTCAGATCAGGGTTGCTGTGGATGGTTCTCCCTGGCCTATCACACTGGCCAGAGCTGCAAGGTAGCAGGCAGAGCATTGCTACTGGAATGCTGGGTTCCAACCTCAGAGTATTCGGATAACGGATTAGATTGGTCTAATTTGTAGGTCACAGGAATTGCTGCAGGTAAGTAGGCTTCAAAGCAGAGTCTTAAAGAAGGGATGTTTTATTAGCTAAAGCTGTCCTAATAAGGACAGTTACTCTACTTTGTGGTACTAGTGATCTCAGAAGATACAGATGGAATAATAATACATTACACTTGGGCAGCACGATGGCTAAGAGGTTAGCTGTGCAGAGTTTGTATGTTCTCCCTGTGTTTACACGAGTTTCCTCCGGGTGCTCCGGTTTCCTCCCACACTCCAAAACATACTGGTAGGTTAATTGGCTGCTAACAAATTGACCCTAGTCTGTGTGTGTTATGGAATTTAGACTGTAAGCCCAATGGGGCAGGGATTGATGTGAGTTAGTTCTCTGTACAACGCTGAGGAATTAGTGGCGCTATATAAAATTCACATTAATGTGTGATCACTTGCATCCTGAATCTTACACACATAGGAAGTCTACCAGCAAATCTAATTACCCCCCTTTGCTTTCAGGCTCAGCAGACGTGTTGGTCACTCAGTGATGAAAAGGTCTAATTAACGTGAGATTACATGTCTCCAGACAGTTTCAAAACACATCCACTCTACACATATGCTTACTTGAGATTTCCTATTAAATTTTTTTTTACAAACCCAAACATGATATACTGTCTCAGAAATCAATTTCTCAGAAATCAGTACATTTCTAATACACAGTATCAAAAATCAGTACATTTGCAACGATATAAATTGACGCACTGCGCTAATAATTTAAATATATTTATACAATAAGTTATATATAAGTGATCCAGCCACACTGTCACATTGCTATTCTGTCATGCTGACTCTGCGCTTTCCTCTATATCTCAGTCCTTGGCTTCCTGTTTGCCTTTGTTTCCCTCCTAATATCTGATGTCACATGCAGCCCTGTCCTCACTTACACAACTGTTCAAATGAACGGGCCCCTGCTTACCACAAGATCAGCTCAATATCCTGAAATAATATGTGCTGCTGTGAACATTTGGTTGCAGTTTGTTCTCTCACTGCCTACTGAGTACACATGGATTTCAGGAGGTGAACTATTAATAGTAACCAAATAATGCTCTCTCCCTAGTCCCTTATGGCACGTCCTCATCAGCACAAACAAATGTTTCTGGCTTACAATTGAAAGATTCATCTTTAAAATGACCTGGACTGGGTAAACCGTTTTATTTACTGTGTAATACACATATAATATTAAGATGCACAGGTCTAAGTGAACTGTTCACAGTTTGCTGTGACAAACAATTAGACAGAATGAAGAATGATGTGCGGGAACTTTATTCTGCTAAATAAGACATGAATATAGATGAAAAGACAAGCTGAGACCTTATTTTTCTTGCCAATTTTAATATTGGAAAGCAGAATCGAGTTTGGAAGGAAGTCGCTTGTTTTCATGAATTTATCCCAGAGACATCAAGCAAAAAATGTTCTATGTCATATTAAAAAAAAACTAAGTAATTAGATACAAATGTATATTGCTAGTAAAACATTAAGCCACTCTCTGCAGAGGAGGTTTGGATGTTCCATTCCTTATGAAATTAACCCACCTCTAAGAAACACTTAAATCTTCCCGGCTAATGTCACCTTTCCGCTTATTTATTACTGAAGTTCAGGCAATTGTTTCCTTAATCACTTTTCCAACAACTCTATTGACTGCAGTTTTAGCTTTCCTGAGGCTGATGTTCTTATGTCCAAGGCCAGCTCTAGGCCATGACAATGTAAGCGAGTGCCCAGAGCGGTATCACTGGAAGTACAGTAAGGGCATCTGTAATCTCAATTATGGCTCCCTGACAGAGCTGTATTAAAGGGAAACAGGCACTTGAAAGAAGCGTTTGTTATTGGTGTTTTATATTATTGTAGATTAGGTTCGATTTAAAGGGCTCGTTGTTTATTTTTGTCCCTGCCAAAACTGCAAGGGGGCTGATGAGAGGTCCTGGCAATAACCCAAAGCCAAGCAGTATTTATTATCGGCCAGTTGGGCTTGAGGTACTGGAGAAATTCCATCATTAATGGAATTAGGCTGGGTGCACACTACAGGGTTTTCAGCCAATTCTCGGGCCAATCATACGATAAACAATCCTTCAGCCCGATATCGCATTAGTGTGTACGCTCCAAAGGTGAACGTTTATCGTCCAAAGCACATCGCATTATTTAATTTGATTTTCAAACCGGACTAAAAATGCCGTTCAACAATGGAACGATGTCGCTCCAATCCTGCAGTGTGTACACACTCCGGACCGGCAGTGTCCATAGATCTCTACGGAGTGTGCAGAGTCACGGGGCTAGATTTACTAAACTGCGCGTTTGGAAAAGTTGAGATGTTGCCTATAGCAACCAATGAGATTCTAGCTTTCATTTAGTTAGTGCATTCCACAAAATGACAGCTAGAATCTGATTGGTTGCTATAGGCAACATCTCCACTTTTTCAAACACGCAGTTTAGTAAATATACCCTACAATCTTTTAAGCCGATGGTTATGACAGATGAAGAGCTCTGATCTGAAGATAAATGTTGTGTTTAGTGTGTACACATGAATCGGCATGATCAGGACTTTTTTTTTCAGTTGTTGGTTAAATCCTTAACGATATTGCATGGGGAAAAAAATTCTGTATTGTGTACCCAGCCCCTTGAGAGGGGAGACAATCAAGGGCTTCATGTAGAGTTGGACGTAAGTGCAATTTCTTTTGTATAAAATGTTCATTTCCATCCTGCTAATGTACATTAAAAAAATGCATTCGCATAAGTCCCTATGCTAATTCAGCCATGTTTGTAATATAAAGCCTGCCTAAACCAAGCTATCAGAAAATCTGTGATCCACCCAGTGGAGTCCCCAGCATAACCAACACATGCAGAAGACCATACTCTCCAAGAATTTGCAAATTAGGTGGAAATTATGGAAGGACAATAGCATCTGATTGGTAAATATATACCGTACCCACCAACATTTCAAAATGTCATAGAAGAAAAATTAAAACTAATATGACCATACATAATTTTTCTTTTGTTCATAGACATGTATGCACCCTGGCAAACTTTCAAAGAGCTTACCTACCAACATTGGCATACGTAAAATCGAGACACAATAGGCCAAACCCAAACCATCCCTGGCAAGAACCAACTATAACCTACCTGCCTCTATTAATTTTTGTGAGCTCATCATGACCTTTTCCAATGGTGCACACCCAATTTTAGCCTCCTGAATTCATTACTTTGGAATTTTGGGATATATTGTACATATCTATATATTCCATCCGAAAGGAGTTTGAAAAATGTATACAAAAAAATATACATTTTGAATTTTAAAGGAGATGGTCCAACCCAACTTCTACTTGTGGGATTATCGTGATAACTTACTTTTTTCATAACCGTACATATTACTGCAAAAAAAAAACCTAGATATGAATTTAGGACAAAAAAGGTTTTGTATCTTGAATGCACCGTTTTGTTCTGTTTCGCCAGATATTTTCTCCTAGACAGTTAAACTGAAATGGCATTGAACAGTCCCAAATGCAAACGTCCTAATTTCCTTCCATATTTTTCTTTTGGCTGCGACTGAAATGTCAAGAGCTTGGCGTTCCAATATATAAAAAAAAAAATCTTCAAACAAACCAACAGTGTTACATGTAATAAATGCATGATTAATTTAAGCCATGAATGAGGATAAACCCAACAGTATTGTAGGAGAAAAACTGGAAATGTATTTAATTCTACTTCATCACAAACATAGGGGCATTATTAAATCCTGGCGGCATCTACTGAGGCTGAAAACTAGGTGTGCACCTTAAAGTGTCATATAAGTACAAAATAAAGTAAAATAAATTTTAGTGTAAACACAGTGTGCCTCTAAAATGAGGTCCACTGGCTCAATACCCTCCTGTTCTTCTGTGCGATCCTGTCTTAAGTTGCGGTACTACGGTGAGGTACGGCCAGTTATTGCTCAAGTCAGTTGTGGATCTGGAGAGATATGCCCGAGACCTACAAGAAGGCATCTGTGCACCAGCCATGAAATCCTCAGTCTAGCCTGATCAATCCAGGGGATAAAAACAGTATTTCTCAAGCTACCATGGCAAAGGGGATTCCTGTATAGGTGGAAACCTCTGCAGTCAACTCACTCATGTGTACTATTCGTTATGTAAATGAGTGATTGTCCGATTCGATCACTGTGGTTCCAAAACACAAACAGATTTTACAATAAAAATCAGATGCAGGAAAAAGGGAAATGTTCATAGAATAAAAATATATCACCAAGACCAGCATTTGTAATTCTAGCCAGCACAAGAGGTTCTCTGGGATGCTCTGCCTTCCAATGGTCATTGTAGTATAATTTATTCACTTAAGATAGTGTCATATATTATCTAATATATATAAGCCTAGCGGCGTGTTAGTCTGTGTGTGGGAAAAAAAAAACAAGCTGCAGCGCCACCTGCTGGGCGGAGTTATACACTGACCTACTAAATTCTTAGCATTATCTAATATATAAAAGTAAAAGCCTAGCGGCGTGTGTTAGTGTGTTTGTTTGTGTGTGGAAAAAACTATTTTCTCAGAAAGGGCTCATCCAATTGACCTGAAATTTGGTATACTGACATTATTTGACAAAAAAATTAGAATAGTGAAGTCAGTTAACTTCCATCATCCCCCCTTTCCCCCGTGGGAGGGGTAGTAAAGGCTAAATTTACGAGTTGAGGGCTCAAACTCATTTTCGTGAGGTAATTATACCTCATGAACACACATTAAAAAGGGCGCTTGCGTCTGGAAGTAACGCTCTTCCCCTGAGGAGGCCTGGGCTAGGCCCAAATGCATGACAAGAACCTTTTTAAGACCTTAAGTAGCTTGGTTTGACTAGAATGCATGAGTATCATGTACGGGTTAACTTGTATTATATTAATGCTGACATCAGTTTCAAGTATACAGGTCATACAAGGACAATAATAAT
Organism: Mixophyes fleayi; assembly: GCF_038048845.1. Taxonomy (NCBI): domain Eukaryota; kingdom Metazoa; phylum Chordata; class Amphibia; order Anura; family Limnodynastidae; genus Mixophyes; species Mixophyes fleayi. The sequence continues at coordinate 20,754,889 of NC_134407.1, forward strand.
TGCTACAATGTTCATTTTAGGATAAGAGCTAGTGAATTTAGCACAGACACAGACAATGAGAATTGTGTACTAACAAATGCAATGTTTAATATAGAATAGTGAGAGGCAAATAGAGAGTGTAGAATCTGGGCAAAGAATCAGTGAATGATGTACAAGTTACTATAGCCTTGAGATGTTTGTTTTAGAGTAAATACCAAATTCAATGAGAGAGAGCAGTTCTCATTGTCCTAAGGTCTGTTTTGATGAATAGAAGCTTTGTGTCACAAAACTTACCTGCTCCACACTCCTGTGCTGCTGATTCCCTCTGCCTCTGTGTATAGGTCAGCACTTCCTGGTTCGGGCGGTCACATGATCGTGGCTGGGAGGCGGCATATTCATACCTGCAGACTATATAAAGCTCACTCTGACATTGCAGCTCTGTCAGAGCAACAGCTATTCATACCCAGACTGACTCCCAGTTATTTTAATTTATCTTTAACAGTACAGTCCTGGGACCTGATTCATCGAGACATGTATCTGCAGATTTTGAGTGTATCGTACACAAATTCACTCTGCGCATGCCCAGAACCAGCAGATATGTCTGTGAACGCACTCCGGTTCCATGCACTTCCAAGCGCAAAAGACAATTACAACAGCCTACGATTTCAAAAGGGGCGTACCAAACTCCAGTGCACACAGCCACGTACGAATCAATACCTACGCACGTCAAAGTTACTTATTTTTTTTTTGCCGTACTCTTGCTCCAGCCCAGATCAGTAGTGATGACAGTCCCGTATGCAGGCTGTAACTGTAAAATGTATTGTTATGTTCAGTAGATATTAACAACATTCTAAAAAATGTATTTCATATTTAATTTTTTTTAACTGTTTTATCATTAATACCTCTATTATTACCATGTGACATTAAGTCAATATTATTTTTATTTTCCTGTGGGCTCCTTTGAAAATTTATAATCCACATAAGTGTCGGACGCATCCTGAAGTCTCTTGTGTAGCATCCCTACACCGGAATTCAATAGAACACGTATATTGAGATTCGCTCCTCGATGAATTCGCGAGTATGCAAAGCCTAAATACGTGCGTAGAATACTGAGCGCAAGTTGCGCGTAGAAATGCGTTCCTCGATGAATCAGGGCCTGGAGCCCAGGTTGCGATATAAGATTATTGTGCGATCAGTTTGCATAATGCTGTTTAGTCCTGAGCTCACATTGCTTATATTTTATATTTTCATTTTTTTGGGAGCGAGCCCAGCTGGATACTGGGTCTCTGGATATAAGATCCCATATCTGCATATCTATTTGATATATGCTTACAATTACACTATATCATATTGAGAAGCAGCTATTTTCATTCTACGTAGGAGAATTAGGTTGTATCAGTTCCTTTAGCTATAGTCACTTTAGAAAGGTTGCTGTCTGCTCTGTGATTTTAAAGTAATGAGGTTTTACCAAACTCATTTTTATACTCTAAGATACTGCACTGTGGAAATTGCTCACAGATTGTAAGCTGCATTATTTTCTTCCTATTATATTATAGAAACATATTTCATTAACTGTGCAGGTCACTCAAGAAACGAAATAAGAAAAATATATATAAAAATCCAATCAGTTGAATCGTCTTTCATTTTCTCAGGTCTCTTCAAAAGAAGGATTGAAATGTATGGACATAGAATAGAACAGCAATATTTTTTTAACACATGGGCGTTCCAATAGCCAGGCACGCTGATCACTTCATTGTGTTTTGTGATTTAGTTGTTGCCAGGATATGTTTTCACAAGTATAGTATAATATGGGAACGCAATTAATTGATGTTTAAGAGAGAGATTCATTAAATCTAAAATGTATTTCTATAGAGAAAGCAAACAAACCGTTTACTAGGTACTAAGCATAAACATACAGATATTATTTTATACAGCACTAATACAATACCCATTTTCCTATTAATGGGGCTGTTTTCCACTTTATACATATGCCCCTGTTTCTAGACTGTCATCATATCCCTTGCTTCCTTGGGTATTCATGAAACTCTTCATTGAGAGATAAAAGTTGGGTCTATTCCTTGTGCGATCATTAAAAGTGAAGCTAAGTAAAATCTTTACTTTCTCAACTTCCTGAATTCTCTGACTAGTGACGATTTCTGTGTGAGTGCATGTATGTGTGAGTATCTATGTAACTGTAGCGGGTTTATTTGCATAAACAAATTGCCTTGTACTCTGCAAGACACAGCCTTTTGAGCATAATAACAGGTTTGTCTGAGGCAGAAAAGCGGTAAATGCTTGGTATTTCTTGGAACAAAAACACATCACAGTGTTTGCCTGCAATGACTAAACACTAGAATGGTACTTGTGGCTGGGTCTCCAGAGTACCGGCCGCCACACGAGTTCGGTGGCCATCTTGAAATGGACTCCGGCGCCAGTAGGGCTAATACCCAGCGCCAGAGGAGTTAAATCACCAGCACTAGGCACCGCATGAATAAGCTTGATGTTTAAATGTTGTACTGTGAATAAAAATGTTTTAACATGTGTGCGCTGCAGCGCTGGGTGGTAGCACCCAGCATTCGGTTAGCGCTGGGGAATGTAGGGGTGTACTTTAAGGAATTTAAATTTACTGAATATGAAATGTCTGTGTGCAGGCGCTGCAGTGCCGGTAAAGAACCGGCGCGTAGCACTGAATGGGTTAACTCCTGGCGCTAGGCCCCCAGGAGTGTAACTATGTGTTTTACATGTGCAGAATGTATTTAAAATGTATGTAATTAATGTAAATATGTAAATAAAATAAAAGGTACTTACCCTGTCCCTGGAGGTCCAGGGACAGGGTAAGTACCCCTTCACCCCCGGCAGCCAGCTTCAGTGGCTGCCGGAGGGACTTCCACACCAGTCTCCTGGAATCAAATAGATTCAGGAGGTGCAGCGCCTCCTGGGGGTCCCAGGAAGCTAAGTCCCTTGCCGGAGATCAAGCTAGGGACAGGCGGACCTGGTCTCTCTCCCTCTGGTACTATTTTCGACCACGGAGGCGAGCCAGCCCCCGGAGCAGAGTTCTTGGAAGTCCGTTTAGGCGGAAGGTTTAAAAGATAAATCTCCAGCCTCAGACAGAGGCACCAGGGGAGCAGAGTGGGCTGAGCCCCCCTCTCCCGGGCAGCTCATGGACAGAGGGAAGTACACTCCCCCTTATCACTAGCAGCAATGTTAATATGTGTACCACCGCTCTGCCCGCTACCCAGCAGCTCTGGCCAGTGTGATAGGCCAGGGGAGATCCATCCACAGCAACCCCAAACTATAGGAAGAGGTCAGAGGTACCAGCCAAGTTGTACCGGCAAGGGGGTACCCTAGCAACGACAGTTACCCAGAAGGAACGCAGTTCTGGATGCCGTGAAGGAGTCCAGTGGTGGCAGCATTGTAAGCCCCTCCTACTGCTGTTAAAGGGCGCACTTGGGATAATGAAAGGGAACGGTGGCCAAGGAAGCCCAGCCGGTTCCCAGCAACAACAGACAGGGTGGCATAGACGTTCCATCCTGTCACAGTAACATTGATCTGTCTACCAATCTTTGGCCTTCAAAGTAGCTTGCAGCCTTCTCTGACCTATTGCCTGACTTCTGATTTGCCTTCTGAATGATGATTACTTTCCAGAACGGCTTGGTTTTGCCCCAGATTATTCGATTGTTCTCTTATTGTCCCATACCAGCTTTCCACATTTCATTGGACTGCCACTGTGACTTCCCAGAGGTACTAGTTGGATATATCCTAAAAGAAAAGGGAACAATATCCCACCCTGTATCAGATTAGTCTCTAATCTCCAAGACTTCAAGCGTGCCCTTAAAACTCATTTCTTTACTCAAGCCTATCAGCTCTCCTCTTAACCCTGTCTATGCTATCACCTCCACTCCCCTACCTTTAGGATGTAAGCTCTCGTGAACAGGCCCCCTGTCCTTTTACTATTGCATTACCATGTGTACCTCTAGGCCTGCTTCACTAGGTGTGTTTTCCTGAGCTCAGGCCTATTTCATTCTGGACAGTTTTGCCATCACTTTTACTCACTGTCCCGTAAATAACTTGATCTGAATTATCAGTTTATCTGTGTGCAATCTTTTAATTAGTATGTGTCTGGTCTTTATGTTTAGTTTAATAGAAAATATAATAATAATAATAATAATAATAATAATAATAATAATAATAGTTAACGCAACATACTTGGGGCCAGGTTTCCAGGTTCCTAAAGAGGTCCAAAACCACCAGACCGCCACTCACACACGTACAAATGTGGGTTTAACCAAAGTACACGTAAGTTAGTGATTCTCTTCATATAGACTTGGCTGCAACGTAGTGACCTTGTTGTTGACATGAACGGTTGTCATACCTTTTATACTGTTAGACTGACTCTAAATTCCAAAGTCAATGGCATTAAAGTAATCGGTTTGACCTGGCACTTACTCTATATTTAGGGCTACCTAATTTTTGAAACAAGAAATTAAATTTGTGGCATCTATAACAGACTCATTTTGTTTTCTTTCGGACACTAAATGCAGTAAAGGAGTTATATAAATGGTTTCTTCAATAACCGATGATCTAATTTGAATTTGTGAAAGATTATTATTATTATTACTATCTTTTATTTATAAGGCGCCACAAAGGGTCCGCAGCACCGTACATGACATATACAGAAAGCAGTGATCCATAACACATAACATGGTACATGAAGAACAAAATTCAAAGACCAGACATATGGAATAAATAAAAAATACAGGTAACACATTAATGCACAACTTGTCTCCATTGGAAAAATTCCTATGCCCTGTGTCATAAGAACATTAATCACCAGCAGCAACATAAGTTGGCTACACACCAGTCAAAGCCTGCTGCTTTGCCAGAGTACCAAGTGGGCTACACAAGTGATTTGCCAAATTGGATGAGGTCCAGGGTTTCTGTGCTTGGTCTGAGCAGCACCATCACTTCCATATTACACAGGGTCTTGGTGGAAGACCACAGCACACACATATACAGATGGTACTTTGACAGGGTAAGAGGGCCGTCCGAGCTGCAGGCCTCGTAGTAGCTGTACCCCCTGTTATGCACGTTTTGTCGCTATCCAATAACGATTGTCAAATCTCGATTTGTGTTTCCAAAGCACAAAGTAATTTATTATCCAAAAGTAGCAGAATAATTCAAGCGAAATAAAATAAGTACAGCCGTTACTTATCGCAGGCACCCTGGATCCAGTGAACAGTTGTTCAGGTCTGAAGGCTGTGGTCAAAGAAGACTGGTCACTAAGTCCAGAGCTCCTGCTTATATGTAGTCAGAAATACAGTAAAACAATGCAGATGATGTGGCTTGCTTCTATTGGTCCAGGCTTCAGGAAGGTCCAGTGTACTGCTGGTCATAGGCCAGTTCAAACCAAAATATCCGAAGGTGGGGGTCATTTCTCCTGGGGATGTGCTCCGATTTTCCTGCCAAGAATCCAGTTTCAACTAGTCTATTTGCATTTTACAGTTGGTATCACTTTAAACATTTATTCCCTAACATCACTAACTAGAGTATGTAATGTGCGATCTCTTCGGCGAATGAACCAGACAACTGCTGATGAATAGGGGATTAAAATGATACTAAACATGACACAGTTCCTGCAACCTGAACCTTGGGTTTCACTAACATGCATATAACTTATAATATTAAACATAAATACTGCTATATTTTGACATAAATAACTGTGTGTTGCAACTACAATTAATGTGTACTAATTAGAAATGTGTGTGTTCGTGTGAATGTGTGTAAAAGTGTAAAACCTGTTATTGCCGCATGTTGCGGCTGGGTACGCCCTTCCACGCCATAGCGTGCTCTACGCATAATTTCAGACAAAGACAACCAAGTTTGCTCGATATTAATTGAAATGACTTTATCCAATTTGCTGACTTCTAAACCCCGCTACTATCGTAGTTGCATCTTTGCCTGAGACAAGCAATTCAGGTGGATTTATTTCAGAGATCATGCTCATTTTGGGGGTGGAGGCACACATTCTGCGATATTGGACCAATTATGTTATATTACCTGCGTTACTGCAGTGTGCGTGCTAGCTTTAATCCTGAATATATTAATGTGTGTAAATAAGAGCTTAAAGAGATTGACAAATTATTTTGCAATGAAACATTTTAAATATATTACATGGCTCTGTGATAAAACTTCAGCACTTTATATTTCGCTTTCAAATGTTGTGAAGAGATTAAGGGCATTTGATCAATTTGATAGTTATTATACTGAATATTATTGATAATATATGGCATGTTTTTTGTTGGTTTGCCAACCCTGACATCCTGCATTCTGGCACAAAATAAAGGCAGATTTGTATTTCACATATTAGAAATCAATTTAAATGTTTCACTTCTGAACACGATCAGAGACTATTATTAAACCATTGCTGCTACATACTGTTCCACATGTGTCCCGTGGTGTTATTTAAGAATTTAATTGGAGCAGACTTTCATTTTCAATGGGCCATCGATAGTGAACCCCTAAGCACTCGAAAGAAACTTGACGTATTTTAGTTATTCATCATCTTCTCTGCAGTCTATTGACCAGCAAGGGGCATTTACTCTGTAATTTGATGTGTAGCTAGTTTCCGATGGTCACATACATTGTTCACCCTAAAAGCAAACTCTGCTCATTAACATTCAGAGCTGATGATGGCCACTGTAATTAAATCTGGTAGACTGAAGTCTTACCAGAGCAACAGTATAAGGTCAAAGCTGCAGATTGCTCCTTCTCTTGAACGGCCGGTGAGCTGCTGACTTATCTAACAGCAGGAATTCCAGAGAGTAGCCTGTTATCGTTGACTTTTATCTCCCAGAGAGCAAATGACACAAATAATTTGTTATCTTGTTATGTGCAACTCTTATATCACCAAAAAACATCTATAATAAAACCAAGCAAATGTATTTTTAAGAGCTGAACAAACTGTATCTGGAGGCATCCTGCAAAAACATTATTATTTACATCATCATCATCCTAACAACTATGCCCATGTCCCAGACTTTGTCAGCCTTCTTCCCACTAGGTCATCTAAAGGGTTTTAGATTCATTTAATAACACTTTCGGGGGATGGAGATTTTAAATGCTTGACTTTTTTTTTTATGGATGATGTGCCCCTAGTGCAACAACACCCCTAACCCAAGTTTTCCTTTGCATGCTGGGAAAAAACTGTCTGCTTTTGCATGTAGCACACAAATACTGGCTTTATTTTTACACTGCCGTTTAGAGTTGAACAAGAGCACGCCCCATCCCAACTCTAAATCTGTTTGCATATTTTAAATATTACCCCTCCCACTTTCCCTCCTGCGGTGCAACATGATTTTGCCGAGGTGCAAATTTGATCCTTTTGTTTTTACTTTGCTTCCAACTGTAAAATAGGTCACATGAGTTTTACTTAAATAGTGGTTAGAACTTCTGCTTCACAGCATTGGGGGCATGAGTTCAATTCCCGACCATGGTCTTATCTGGTTGGAGTTTGTATGTTCACCCCGTGTTTGCGTGGGTTTCCTCAGAGTGCTCCGGTTTCCTCCCAAACTCCAAAAGCATACTAGTAGGTTAATTGGCTGCTATCAAATTGACCCCTAGTCTCTCCTCTGTGTGTGTGTGTGTGTGTGTGTGTGTGTGTGTGTGTGTGTGTATGTGTATGTTAGGGAATTTAGACTGTAAGCCCCAATGGAGCAGGGACTGATGTAAATGAGTTCTCTGTACAGTGCTGCGGAATTAGTGGTGCTATATAAATAAATGGTGATGATGATGATGTTAAACATAAATGAGCTTTAATAGTCATTTAATGATAATTTTGGCAGCACAATAATGCTTCAAAGAAAACGAAAAAAAACACCTAGCCCCAATCAGGGCACAACCTCACTGCTTGGCCACCCTCCAATTAGTGGTCAACTAGGCCACTTACCACTCTTTTCTTTGTGGCGGACACAGTCCTTTGTATTTCCTCTGCCAGTTACTGTAATCAGTCTCCCTCTACAGGAACTGGAGCTGCCGCCAGCTTTATAAAGATATAAAGGCTATAAAGATGTTTGTTTGTTTTTTTAATTTCCACTCCACAAGTCTTGAAAGGATTCGGTTAAAGTGACTCTTTATTTTAACATCAGATTTTAATGTTCCACTTTTCCTTGTGCTCTCTCTGTTTGGCTCTGACATTCGTTTACACATTCTCTTAACGTCTCCATGTTTACAATATGGATTTCTTACTCATACCCCATTCATACTGCACCAAAATCCTGGCTTTTTGCCGGCGCGAGCTCAAACGACCCGGGTCTTGGTGCAGTATGAATGGTACAAGTCAAAAATCCCAGGTCTAAAAACCTGGGTCTTCAACCCAGGATTTATCGAGGGGTAATTCCCGGGTCGGACCCGGGTTGCCTGCACTATGAATGGTGCAACCCGGGTTTTTCAACCCTGGTTGCACAGAAAACAAGCTGATTGGCTGTCTGACCTGTAATGCTCACAATATTTACATTAACTGCATACATAAAACCAGGAAAAAAAAACTCGAGAGGAAAACAACAGTATGGACTGAAACAACTACTTCTATCATCCACACTATAGGAAACAAACGAAAGAGAAAGGTCGCACATACTTTACATAGGTGACTAAAGTAAAGTACGGAGCGGTGAGCAGTACAGAACGGAATTGGTGGAAACACTGAAGAAATGTCTGATTGTTTACAAATGATACAATGGAACAATAAAAATTAAAGTATCTTATAAGATACACTCACACATCTTTATGGACAAAACAGCAGAAAAGCAGACTATTACAAAAAAAAAATGTTTTCAGCCAATGAAAACTGCTCTGGTGATGACTCCCACAAATTGCCAGGGCACAGACTTGTGCAGTATGAATGGGGTCAACCCGGGAAATTCCCGGGTCCGAGGTGCAGTATGAATGGTGTTTCTGAGCTGGGACGCTCCGAGCCCCGGCAAAAACCCGGCTTGAAAAACCCGGGATATTGCCGGGGCGGCAGTATGAAAGCGGTATCATTCTCTGTTGCAATCTGACTACTTTTGTGCTTTCTTTTTAGTGCAGTCTCTATCACGACTTTTTAAGATCCTTAGCCATGACCACTAGTTAGTTGTATGTCTTTTTTCAATCCCCACACACTTACAAATTGGGGACACTCTAACATGCAAGAGATGGAGACTGATAACAAAATGACCCTGTGACAGTAGTCAAACACGTCTTAAAAACAGAGGACAAATGAGGCACTGCTGTCAAAATGGAAATTGATGGCTGAAAACAGCATATATACCTCTCAATGTGTGTCTTGAGGCAGCCCCATTTCTAGGTGAGCATAGTTGTATATAACGACGCAGCCCTAGGCAGTCAGTGAATTATAACCTCAATCCAATATTATTTCTTGTACTGCACTTACTGCAAAAATAGGTGGCTGGTAAAAACTAACAAATCAATCAACAAATTATTATAAAAAGAAAATAAAAAAAAAGTTAATTAAATGAACATAAAACCATTGCTATGCTGCCCCGTGAACTATTCCGCCCTGGGCATGCTTTCAAAAGTGGCTTAATGGTAACTCTTGGAATATATTTTATGACATGACCCTAAATGGCTCAGTATGCAGTGTGATACAATCTGACTTATATAACAGAGGCTGCATGCTGGTTACACACTCCTCAGTACACAGAGCAGTCATTCTAGGGGGTAAATGTATCAAGCTGAGAGTTTTCTGGCGGGTTTGAAAGGTGGAGAAGTTACCTATAGCAACCAATCAGATTCTAGCTATCATTTTGTAGACTGCTCTAAATAAGTGACAGGTAGAATCTGATTGGTTTTTCAAACCCGACGGAAAACTCTCAGCTTGATACATTTACCCCTAGATCTTGGTTTAGGTCGGTCTCTTATGTAGACTTTCTCTGTCTTCCAAGTCCAAAATATGGTGTATAGGTTCAAACAACATGGTTATGATGGCAATATTGTAAGGGTAGTGCTTCAGAGAGCAATTGAAATTTATTACAAATGTAGGTTTTCTTGGAAAGTCTGCCATAAATATAGATTTAAATGGATCACTCATTAAGCACTGAATTTCAGCAAATAGTGGAGCTTTTAAAGGAAAATCTTTTGTGGGTAACATTTTATCAAATAATGTTGTAGTGTGTAGTAGTGTCCAAACCACTTTGTTAGCTAGCTCTGTGGTGTACAAATGTGACTTCACTAAATGCTTATCTTGTAAACATATACAGAAAAATCTCAAAATGTCATTGTGCAGTGAGTGGCAAGGAGCATGAAATTAGGCAACACCTAACATGTATCGACTAATGTTATGTATGCAATTCAATGTAACTTTGAAATCCAATATGTTGGACTGACTTTAAGGAAATTGAACAAAATTATTAAGCAACACCAAGTGCTGACTAAGAAAAATGATCTATCCAATGCACTGCACACAACGTTTTGTTCAGATTCACGATGGCATTATTGATTATTTTTCCTTTTTAATAATAGAACAATTGTGGTAAGCTAAATAATTTATTGCAGAAACAAATTTTCGAGATATTCTAACTACAATCACAAAATCCATAGTTTAAATTTTGAGAATAATTTATTTTTGCCTTTGGATTCATTTATTTTTATTATATTTCAATATTTATATATTTTTTTTCAATATTGTCACTATTATGCATTTTAAACAGGAAAACATATTTAAAAGGCGCTAGCCAACAAGTTAACTATTAAATGGTGTCTATCTTGTCTGCAGCTCTCAAAAAATAGGTACTGTGATCTGTTCCTAATACCAAACAAATCATAAACATTGACAACAGATATCGATAAATATATTTCTTAAAATATTAAAATCAATAATTCATATGCTCAGTGTAACTGACATGTCATAATCATGCCCAGAAATCCCTTAATATTGCATGTATCCTACCAAAAAACAAACTTATGCCCATTGGCACCCCAAAGATGGGGTTATCAGTCCATATACCTATTAACCATGAGGCCCCGGACCGGTCTACCTTGGGCTGGGTCACTGGTCTACCTGCATTTTTTTTTATTTAAAATGCTCCTAATATTGTGCTGAATTGAGTCTTGTCCCCCAGGGTAAAATTTGCCAGCTCTTCCTTGTCTCCCTGTCTACAGTGACTATTGATAGTCTCGCTCCTTGTCTGTACAACCCCGGAAAGCAGAAAAACCATCCAAACTGTTGTTATATCTGTATCGGCCAGATAACTTAACAGCTTTATGAAACCACAAAACTCGAGTAGCAATGTAAAGAGTCTCCTTTGAATATAACGGGCAACTCAATCACCGGCAGCATGCCCGCAATAACTAACGTGTTTCTCTGCCCCTTTTGGTAGGCGGTTTCTTCAGAGGTAATGAACAAGACTATCAATACTGCAGACACTGTCAATTCATCTGTTTGATGAGCTGACAGTGCACACAACTAAAGAGCTTGCAAGCAGCAGCTTCATACTACCCACATAGACGTTACTCCTATTGCATTTGAGTGAAGACGCCTGATCAAGGTTTGGAAGCAGATGTGTTTTCAGCTGTAGGCATCTGCCTAGTTTGCCTATACGGTAAATGCAGCCACATATTTGAGCCTACACAGTTTACTTTCACGATGCTGGCAAGCGATAAATAGGCTAGATGGGTAGAGAATGAATCACACAGACTAAAAGAAATCAGGGGCCTTATTCATTAAATGCAAAATAGCATTCTGTTTTGCACATAAGTTAAATACTGCCTGTTTTTTCATGTAGCACACAAATACTTGATAGCTCATTTGTGTGCTACATGAAAAAACAGTCAGTATTTAACTTATGTGCAAAACAGAATGCTATTTTGCACCCCTTGTATTGTAACATGGTTTTGTCCAGGAGACTGAAATAAGAAGTTTCTCAAGTTAAGATCCTTAATGAATCAGGCCCCAGAAGAGGAAAATACATAGCACAGGAGGTGCCCAAAAAATCTTTTTACATACTTATAAACCTCTAATAAATACTATCGATGATAAAAAAAATAAAATACAATTCTAAGCATGTTGGATGTAAAATTTTCGATTTATAAACATCTCTTCCCAGATAACGGTACTGCCCCTGTCATATGCAGCCCTGCCCACACATAATCACACGAGGAGATAAATCACAACCTCCCACATGATCAGAGCACTCACTGATGTACTCTGGCCTGCTATTAATTATGCTGGTGGTCTGATTGGGTACAGTTTAATTTTATCCTATCCACTGGAAAACTGAGATCATCCCAAAGGAGCAGGAGATGAAAACAGAACGTAACAAGGTGCTCAGAGCCAAATCAAACTGACCTTAAAAAGTGTTAGGATAAACAGTAATATAAAATGCAGTACATAATGCACATTCTCTATTCAATTCACTGTGTGTCAACATTCAGCTGGAAGGACACATGCATGGGAAAGTGAATTTTCATGCATATAGTCTTTCGGACGCATCAAGATGCATCCAGCTGTACAACATTAGCGAATGCACTGGGTTTATGTCAGGAGTAAAACCATGTATTCTTACGATAGGGTAGAGAAAGCACAGGGATAGTGTAGAGATGTGGCTTGATAGTGTAAGTAGTAAATCTGAAAGTTTCATTACCCTATTTGTACATAATATAATATTATAATGAAGCATCTTAGACATAAAAGAGAATAGTGTCTTCTCTGTTAGGGGTAAATGTGAAAATTGCATTTACAATATAAAATATAATTAAATAGAAATAAAAAAAAAAAAAAAATACAAATATCTGTTGTGTTCCTATTTTAAAAAAATCTAATTGGGAATCATCTTTTCTGCCACAGTCCAATTGGAAATATCATTGAAGTAATGCGCAGAGATGGCCGCAGCTTCATATAATAGAGCTGCCACAGTTATAAAGTGCTATGAGCTAGAGAGGTCAAGCGCAATCAGCCAATCAGAAGCTACTGGCTAGTGCTGCTGATCATCACCGTTGCATCTCATTGCGCCAGCCTCCAGCACCTGCAATAGATACGCTTCCTGACAGTCATATATGTTTCTGCTCCAGATCTACTGCAGTTGCAATTATGTGAACATGTCCTTAGTGTACTTGACCTGCACTCAGAGCCAGATTAAAGGGGGACCATGCCCTGGGCCTCCTCTGCCGGGGAACTCCCGACCAAGATACTGTGAAAGTGTGCCAACAGGGGGATAGTATAGTACGTGGTGACTGGTGCCTTCTCTGGGCATATGCTTTCTAAATTACATGTACCCATTTTTTTCCAAATAGGGCTCCCAACATTCCAGGATCCAGACAAGCAGCAATTGAGCTAAAGACACCAGCAGCCACAGGTGGTGAAAGTGACAAGAACAGGTAGGAGAGTGCAAGGCAGTCTGCCAACTGTCCTTAATCTGGTGGGACAGTCCTGAATTTGGGTGAATGTCCCGCTTAATCAGGATTTTGTCCAACTGCAAGGACAGTTGGTAGGTATGTTTCGCTTTACACTGTACTGCTTGTGAAGCTAAAGCTGCGTGCATCTAACAGTAGTGCACACAGTATTGCTTGTGTATTTGTCTAAAATTATAACCATGGTACATTATAACCTCCCCCCCCACCTCGTCTTAAGTGCCTGGGCCTTTCAGAGACTTAATCCAGCTCTATGTACACTTTCCTGTCCCTTCCCTTCCCCATTCCATTGTTTCAGGCGCAAGACGTCATAATTGAAGCAGCAAAATCTGCTCATGGACGTCTGTGTATGCATTTATGGTGGAGATGCGCAGTGCGGAAATGTGTATTTTACGCATTTGAGATAGAACAGACTGAATTAAATACAAACTTCAAACCAACACAGCCGAATCACTGGAACCGGGTAGCGGCTCGACATGTATGCCGGATAGCAGCAACCATAATTGCTTTAATAGCGGATGAATCGTTACAATGGGAGCACCGTTCACCTATACAGGAAGAAAAATACATCTACATCGTTAATGGGACACTGAAAATAGATCCATACAGAGGGTAAGGCTCTTCCTTTTCTTTCTGCTTATCACCAAAGCCGTTCATTCATATGAGAACTATTGCATACCTCACTAAGGATCCTGATGACTACTAATATATGTCTAACAAGATCTTAAGTTTATAATGATATGCAGTATACCATAGAGAGCAGGCTAATATATTAACATTTTCTAATTCTTTCCAACTTGTATGTTACAATAAGAAAGGAATATATTAATATAATGTATTTAGTTTAATAAGCAATAAATGTGAATTATTTGTATATGAAAGTAGTTGCGACATAAACTTTTTATTAAGAGTGTTGTTACAATAATATCATATTCTCCCTATAGTGATGAGGCTGCAGGTTACTTTATATTAAAAACACTCTACTGAAAACTAGATAACTATTAAAGAGTTTCAGCCATGAATTACACCCTTATAATATATTTTTGCTCATGTCTGTTAATGATTAATAAGCAGTTTTTTTTGCATGTGATAAACAAGTACTGAAACTTACCATCTGAAAAACCCGTTTGATAAATAGTACTTACATGGGAAAGCGACATCTTTTCATGGTCAGTTTGATCCAGACATTAGGACTGTGTAGAACATGCATAAGAATGTGACCTTGAAACTAAGTGTACACAACAGAGATAGATTCCAGATTACAAAATTCATTTAGCTCAGGAAGTAATCTTCATTTCTCAAAATGTACCAATGTTTAACTTTAAAATATGATTATTTGGGAGTTGTATGAGCGATTTTCAATTACTAAGCTTAATTATTTTCTGGAAAACACAATGATAATGAGTGTGAACTAATTCGGTAATTTAGGCATGTTTAATGCTTGTGCTATTCCTAAAGCTAGGTACACACTGCCTAATTTTCCACCAACTTTTTATGCCGATCGATTTAACATCCGATCGATGGTCCGATTGCTCGGTCTAAACCAAGTCCTAGCCTCGTTTTAGACGTTAAAGGGAAGAGCGACCGTCCTGGTAGCGACTTTTTACAGCCATGTTGTCGTGAACAATGATTTTAATTTAGTACATACTAAAGCGACATTTGCGGGTCATGTAGCGATATACCAAAGACATTAGCATAGGGGGCAGAGCTATCACTATAGTTCACACCCAAAAAACAGAAGACAACACTGTCTCTTCATTCATTCATACTTTTTTCCCTACAATGGATACAATAGAAGAACAACATGCAACTGCACTTTTCCTGCTCACTGTGGCAAGAAGACTGCAGGTACGGAACCGAAGAGAAAGCAGGAAAAAGAATAGATCTTGTTGGAGCAAAGATTGGTTCAAGAGGAGAGACACTGCTACAGGAGAAAACATTGTTTTGGTATAACACTACACTTTATTAAACTGGCTGCCATATGCTAGACTCATCAATGCTATAGACTACTGCTATTCCGTTACAATCATTTAATTAACAAGCCAGTGATGTACGGACACTCAGGGGCGGACTGGCCCGGGGGGCAGGGGGGCATCGGCCCCCCGGGCCGCTCGGTCAGGCCGCTATTAGGGCCGGGGGGTAGGCCGGCCGGCTGCCCCCCGGCTGCAAAATACAATGCTTTCCCCCCGCGTCATCAATGACGCGGCCGCATCCCTTTTCATGTGATGCGGCCGCCTGTGTGCCCCCCGGCCACGCCTCTCCCAGCCCGCGCCTGCGGACACTGCACCACATGGGACAAGTAAAGGCATCTGAATTTTCACCACATGCCCCCAACGGAGCTCCAGTTCAAGGAAGTATTGGAGGATTATCATGGATCGATCGTAAATGGAATTCCATCTACGATGGAATGATCCATCGTAGATGGAAAGATGATTGGAATGAAGATATTGAACGGTACAACCAACTAAGTGAGGCGACAATCAGTCATTTGGGAAGACTTTCAACCATCGTGTCACTACACACACTCACCTGACTTTCGAACAAGCAGCCGTATGTCGCGTATGTGTGTAGTGTGTACCCACTTTAAGTCAGGGCTGTCCATCTTGACTTGAAGGACCAGGTATTTTTAGGATCATGCAGTGGTGGGAGGAAAATATAAGGGAACATTGAAAAATAATATAAATATATATTTGGCATATTTATGCCCATATATATGTTTCGCAAGCTGTGTCCAGTTCTGCACCTATAACTTATGTTCCAGATGTAGGCGTACATACCCCCACATACACATACACACAACCAGGTCATAAGTACAAGACAAGTTTGTTAACAGTTGTTTGATAGTGAAAAACTTATCTCGCGTACAAAATAAAGCAAAATTTGTTTTTAGAAATAACCCCATAGAATCCTATACTATATACACAATCAAAAAAGATAGTACCAATCAGCTTCAGATCAGCTACCAATCAGCCAATCAGAAGCGGCTAGCTAATGCTGGGCCCCGTCATCATTAGCAGTTGTAAAAGATTCCATTCCTGACAGCAAAATATAGATCTCGGTGCTGGTCTGCCTCAGCCGCATTTGCGTGAAAACGCCCTTGCTGTACATTAGACCACTCATTGTCTCCCCCGTTCCTCCTCTCCAGTCATACAGAGATGAACGTGTCAGTTGTGCGCGACTCCCTTTGTGGGCAAACTTTCTGAATTAACGCTACACAACTGGGCTTACATCCAGCTTAGCGTCAGGCCCTGTGTTACTATATGTCCCATATTTGTAAAGCATTACTATCTGTCCTCAAACTACAACTCATGCAATTTTCTTCCTGAATTGAGATTCTTTGGAAGAGTCCATCCTTTTTAAAAAGGAAAAATTAATCATGAAGCATCACTCATATGGGCTATTTGTTTTGGACTGAGACATTTATATTCATATTAACTTGTTGAAATGTGTTGTTCAATTTAAAGTATGCACTCCGATTGTGAACAGAAGGTATAGCACCCACTTGATGTATATGATATCTGTATACAATTCACCAACACATTGGCTATGATATTTTTCCTTATTTGTAGACATCTTTTGAGGTAATATACTACGGGAAAATAACAAGCTGCAGAACTCTTCTATATATGTAAGTTTGGACAAGTGGCATGGTTTTCTGGTTTTCTGGTTATATCCTGAGCTGTTGATACTCTAGGATGTGAAGTTGGAAGGGCATGTTAGAGACTGCACTTTGAAGTTTTCTGAATTACTGTATTCTTGCGGAGCTTGAACTCTCCAGTCTTCAAACCGTTCCTAAGCATTTGAAATATACAACCTAGTGGAAGTTAGAGAGCAAATAGTGTTACCTTATCATTACTATATGCATATATGCACGATTTTAGAAATACATTTTACTATTTGTCCATCTCTGCAAGTTGATGACTTTTATATACACCATTATAGGTGTTCAAATTAACATCTGTGATTAAGAGACAGGCATAGTGATTGGTAGCCTTCCTACCAGTAAGACCTATCCGTCACATTGTGCCTACTAGCTCAGCCTCTCTCACAGTCCCTGGGCAACATTAGCAGTAATATATTTATAGTGTCAATATCATAAGAGATCATTTTACTGTCTCACACTCACCATAAGCCTCAACAATGTCCATTCAATGCCAGACTCAAACTCTCAGTTATATGCTATGTCACCCACCATATCTCTAACCTCTTGATCCATCAATTACTTATCTGAGGCACCCTATGTCTGCATATTCTCTTCAAAAGTATTAGGACTAGAGATGCACAGGCTCTGTTTTCTGAAAACCGAGCCCTTCCGAACTTAGGGGATCCATGTAGGCTCACAAGCCGGCTGGTTACTTTCGCACGTCCTGGGATCTGAATTGAGGCAAAACGTCATTGTTGCGTTGCCGGATCTCGCGGGTTTTGGATTCCACAAGTACCTCCCTACCCAGGAGATCCAGCACCATTGCTCCCACAGAAACAGGGGTAGCAGTGTTCTTGCCACTCTCCATTTTCCAGTGACATTGCTCAGTGCCATTGCTCACACAGAAACATAGATAGCAGTGTTCTTGTCACTCTCCAGTCTCCAGTGACATTGCTCATACAGAAACAGGAGGAGTAGCAGTGTTCTTGTAACTTGACAAAAATTGACTGGAAATGACTGGAAATTAATGTTATTGAGGTTAATAATAATGTAGGGCTAAAAAAGAGCCAAATTATGTGATTTTAGTAAAGAAAAATAGGGATTTTAGAAAAAATAAATCGGGATCCAAAACTAAAACACGCGAGAGCAGTTTTGCGAAAACCAAAACACAAAGTTAATCCAGATCCAAAACCAAAACACGGGGGTCAGTGAACATCTCTAATTAGAACTTACCCCTACAACTGAGGGCAAAAGTGAACTTGGGGAGAAATTGCATTATCTTAAATCCCTTGCAGTAAACAAACCTTTTGGAGCATAAAATTAAAGGAACAGTCAGACCTAAGGTCTCAATACTACAGTCATGGCCAAAAGTTTTGAGAATGACACAAATATTATTTTTCACAAAGTCTGCTGCCTCAGTTTTTCTGATGGCAATTTACATATAATCCAGAATGTCATGAAGAATGGTCAGGTGAATTGTAATTAATTTCAAAGTGCCTCTGACAATGAACTTTATCCCAAAAACAACATTAACACTGCATTTCAGCCCTGCCACAAAAGGACCAGATGACAATAGGTCAGTGATTCTCTCGTTAACACTGGTGAGAGTGTTGATGGGGACAAGGCTGGAGATCACTCTGACATGCTGATTGAGAACAAGAGAGAAGAGGGAGGAAGAGGAATATAGAGGAGAAATTAGTAATGAAGTATATGAAATGAGAATATACAGACTAAGAAGATTGATACAAAAAGAGGATAAGCTATAGAGAAACCCCAGAGCACAAGAATGAGAATCTGTGTGTTGGGAATAGTTCAGTTGTGAGAGATAAGTGTATCAAACCACACAGTCCAGTAGTAAATAGTGTGTGTAAATTGCCTACAGATGTTTTCTATAACTGAACTACAGAAGTGTCCCCTTCTCTAAAAAGAAAAAAAGAACTGGATTTAGAGATAATCAGACTAAGGTGTATATTTACTAAGCGGCGGTTCTGATGAAGCCCATCGGGTTTTGTCTTTAATAAAACTGCCGTTTTAAAAATATGACCCTAGGATTTTAGTTCAAGCAGAGACAGTTAAATTATAACCTGCTGGTGCAAGAGATACAGCAGTAAAACAAGTCAATTTCATGGCTGTTTACTTTGATACGACCGTGGCTGCGTGTGCTCGAGTTTGGCACGCCCCTATTGTCCACTGAGTGTGGCAAAACGCCCCTTCCCCACTCACTTCCCTCCCCAAAATCAGAAGCTGTAGCAAGTGATCCTTGCATTCACTATCACACGAACATTGCTTGCGTACACGTCTGTGTTTATTTGTTTCGCGACCGTATCTGTCTGTGATTCTGTGCACGATACACCCACAAACGGCAGATATGTGTCTTCATGGATCAAGCCCAAAGTGAGGTTTAAATTATATGGCTTATAATTTCTGTGGAGATGAATTTGACAAATGCTATCTAATGTGGCAACAAGTTTGAAAGTGGAAACCTTCATTTACTGTGGTTTTTTTAAATGAGTGATTTTGGGAGTAATATGATAGGATCCAGAATATTAAATTATATAGATAACATATTGATTTCTGTATACATTGAATGTATTAATTTCTGGGATGTGTTGTACTATATTCACCACTATTGTTAAGTGTAATCAATTCTTTCTATTGCTATAATCAAAAATATAATTTAACATATATTTTTGGTTTGTTTGTGTGAATCTATCAGATTAAATATTACCAGGGAACTATACGGAGGGGTTTCCTGAATATTTATCCTAAGTGCAGTATAGATTGAGGTAGAGGCACTAACCACTCTATGATACCTAGTAAAAGGGTGTTACAAGGGTTTAGAACAAGACTTAGGGCTAGATTTACTAAACGGCGGGTTTGAAAAAGTGGAGATGTTGCCTATAGCAACCAATCAGATTCTAGCTGCCATTTATTTAGTGCATTCTACAAAATGACAGCTAGAATCTGATTGGTTGCCATAGGCAACATCTCCACTTTTTCAAACCTGCAGTTTAGTAAATATACCCCTTAGGGCTAGATTTACTAAGCTGCGGGTTTGAAAAATTGAGGATGTTGCCTATAGCAACCAATCAGAATCTAGCTGTCATTTTGTAGAAGGTACTAAATAAATGAAAGCTAGAATCTGATTCAAACCCGCAGCTTAGTCAATATAGCCCTTAAACTCCAAATATTATTCGACCAAGTCATTTACCTTTAAAGCACAACAATTGAGTTATAAAATGTAGGCTCCACTATCATACAATAAACATAAAGTCCAGGGGATGAATGTATCAAACCTTTGAAAAAGTGAAAATAGATGTGTTGCCTATAGCAAGCAATTTTAACTATCATTTTTCTAGAACATTGTAGAGAATGATACTTTGCAAACTGGCAGCTCACCTTTACTCAACTGAATCAGAACCAGATAGGCAGCCTGGTGCCTTAGAAAACACCTGTTACATTACCAGAAATAGCAATTATAATTTCCAGATGACTGCCACTCTCCAAGTTCTTAAAATACACATTGGGGGATAGGAAAGGTCTGCTGGTGAAGGGGAATATATTTAACCAATTATTCACATATTTCAACTTTTGTGCTCCATCCCAGGGTCAGCCAGTGTTCCTCGCTGTAAAGAGAACAGACACCTTAGCAGCTCTAAACAAGTTATCGAAGGACAGGATCAAATTGACATTTCCTAAGTGTAGGAATATACAGTATATTTTCAATATGACAACAAACTAGGTATACAAGGGCATTGTGGACCCAAAGAGCTCTTACATACATTCATACAATTTAGGACAATAAATGTAAAAGACATCACACAAAGAAGTAGACAGAACATCCCAGGCCTACAAAATGGTATAACCAAAGCGACGCTTGCTCACTAGAGGAAAAGAAAGTTAACGAGCAATATATGGACTCCAACATAAACACTGTAAACTTTCCTAAGATTCCGAGCAGAGGAAGGATTACTTGGAACGTACCTCCTTCTTAGTAGAAGTTATCTCTGTCTCCTTTTCAGATAAAAGTCTCAGCTCAGGTAGGTTCACAATAAAATACTATAAGGAAACTAGGACCCTGCTTTCTTCAGGCCCTTAACAACATTTTCAGATGAATCATAATTTTTTTCTTAATTATTAGAAGCACACATCACTATACTATACAAAGAAGGTAAGGACCCATTTCAGTCCTCCAGTTACAGACCTATTCATTCCATTACTCAACATCTATCTAAAATTAAAGTTGTCTGCCATATGTATAGCTAACTGTCTGAAAACTACCTGATCTCATCCATAGTGACCAAGTGAGATACCTCCTGAGACATGAGGCTCAAGGCAATACTGCCAAAAATCATTGATTTGATCCACCAGGAGTCAAAGGCTTATGTTATGCTCCTGTTCAATGAGGATGAAAAGAGTGCCAGAGTAGACTGGCAATTCATGAAGAGGTTGGCACGAGAGAGAGATGCCCGCTTTCACTACTGATCTTTGTGCTATGCATGCAAGCCCTAACCAAAGCAATAAGAGCTAATATGGACATATGGGGAATCCAATTTAGGACCTTTAAGTTCTCTCATACATGATCTAAAAGCATTGCTGTAGAAGAAACTAAGTACAAAATTATCACAAAGTGGTAGCCATGCCAAAGATTACTAAGCAAAATGTTTCCTGGCATCTCAGATGTGTGTTGGTTATACAACCTGGAGTCAGATACTAATATACACATCTAGTGGGAATGCCCAAAACTATCTGTATTTTTTTTTAACTTATCAGGAATTGGATACAAAACTTTGTCAGCAAGAGACAATAAAACATATTCCAAAATTTTACATTAATAACAGTAAATCATAAAGGAAACGAAGATAGAGAACCCAGACGTAGGTCGAGGGGGGGATAAAAAAAAGGTGAATTGGGGATGATGGACGAGGTTGTGAAGCTATCTGTATTTTGACTGGATGTTATCTAAATTTCCTTAAAGATAGGTGAAGGGCTCCGGGTGCCCCTGGCTTTTGGCTCTTAATTTTCGCCAATAGCCCAACTCCTTGTTATAAAAAAATGTTAATTGAATACCCAAATAAGTGGTGCTAATCGTTTTCACGATTATCCCCATTCCGACAACGATGAGTCCTACACTTCAACTCCGAATCTGTGAAAAAACGATTTTAATATAAGCAGATTTACCTCCATTCCGACTCTGTAGATGTCCGATCACAGCAGGATGCTGACCGCAAGTGATTCCGACTAGACAGATGTCCGTCACTAGACTTTTACGTCATTGCAACCTCTATAATTTTTATTTTAAAGCGGCAATGTCGGATTAAGTGTTTAAACACTTAACCTGCGGGGTCCTGACATTGCCACTTTAAATTAAAAGTGATAGAGGTCGTACGATTGGAGATCTATAGCGTTGGTATGGAGGTAAGTCTGCTTATATTTAAATCGTTTTTTCACAGATTCAGAGTTTAAGTGTAGGACTCCTCGGTGTCGGCATTTTCCACACCGTAGAAACGTACCCAACCCCGAATTAAGGCAACGAATTTGGTCATTCTGATCCACTGCTTGTTCAAAAGAATAGATTTCTAAATGTCAATGGATGATGTCACATTCGCTGCCTCGGACCAACATACAGAATTTATCTCCATCTGGTTAGAAATTACAAATCTTATCTGGGGCTCTCGGTCAACCTAACCCATAAGGATATCTGTCAGTTCTCCAATATGGATAAACTTATATTGCTCATCAAGACAAAGTGAATTTATCAAGCTGTGGGTTTGAAAAAGTGGAGATGTTGCCTATAGCAACAATCAGATTCTAACTGTCATTTTGTAGAACGTACTAAATAAATGATAACTAGTATCTAATTGTTTGCTATAGGCAACATCTCCACTTCATCTAAATGGTTGCTATAGGCAACAACTCGCAGCTTGATAAATTCACACCTAAGTCTATTTTTCTAGCATTTATAAAGCTACTATAATTACTTGTTGGTCAATGTGCTTACATGACAGTATCTACTAAATAATAATTACATTGTCAAAAACCTACTGCGATTTTTCTATCTAATATCAAAGATAAACAGAGATGATAAAAGTCTGGATGCTTTTTTCTACATATCTGAAAACTTATTAGACAACATAATTTTTGAAGAATTATACTGAATTCCATTCTTAGTCATGACTAAGCATGACTTATTTGTCTTTAGTAATTAGATTAGAGAACACAGGGATGCTGCAGAGTATGTGTATGATGTAAACTTAGACTAGTGGGTAAATTTATCAAGCTGAGGGTTTGAAAAAGTGGAGATGTTGCCTATAGCAACCAATCAGATTCTAGGTGTCATTTTGTAGAATGCATTAAATAAATGATAACTAAAATCTGATTGGTTGCTATAGGCAATATCTTCACATTTTCAAACCCGCAGTTTAGTAAATATACCCCTAGGAATGGTCTATATATTCGTTAATGGACCACACCACATTATATATTTTCCGCATATCTGTAGATTGTGTTCTCATTTAGGTAAACTTTTCTCAAATATAATTTTTAAATATGAAATTTTAAATGATTAAATGTTACATTTTTTAACTAATAAGTCATACATATATCTTTGATTAACTTTCTACTGCACTTATTACATTAAAAGTAAATTGGTAAGCCAAAATAATTTTCCCTCAGACACAATGCTATGATTTACACAATTTAAGAACATGAATTGGCAACACATTTGAATAAGCGGGATATAAAGCTCTATTTATCAAAGGACGAATAGTGGAGATACAGTTTTTTGTAGCTTCATCCTATACATTTAAGTAGTTCACGCCAGCAAAGGCACCCCAAGCCTTTGTATAGGGAAGCATATTTATCATGCATCGTAGTGATGCTTGTTCTGATAACGCCATCTCAGCCAACTGAATCCAGATCTCCTGCCCTACAAAAAGAGAGTTTGAGTCTCATCCAGTGGTCGAAGTGGAAATTTAGACGTGGAGGTATGAAAAAATTAATGGGAATGTAAGTGAATGGATTATGATAGTGTTACAATGAAGGCAGTAGGAGAAGTGGCAGTATGACATACCACTGTATACACCCCACTTCTACCACTGTATATATATGTATAATGTAAGTGACTGGAATGTGATAGTGTTACAATGAAGGCAGTAGAAGAAGTGGCAGTATGACATACCACTGTATACACCTCACTTCTACCACTGTATATATATGTATAATGTAAGTGACTGGAATGTGATAGTGTTACAATGAAGGCAGTAGGAGAAGTGGTAGTATGACATACCACTGTATACACCCCACTTCTACCACTGTATATATATGTATAATGTAAGTGACTGGAACGTGATAGTGTTACAATGAAGGCAGTAGTAGAAGTGACAGTATGACATACCACTGTATACACCCCACTTCTACCACTGTATATATATGTATAATGTAAGTGACTGGAATGTGATAGTGTTACAATGAAGGCAGTAGGAGAAGTGACAGTATGACATACCACTGTATACACCCCACTTCTACCACTGTATATATATGTATAATGTAAGTGACTAGAATGTGATAGTGTTACAATGAAGGTAGTAGTAGAAGTGGCGGTATGACATACCACTGTATACACCCCACTTCTACCACTGTATATATATGTATAATGTAAGTGACTGGAATGTGATAGTGTTACAATGAAGGTAGTAGTAGAAGTGGCAGTATGACATACCACTGTATACACCCCACTTCTACCACTGTATATATATGTATAATGTAAGTGACTAGAATGTGATAGTGTTACAATGAAGGTAGTAGTAGAAGTGGCAGTATGACATACCACTGTATACACCCCCACTTCTACCACTGTATATATATATGTATAATGTAAGTGATTAGAATGTGATAGTGTTACAATGAAGACAGTAGGAGAAGTGGTAGTATGACATACCACTGTATACACCCCACTTCTA
Organism: Mixophyes fleayi; assembly: GCF_038048845.1. Taxonomy (NCBI): domain Eukaryota; kingdom Metazoa; phylum Chordata; class Amphibia; order Anura; family Limnodynastidae; genus Mixophyes; species Mixophyes fleayi. The sequence continues at coordinate 20,779,873 of NC_134407.1, forward strand.
CCACTGTATATATATGTATAATGTAAGTGACTGGAATGTGATAGTGTTACAATGAAGGCAGTAGAAGAAGTGGCAGTATGACATACCACTGTATACACCTCACTTCTACCACTGTATATATATGTATAATGTAAGTGACTGGAATGTGATAGTGTTACAATGAAGGCAGTAGGAGAAGTGGTAGTATGACATACCACTGTATACACCCCACTTCTACCACTGTATATATATGTATAATGTAAGTGACTGGAACGTGATAGTGTTACAATGAAGGCAGTAGTAGAAGTGACAGTATGACATACCACTGTATACACCCCACTTCTACCACTGTATATATATGTATAATGTAAGTGACTGGAATGTGATAGTGTTACAATGAAGGCAGTAGGAGAAGTGACAGTATGACATACCACTGTATACACCCCACTTCTACCACTGTATATATATGTATAATGTAAGTGACTAGAATGTGATAGTGTTACAATGAAGGTAGTAGTAGAAGTGGCGGTATGACATACCACTGTATACACCCCACTTCTACCACTGTATATATATGTATAATGTAAGTGACTGGAATGTGATAGTGTTACAATGAAGGTAGTAGTAGAAGTGGCAGTATGACATACCACTGTATACACCCCACTTCTACCACTGTATATATATGTATAATGTAAGTGACTAGAATGTGATAGTGTTACAATGAAGGTAGTAGTAGAAGTGGCAGTATGACATACCACTGTATACACCCCCACTTCTACCACTGTATATATATATGTATAATGTAAGTGATTAGAATGTGATAGTGTTACAATGAAGACAGTAGGAGAAGTGGTAGTATGACATACCACTGTATACACCCCACTTCTACCACTGTATATATATGTATAATGTAAGTGACTAGAATGTGATAGTGTTACAATGAAGGTAGTAGTAGAAGTGGCAGTATGACATACCACTGTATGCACCCCACTTCTACCACTGTATATATATATGTATAATGTAAGTGACTAGAATGTGATAGTGTTACAATGAAGGCAGTAGTAGAAGTGGCAGTATGACATACCACTGTATACACCTCCACTTCTACCACTGTATATATATGTATAATGTAAGTGACTGGAATGTGATAGTGTTACAATGAAGGCAGTAGTAGAAGTGGCAGTATGACATACCACTGTATACACCCCACTTCTACCACTGTATATATATGTATAATGTAAGTGACTGGAATGTGATAGTGTTACAATGAAGGCAGTAGGAGAAGTGACAGTATGACATACCACTGTATACACCCCACTTCTACCACTGTATATATATGTATAATGTAACTGACTAGAATGTGATAGTGTTACAATGAAGGTAGTAGTAGAAGTGGCGGTATGACATACCACTGTATACACCCCACTTCTACCACTGTATATATATGTATAATGTAAGTGACTGGAATGTGATAGTGTTACAATGAAGGTAGTAGTAGAAGTGGCAGTATGACATACCACTGTATACACCCCACTTCTACCACTGTATATATATGTATAATGTAAGTGACTAGAATGTGATAGTGTTACAATGAAGGTAGTAGTAGAAGTGGCAGTATGACATACCACTGTATACACCCCCACTTCTACCACTGTATATATATATGTATAATGTAAGTGATTAGAATGTGATAGTGTTACAATGAAGACAGTAGGAGAAGTGGTAGTATGACATACCACTGTATACACCCCACTTCTACCACTGTATATATATGTATAATGTAATTGACTAGAATGTGATAGTGTTACAATGAAGGTAGTAGTAGAAGTGGCAGTATGACATACCACTGTATACACCCCTCTTCTACCACTGTATATATATATATGTATAATGTAAGTGACTAGAATGTGATAGTGTTACAATGAAGGCAGTAGTAGAAGTGGCAGTATGACATACCACTGTATACACCTCCACTTCTACCACTGTATATATATGTATAATGTAAGTGACTGGAATGTGATAGTGTTACAATGAAGGCAGTAGTAGAAGTGGCAGTATGACATACCACTGTATACACCCCACTTCTACCACTGTATATATATGTATAATGTAAGTGACTAGAATGTGATAGTGTTACAATGAAGGCAGTAGGAGAAGTGACAGTATGACATACCACTGTATACACCTCCACTTCTACCACTGTATATATATGTATAATGTAAGTGACTGGAATGTGATAGTGTTACAATGAAGGTAGTAGTAGAAGTGGCAGTATGACATACCACTGTATACACCTCACTTCTACCATTGTATATATATGTATAATGTAAGTGACTAGAATGTGATAGTGTTACAATGAAGGTAGTAGTAGAAGTGGCAGTATGACATACCACTGTATACACCTCACTTCTACCACTGTATATATATGTATAATGTAAGTGACTAGAATGTGATAGTGTTACAATGAAGGCAGTAGTAGAAGTGGCAGTATGACATACCACTGTATACACCCCACTTCTACCACTGTATATATATGTATAATGTAAGTGACTAGAATGTGATAGTGTTACAATGAAGGTAGTAGTAGAAGTGGCAGTATGACATACCACTGTATACACCCCCACTTCTACCACTGTATATATATGTATAATGTAAGTGACTAGAATGTGATAGTGTTACAATGAAGACAGTAGGAGAAGTGGTAGTATGACATACCACTGTATACACCCCACTTCTACCACTGTATATATATGTATAATGTAAGTGACTAGAATGTGATAGTGTTACAATGAAGGTAGTAGTAGAAGTGGCAGTATGACATACCACTGTATACACCCCACTTCTACCACTGTATATATATATGTATAATGTAAGTGACTAGAATGTGATAGTGTTACAATGAAGGCAGTAGGAGAAGTGACAGTATGACATACCACTGTATACACCTCCACTTCTACCACTGTATATATATGTATAATGTAAGTGACTGGAATGTGATAGTGTTACAATGAAGGTAGTAGTAGAAGTGGCAGTATGACATACCACTGTATACACCTCACTTCTACCATTGTATATATATGTATAATGTAAGTGACTAGAATGTGATAGTGTTACAATGAAGGTAGTAGTAGAAGTGGCAGTATGACATACCACTGTATACACCTCACTTCTACCACTGTATATATATGTATAATGTAAGTGACTAGAATGTGATAGTGTTACAATGAAGGCAGTAGTAGAAGTGGCAGTATGACATACCACTGTATACACCCCACTTCTACCACTGTATATATATGTATAATGTAAGTGACTAGAATGTGATAGTGTTACAATGAAGGTAGTAGTAGAAGTGGCAGTATGACATACCACTGTATACACCCCCACTTCTACCACTGTATATATATGTATAATGTAAGTGACTAGAATGTGATAGTGTTACAATGAAGACAGTAGGAGAAGTGGTAGTATGACATACCACTGTATACACCCCACTTCTACCACTGTATATATATGTATAATGTAAGTGACTAGAATGTGATAGTGTTACAATGAAGGTAGTAGTAGAAGTGGCAGTATGACATACCACTGTATACACCTCCACTTCTACCACTGTATATATATGTATAATGTAAGTGACTGGAATGTGATAGTGTTACAATGAAGGCAGTAGGAGAAGTGACAGTATGACATACCACTGTATACACCCCACTTCTACCACTGTATATATATGTATAATGTAAGTGACTAGAATGTGATAGTGTTACAATGAAGGCAGTAAGTGGCAGTATGACATACCACTGTATACACCCCACTTCTACCACTGTATACAGCCTCGGACTGGCCTGCCGGCCAGCCGGGCTGTAGACCGGTAGGCCCAGCCGCGATTAAGCCCCGCCCCCTCCGACATTGGGGCGGAGCTTGCAGGGAGCACCTCGTAGACGGTCGTCTGTGTAAGAAACACACTACCGCGCAGGCGCAGAGAGCCGTGCCTTGGCTCTCTGCGCCTGCGCGGTAGTGTTTTGTGAACTTCAGCAGGGGAGGAGGACGGAGTTTCTACCGCGGCTGTCTTCTTGTCACTAGCCGCGCCGCCCAGAGGAGCAGGATGCCGGAGCTTTTCAAGGTAAGGTAAGTGGCAAAAAGAGGGGTTACTATTACTACTCGTTTCCCACAGTGAATGAGGGTTACTTTTCACCTCTTTTTTTTCCCCCTCTTTGTACTGCAGTCTGCAGGTACTGTTAAATTGCACACAGATAGCTGACTAGCATTCACCATAAGTGTGTACAATGCTCTGGATCTTAGGAAAAAGCTATAAAGGGTTAAGTAAAATCAGCAGTGATTAGACTCCTTTGTTGACATTTATTGTGGGAGTCTATTACATTCAGAATTTGTGGAGCAACAACCAATGTGAGGTCCAGAAGTAATGCGTAGCACCTCACTCCCTGCCAATCGAGGAGCCAGAATTGGGAGTGCCCAACCTGTACCCAGAAGCCTCCACAGGAGGGGGATCCAGGTTAACCAGTACTAGCAAGAGGTTACGACTCATGCTGTACCAACAAGATGCAGAGGCTGCAAGGACCAGATATCTTTTTCCTCATTGCCTGTGAGCCTTGTATAAGCGTGTGCCCCAAAACCAGGCTGTCATTGGAGCAGGACTGCCTTGCTGGCTGTAAGAGGGGGAGAATGCTAGTAACCACAGGACTGTGCCCAGGGGTTGGCTAAAGAGAGACTGATAATTATAACGTATTCAGTTGTTATGGTATAATTGTTTAACCTTTTAATAAAAAGTACTATAGCTCCGTTGTGTTAAATAAACTTAAGTTTTCATTATTCAGATGTTTGCCTGGATGTGAAAATACCAGTGTACACAATTAATGAAAAACTTTTGTTTTATACATCACGGAAACATTATCATTGTAAAATTCTGTAGATGGTTTAGCCAAACGGTATTGTCACAAGGCTTAGCAAGAGAGTTCCCCTGCTTTGGTTCTATACACTGTTAAAAACACCACAACTCCTGGGAAACAATAAAGAATATATATGTATATATAGTGTGAATTGAGAGTACTATAGCTGCACAGAGAACACTAAATGCTGAGTTGGTTTGGGTCTATAGTTGAATGTGGGGCTGAGTGTGGGGAGGAGGCTGAGTGTGGGGAGGGGGGCTATCTATTAAATGTGAATATTAATTATTTAATGCTAGGAATGGTAGTGGGAAATGGCTGTATTAAACGTAAATGCTATTGATTTATTGCTGGGGCCGTTTGGAGGGAGGGTAATAGGTTTATTTATTAAATGGGAATACTATTAATTTAATGTTGGGGTTGGTTGGACGGAAATAGATCTATTTATCAAATGTGAGTGCTATTACTTTAATGTTGAGGCTGGAGAGAGGCCTAATTATTAAATGTGGGTGCTGTTGATTTAATGGCAGGGATGGTTGGCGTTTCTAAATGTACCAATTATTTTTTCCAAATAGGGCCCTCAACATTCCAGGATGCAGACAAGCCGCAACTAAAGAAACCAGCAGCCACAGGTAGTAAAAGTGACAACAACAGGTAGGACAGTCTGTCAAATGTTCTGAGTCTAGTGTAGGCTTGGCTAACCTGTGGTACTCCAGGTGTTGTGAAACTACAAGTCCCAGCATACCCTTCCAGCAATAAGCTGCTATATATTGGCAAAGCATGCTGGGACTTGTAGTTTCAAAACACCTGGAGTGCCACAGGTTAGCCAAACCTGGTCTAGTGGGACAATCCTGATTTTTGGTGACTGTTCTGCCCAATCTAAGAGGCAGGTCAAGACTGTGTATTCTTTATACACACACTGCATTCTTTATATACTACACTAAGGTGCTAGCTGTCCTTTGTGGGCTGACCGCTCCCCCTCTAGTGTCTGGTCCCGCCTCTATGATGGCTGACCACACCACCTCTGGTGGGCCCCTAGTGTTGCATTCCCGGTGGGCCCTTCATGCCCCAGTTCGACACTGACTGTATATATATGTATAATGTAAGTGACTAGAATGTGATAGTGTTACAATGAAGGTAGTAGTAGAAGTGGCAGTATGACATACCACTGTATACACCCCACTTCTACCACTGTATATATATATATGTATAATGTAAGTGACTAGAATGTGATAGTGTTACAATGAAGACAGTAGGAGAAGTGGTAGTATGACATACCACTGTATACACCCCCACTTCTACCACTGTATATATATATATGTATAATGTAAGTGACTAGAATGTGATAGTGTTACAATGAAGGCAGTAGTAGAAGTGGCAGTATGACATACCACTGTATACACCCCACTTCTACCACTGTATATATATGTATACAGTAAGTGACTAGAATGTGATAGTGTTACAATGAAGGTAGTAGTAGAAGTGGCAGTATGACATACCACTGTATACACCCCACTTCTACCACTGTATATATATATGTATAATGTAAGTGACTAGAATGTGATAGTGTTACAATGAAGGCAGTAGTAGAAGTGGCAGTATGACATACCACTGTATACACCCCACTTCTACCACTGTATATATGTATAATGTAAGTGACTGGAATGTGATAGTGTTACAATGAAGGCAGTAGGAGAAGTGACAGTATGACATACCACTGTATACACCCCACTTCTACCACTGTATATATATATGTATAATGTAAGTGACTAGAATGTGATAGTGTTACAATGAAGACAGTAGGAGAAGTGGTAGTATGACATACCACTGTATACACCCCACTTCTACCACTGTATATATATGTATAATGTAAGTGACTAGAATGTGATAGTGTTACAATGAAGGCAGTAGGAGAAGTAGCAGTATGACATACCACTGTATACACCTCCACTTCTACCACTGTATATATATGTATAATGTAAGTGACTAGAATGTGATAGTGTTACAATGAAGGCAGTAGGAGAAGTGGCAGTATGACATACCACTGTATACACCACCACTTCTACCACTGTATATATATGTATAATGTAAGTCACTAGAATGTGATAGTGTTACAATGAAGGCAGTAGGAGAAGTGGCAGTATGACATACCACTGTATACACCCCACTTCTACCACTGTATATATATGTATAATGTAAGTGACTAGAATGTGATAGTGTTACAATGAAGACAGTAGGAGAAGTGGTAGTATGACATACCACTGTATACACCCCACTTCTACCACTGTATATATATGTATAATGTAAGTGACTAGAATGTGATAGTGTTACAATGAAGACAGTAGGAGAAGTGGTAGTATGACATACCACTGTATACACCCCACTTCTACCACTGTATATATATGTATAATGTAAGTGACTAGAATGTGATAGTGTTACAATGAAGACAGTAGGAGAAGTGGTAGTATGACATACCACTGTATACACCCCACTTCTACCACTGTATATATATGTATAATGTAAGTGACTAGAATGTGATAGTGTTACAATGAAGACAGTAGGAGAAGTGGTAGTATGACATACCACTGTATACACCCCACTTCTACCACTGTATATATATGTATAATGTAAGTGACTAGAATGTGATAGTGTTACAATGACGGCAGTAGGAGAAGTGGCAGTATGACATACCACTGTATACACCCCACTTCTACCACTGTATATATATGTATAATGTAGAGATGGTCACTGACCCCCGTGTTTTGGTTTTGGATTCGGTTTTGGATCTGGATTACCGTCGTGTTTTGGTTTTGGTTTTGGTTTTGCAAAACTGCCATTGCGTGTTTTGGTTTTGGTTTTGGTTTTGTTTGGTTTTGTTTTGCTATTTTTTTGGAAAATCCATGTTTTTGGGCCTAAATTAACCAAATTTAGTGCTCCAACTGTTTTAGAGACAAGTAATCTAATTGTTGAGGTAATAAATCTTCCAAAAAAACAGTTTAAATCTTCGTTGGTAGGCCTATTCTACACACAAAACAGATTGTCTTCCTCTCCATCTATGCATATTGGCAATGCAGCCATCGTCTTTGAATGTATATTACACCCTACACTTATAGTTAAATATGTAAAGAAATGGAAAAAGCCAGTTTGGTTTCTGTCTCTCAAGGCCCCCCTCCACTTGTATAAAATACCAAAAAATTCAGCCATTATAGACTGTACAATATTAATTGACATGGAGAAAGCCAGTTTGGTTTCTGTCTCTCTAGGCCCCCCTCCACTTGTATAAAATACTAAAAAATTCAGCCATTATAGACTGTACAATATTAATTGACATGGAGAAAGACAGTTTGGTTTCTGTCTCTCTAGGCCCCCCTCCACTTGTATAAAATACAAAAAAATCCAGCCGTTATAGACTGTACAATATTAATTGACATGGAGAAAGCCAGTTTGGTTTCTGTCTCTCTAGGCCCCCCTCCACTTGTATAAAATACTAATAAATTCAGCCGTTATATACTGTACAATATAAATTGAAATGGACAAAGGCAGTTTGGTATCTGTCTGCATCAGATCCTCTCTCCACTAGGAGTAAAATAGAAAACTATTCAGCCGTTATATAATCTAGAATATAAATAGAAATTGAGAAAGGCAATTTGGTATCTGTCTGCATCATAATCATCAACATCATCATTAGCGCCCTCGTCGCCTACACAAATCTCCCCCTCATCCTCTTCTAATTCCAAAGTGGCATCCTCAATTTGGGTATCACCGGCTACACTCGGGCTATTAAGGCACACATCAGCAGAATGCTCACGATTAGACATCCCACTGTTGGATGGACTCTCCACAGGGATTGTTGTCATTTGTGAATCAGAGCAAATATTCTCCTGTAATGCCTCACTGTTATCTTGCAGCTCGGCTTTGACGCGTAACAGTAGTTGTGCACCAATTGTAGGCTGGGTAACTTTTTGGGATCTGCCACTAATAGCCAAAGGTGAAGGCCTCATTCTCTCTTTGCCACTGCGTGTGTAGAATGGCATGCTTGCAATTTTTTTTTTATCGTCACTTAACTTTTGCTCAGTTACACTTCTTTTTCGCTTCAATATAGTAAATTTTTTTTTGGTTTTTGTTTTTTGCACTAATTTGAAAACACTCTGTTGTTTGACATCGCCTTGGCCAGATGACGTACTGGGAACACTAACATCAGGACTGGTGACAGAACCTGGTTGCTCATTTAGATCATATGTGGACTGCTTTGAATCCATTCTGAGCGCAAACCACTGAGGAGTGCTAAAAATTATTGAGTAGATACTGCTGACAGATATGACTTTTGACAGCCAGAAATATTAATGCACAATTATGGGGGACACCCCAAAAACACTGAGGTGTGCTACAAATTATTGAGTAGATACTGCTGACAGATATGACTTTTGACAGCCAGAAATATTAATGCACAATTAGGGAGGACACCCCAAAAACACTGAGGAGTGCTAAAAATTATTGAGTAGATACTGCTGACAGATATGACTTTTGACAGCCAGAAATATTAATGCACAATTATGGGGGACACCCCAAAAACACTGAGGTGTGCTACAAATTATTGAGTAGATACTGCTGACAGATATGACTTTTGACAGCCAGAAATATTAATGCACAATTAGGGAGGACACCCCAAAAACACTGAGGAGTGCTAAAAATTATTGAGTAGATACTGCTGACAGATATGACTTTTGACAGCCAGAAATATTAATGCACAATTATGGGGGACACCCCAAAAACACTGAGGTGTGCTACAAATTATTGAGTAGATACTGCTGACAGATATGACTTTTGACAGCCAGAAATATTAATGCACAATTAGGGAGGACACCCCAAAAACACTGAGGAGTGCTAAAAATTATTGAGTAGATACTGCTGACAGATATGACTTTTGACAGCCAGAAATATTAATGCACAATTATGGGGGACACCCCAAAAACACTGAGGTGTGCTACAAATTATTGAGTAGATACTGCTGACAGATATGACTTTTGACAGCCAGAAATATTAATGCACAATTAGGGAGGACACCCCAAAAACACTGAGGAGTGCTAAAAATTATTGAGTAGATACTGCTGACAGATATGACTTTTGACAGCCAGAAATATTAATGCACAATTATGGGGGACACCCCAAAAACACTGAGGTGTGCTACAAATTATTGAGTAGATACTGCTGACAGATATGACTTTTGACAGCCAGAAATATTAATGCACAATTAGGGAGGACACCCCAAAAACACTGAGGAGTGCTAAAAATTATTGAGTAGATACTGCTGACAGATATGACTTTTGACAGCCAGAAATATTAATGCACAATTAGGGAGGACACCCCAAAAACACTGAGGAGTGCTAAAAATTATTGAGTAGATACTGCTGACAGATATGACTTTTGACAGCCAGAAATATTAATGCACAATTAGGGAGGACACCCCAAAAACACTGAGGAGTGCTAAAAATTATTGAGTAGATACTGCTGACAGATATGACTTTTGACAGCCAGAAATATTAATGCACAATTAGGGAGGACACCCCAAAAACACTGAGGAGTGCTAAAAATTATTGAGTAGATACTGCTGACAGATATGACTTTTGACAGCCAGAAATATTAATGCACAATTAGGGAGGACACCCCAAAAACACTGAGGAGTGCTACAAATTATTGAGTAGATACTGCTGACAGATATGACTTTTGACAGCCAGAAATATTAATGCACAATTAGGGAGGACACCCCAAAAACACTGAGGAGTGCTAAAAATTATTGAGTAGATACTGCTGACAGATATGACTTTTGACAGCCAGAAATATTAATGCACAATTAGGGAGGACACCCCAAAAACACTGAGGAGTGCTACAAATTATTGAGTAGATACTGCTGACAGATATGACTTTTGACAGCCAGAAATATTAATGCACAATTAGGGAGGACACCCCAAAAACACTGAGGAGTGCTAAAAATTATTGAGTAGATACTGCTGACAGATATGACTTTTGACAGCCAGAAATATTAATGCACAATTAGGGAGGACACCCCTAAAAACACTGAGGAGTGCTAAAAATTATTGAGTAGATACTGCTGACAGATATGACTTTTGAGTTTGACAGCCAGAAATATTAATGCACAATTATGGGGGACACCCCAAAAACACTGAGGTGTGCTACAAATTATTGAGTAGATACTGCTGACAGATATGACTTTTGACAGCCAGAAATATTAATGCACAATTATGGGGGACACCCCAAAAGCGCTGGGGAGTGCCAAATATGAAGAAAAAATAATAAACCTCTATCCTCCTCTCTGCACTAGCGATTTTGGTTAGAGCAATTGCAAGAACAATATGGTATTCTCTGTCCCTGCTCTAATTAGCCTATGACTACACCCTGCTCTCTCCCTCTGTCAAATGGCGATGGATTGCTGTGGAGGCGTGTATTTATAAAGTTGAAGTATCGCGAGAACCGAGTCCCGAGATCCGACGACGTCACAATGACGTTCGGCCTCGATTTGGATTCGGAATGGGCGGGAGAGTACCGAGCTGCTCAGCTCGGTACTCGGATACCCAAAGTTCGGGTGGGTTCGGTTCTCGGAGAACCGGACCCGCCCATCTCTAGTATAATGTAAGTGACTAGAATGTGATAGTGTTACAATGAAGACAGTAGGAGAAGTGGTAGTATGACATACCACTGTATACACCCCACTTCTACCACTGTATATATATGTATAATGTAAGTGACTAGAATGTGATAGTGTTACAATGAAGACAGTAGGAGAAGTGGCAGTATGACATACCACTGTATACACCCCCACTTCTACCACTGTATATATATGTATAATGTAAGTGACTAGAATGTGATAGTGTTACAATGAAGACAGTAGGAGAAGTGGTAGTATGACATACCACTGTATACACCCCACTTCTACCACTGTATATATATGTATAATGTAAGTGACTAGAATGTGATAGTGTTACAATGAAGACAGTAGGAGAAGTGGTAGTATGACATACCACTGTATACACCCCACTTCTACCACTGTATATATATGTATAATGTAAGTGACTAGAATGTGATAGTGTTACAATGACGGCAGTAGGAGAAGTGGCAGTATGACATACCACTGTATACACCTCACTTCTACCACTGTATATATATGTATAATGTAAGTGACTAGAATGTGATAGTGTTACAATGAAGGCAGTAGGAGAAGTGACAGTATGACATACCACTGTATACACCCCACTTCTACCACTGTATATATATGTATAATGTAAGTGACTAGAATGTGATAGTGTTACAATGAAGGCAGTAGTAGAAGTGGCAGTATGACATACCACTGTATACACCCCACTTCTACCACTGTATATATATGTATAATGTAAGTGACTGGAATGTGATAGTGTTACAATGAAGGCAGCAGCCTAACATGGGATGAGTAATTGCAAACAGAAGCAAACCCACATGGAGTTTTCTTATTCATTGTGGGTGTCTGAGGACTGGAGCAAATACACAATGATGATGATGATGATTATTTGCAATCAGCAAATCTTCTGATTTGCTGATTGTGAATTCACCTCTAAAGCTGATAGGTGCTTTCTTCACTGAATAAATCACCAACAACAATCTAGCGCTAACTATGTGGATACTGGCACTAAATAGTGAAGCAGCTTCGATTTAGGGTTTTAGCAGTCCCCTAATAGAGAGCTACTGAAACTAAATAAAATAAAATTCATCAGAGCGCTATCCGTTAGTTTACATTATATACCCATATTGCTACATAAAAACATCTAACATTTATTTCTTGCAGATTTTACATGCTTTCTTCATTAATAGTGCATACATCATAGGATTTTGGGGGCCTATTTTAAAAATAAATATTTTGTTCCTTTCATTCGTACTCGAGAAGGAATATTCTATCTGCTGTATTATATCAAGACTAACAGTGAATGTTTTTTTTTTTTCATTATCAAAACAAATGTTAACAACATTTCTTGTGCTCATAACCTGGTTGTGTGTCTGGGAATGTGGGTGAATGCTGACGGATCACGTGCTACAGGTACAGAACTAGATGCATTTCCGGTTGCAAACAACTCAGCATATGGACATCAATATGTCACTTATATGGTAAGATTTCTTTAGAGCAAATTATGTCCAACATTTGTCCAACTCTGCATCACACCTTGTTTCGTTACAATCTCTCTCTGTTACTGACACTTTCTTGACCCTAACTGTGCTCGTGGATACTGATTTGGTGCTTCATCTGATTGATTGTTGCTATACTTAGAAAAAAGGACTTTAAGAGAAAACCTTCTCAAATGGGGAAAGAAGAAATGTGCGCACTCCAGTGTATAGAATGATGCCGAGTAACATTAAAACTTAACTTTTATTTCACAATTAAAAATGAACTCCTAGTCAAATGAAAAGTGAAATATTAAAAGTATGTAAAAGATAAATAAACAGATGTGGGTGAAAAATTTCACCCACATCAAACCAAATTGGTTAAAATATGTGGATTAAAAATATAAGTGCACCCAGCAAAGGGAACTTAAATATATAGGATTAGTGATAGCTGTAAAGTGATATAAAGATTGGTCTATGGTTTTACGAGGTACCACCTCTGCAATCCCACAATAATATCTTTGCAGATCTACACAAAATAAATATGAATGCACCTGTGTTCCCTCACCCTAAAAAAGTGACCATAAGTAACTGGTGGAGATTAGAAGGAAAGGTAATAAACACTTCCCAACATTAGACTCCTAAATCAAAGACTGTATTTTCTTTTTTGCGGACTCTCAAAGAGTGTAGAACATATATTGTATGCTATGTACTGGGTTCATAACCTAGTCCCACATATACAGTGTGGAGTCACCTAGTTAATACATCTGAATCGGAAAATGTTTCGGAATATTAAGAACGTTTGTACAAGGACTGCATTATATTAGACCCCAATTTCTGAGCAGGGTATATCTTAACCACTAACTGAGCTTAGGAAATACCACCCACCTGTCTCTGTATTGTTCTGGTATCCCCTCTGTTACGAGCCATATATCTAATTACACCAAGATTCTATATTATATCATCCTTTATATCAAATGAATCTATGGTAGAAGATCAAGAAAGCCTCTGGATCGCCATAGTTAAGGAAAGAGTGATGTTACTGATAGAATAGCGGCATTATCAATCATGCCATCTCATAGCTATCTCAGTAAAAAGCCCTGATAATCTTATATGCATAAGCAGATTCTCGTGTTCATATCAAATGACCTGAGGACTATGAAAAGCATTTTGATCTAAATATGATCTAAAAGACTGAATTGGTCATTGGAATTACTGCATGTATGGGCAATTTAAATCCTTTAAACATCGACTAAAGACAAAGTAGATGCAGTATAACAAGAAGGATAGCCCAGCCAGGGGTGAATGCATAGCCCCAATACACAATATAACTAGTTCTTTATTATAATAAGTTGACGGAACAGCTATCATTGCCATCATGTCAGAACACTTCCACAACAGAAGAACAGCCAGCCAGAAGAAGCAACACCAGGAAGCAATCGAAAAGGCACCACTAAGTTTGGTATAGGGAACTTCAGTAGTGGGCTTTGCAATGGAATGGACTCAGAATCTTTATAAGCACTGTAGGGAGAGACCATAAAAATCATCTATTGGTCTCATCATGCATGGGTGACATTCAGAACAACCGTACCAAACATTGCTTAGCATACAGTCACCCACATCACCAGCACAGTGTGTTCATACAGAGAGCAAATAGATTTTGGTAGTGGACGCTTGTAAATATTGCTCTAAAGCTTCTACAGTCACCACTCAATTGACGATGTACAATTTTAGGTCAGCCATACTTCAGTGATTCTTAATACATGGTGGAATAAGGCAGCCTATCAATAAGAATGTATTATGTTGCATCATGTTAAAATAATGTTTAGTCTAGAGTTGTATTTTTAGATGTTGAAGTGCCAGAATTCTTTTTGGGACAGGCTTAACAAACACAGGCTTGTCAATGCCCCAAAAATAAACATTGATGGTTCCAGTATCTTCAAGTTGCCGCTTATAATGTTCAATAGTACATAGTCCCTGCATCAGCGTATACAAACCCTCGTTAAAGGAGCAGCTAACCTGTCTTTACATCATAAGGGAAGCAGTTGAGAACACTGCCGCTATACATACAAGACCCCTCTCTTGTGCACCACGAAACGCGTTAGGTTTCTACCATTGTACTATGATAACCTGCTCAATACACATCAAGGTGCATGCCTACACCTGCTCTTTTCTCTCAGGAGATGCCTCAATTAACTAAATGTGTATCTAGGAGTGTGGGTAGGTGGTAAAATCTCCAGAGGCACACAGAACAAAAGTATAAATGTCAGCACAGTGGCTCAGTGGTTAGCACTTCTGCCTCACATCGCTGGGTTCATGAGTTTGATTCCTGACCATAGCCTTATCTGTATGGAGTTTGTATGTTCTCCCCGTGTTTGTGGGGGTTTCCTCCGGGTGCTCCGGTTTCCTCCTACACTCCAAAAAACATACAAGTAGGTTAATTGGCTGCTATCAAATTGACCCTAGACTGTGTGTCTCTGTGCATGTTAGAGAATTTAGACTATAAGCTTCAATGGGGCAGGGACTGATGTGAGTGAGTTCTCTGTAAAGTGCTGCGGAATTAGTGGCGCTATATAAATAAATAGTGATGATGATTAAAGTCAAACCTTATCCCACGTTAGCACTACCTTTTTATTAAATAAAACTTTTCCATTTTTCTCCAGAAATATTAGTACATCACTAGGAGTGTGGATAGGAATGCTCTTCTCATGGAGTAACATGGAGAAGCAAAATGGGTCCTGTTAAAGCTATAGGATGAGACCAGAAGATTGCCATCTCTGAGCTGATGCAAAATATCAGTTCTTTAGTGGAAATGGTCATGCATCCCCCTGCACAGCAAGAAACAGCCCCAAAATATGTGGACCCTCCACCTCTTTATCTTAAGTAATCTTGTTCAACAAAACTCAACTTTTGCACTGTATATCACAATGTATATCATCTTTGAACACTGCAAAACGATGTCAGAGGATCGTGACGCCTTCTGGTCTATAGACCAGAAAATGGGGCTTTGTTTCCTAACTGGTCAGTCCAGCTTGCAGTTGTACATTCAGATAACCGGCCAAAGATGATCTCCTGGAATCCCTGCATAATGAGGAGATAGAGGGCAGAAATAGAGGTTCAAGGGTTGTGGGGGATCTAAATGGGAAAATTAACATTGGTCAGCTCTGTGTTAAGTTATCAGGGCTCTCGGTACTCTTGATGGGTTTATAATAGGCCCCATTACCTAGCTATATACCTGTGTAGGTCACACTACCATCCTGGACATCTATTGTATATACCCTGATACTTCTGTGTGGAGATTGTTGGTAATACCTGTAAAGCTCTCCAGGGATCCATACTGGCACAAGCTGACCTACCGCCTAATTACAGATAAGCTTATTATTATTTTGCAAAATGTGAGTGTGCATTTATATGATTTCTGAATAAATTTTCTGTACATAAATTACTACACTATATGGCTCCTCTATCTCTACTATTTCAGGAGATTGGAGACTATTAGCAGTGATTGTATGGGGACGGCTGCCCGAGGCTAAGAACTACTGTATACTGCATTTGCTGTCTTGCCTGTTCCTGACACACCAGACGGAGCCGAGATTTCCTTTCGGAGACCCTGATACAGATAAGCTGTTTTTATATTACTTTCTAGTACGCTCCCACCTATTTGATTTGTTATCTGGTGAACTGTACTACTACACACATTTTCCACTTATCCCTGTCCTTCTGTTGACATATGATTGGAGAATTATAAGCTGTGTTACTTCTGTCTAGTAAGCTCCACATGGGTAGCAACTATATCTCAGATTGCGGCATCAGAAATTGACTCTCTGTACATCAGTGGCTGTTACGTTTGAACACTCTGTCTAGCATTTGGATTTGTGAACTGGTTTAATTGCACTATTGTTGGACACCAACCCAGAGACTTGTATCACATCCTTATGCCAATTTATCCTGCACCCACCTTGTTCAGTATAATCTGTTAACATCACCATTGCGCCCTCCTTCTGTTGTACCTATTATATGGGTTTATAATAATGTCTATATAATTTCCCACTTTGTATAAGGCTTCAGCGAGAAGCCCTGTTGGGGTAACAGAGTGTTTGGCATGCAGTTGTTCTTATACCCTGCAACATTCTATCAGAGGAGTCCTGCAATGTAGCAGTTGTAATCCCAACAGTCCCCCTTCTGGTCTAAAGACTGAAAGAGGGGAGGGCTTTCCAACATAGTCAGCCTAGCATGTATCCATGCGCTTAACCCTCCAGCCCGGGTGTAGTACCATTTGACGATATTGACTACCCCGGCAGCGACTACAACAACATGACAATTACGAAGACTACTACCCGGACCTGAGAAAAATGACTTACCATGATACAGATGAAGTGATGTGATGACCCAATGTGTTTCTGACCGAGGAAAATGACGTCACGTCAAGATGCGGACCTGGCTTGTAAAGGTAAGGTTAACCCTATCCCCAATTCTAACTCCTAACCCTAACCCCTAAAATTATACTTACATTGGATGAACGGCAGCCAAGTCCGTCCTTCGGCACTTTAAGAGGAGTCGCGTTTTGACGTAATTTTCCTCAGTTGGAAACACATAGAGTCCTCATATCACTTAATCTGTGTTACGGTAAGTCGTTTTTTTTTCATGTCAGGGTAGTAGTCTTCGGAATTGTCATGTCATTATAGTGGCTATAGGGGTAGTCAGTATCGTAAAACTGACTACTACCGTCCAGCCCAATAGAGACCCATTGTCGTTGTTGCCTTGCATGATGCTGGGAGAGATGGAGGTGCTTAACTACTGTGACAAGGGGTTGAAAATATTTTTGGGGGGAGGTTTTAGTTTCCTTTCTATCTGATCAAACAAGCAGTAGTGTTTACAAATCACAATTGACATTGACATTTAGCAAGTAATCTTAAATTATTTAGAATCACAAGTAAGAGAATGCAATTAAATCAATTTTCTTTCTTCTCTTTTTAGCGTTTCTGTTAAAAGGAAAAACTTTTCATGAAAATACATGTTTGATGTTTTGACACTTTCTTATACTCACATCATAAAAACCTTAACACACTTGTATTTCTATCTCCTTCGATGATAACCTCATCTTCAATATCTTTTTTGAAGCTGATGACCTAAAAGAGTGGTTAGAATAAAAAACAAATTATGCTTTTTTCTTTTTTTTTTGCTAAAGAGACAGCTTTTGATGTTTGCAGTGATCCCATTTCCCATATTACACTTATTTTATTTATGTGATACACGTAGCTCATACTCAAGCCTTTCGCCGTTTGAAAACATGGATGCTTTGGATCTCAAGTGAAATGTGCTTTGGATTGACGGTCTTGTAGTTAGTCTCTAGTGAGTGCATGTCCGGCTGTGTAACCAACTGAAACATTTTAACAATTTATTAAAAAAAGCACATCCTTTTTCCTTATGCATTAATGCATTTCAAAAAGCAAATATATAGAGCACATGATAAACGTCTTCGAAAAAGACAACTGTTCTCCCTTTCTGGTGACTGATTTTTAATGCCCGAAAGTCAAAGGAGGGTATTTCTTTAAAGCATACTTTGCAACCCTTCCGGAATGTCCGGGAGACTCCCGAAATCCGTGTTGGTCTCCCTGGATCCCGGGAGAGCAAGCAAGTCTCCCACATCCCGCAATGTCTGTCTGTCTGTGTGTCTGTGCGTGTTTGTGTGTGTATGTGTATGTTAGGGAATTTAGACTGTAAGCCCCAATGGGACAGGGACTTATGTGAGTGGGTTCTCTGTACAGCGCTGTGGAATTAGTGGCGCTATATAAATAAATGGTAATTATAATAATAATAATAATAATTTGGATTAATAGACCACAGTCATGCCATCTGGCCAGATAGGGGCCTACACAAAAGTGACGGCCTGCACCCATCTTCAAAAGGAACCCGAATACTAAGTATGCAGTTTGGAAGCTTCATCAGGAACTATTTAAACTAGCAGAGAGGGGCAGTGAACTAAACAGGAATAAAACAATCTGCTCCCCCAACCAAGAGGTATTGTGTCTGTAGACTAATGGACCAGGAAACATATCCACAGCAACAGAAGACAATGCAGATCAAAACCAAATAAACATGGCAGAGAGATGAACATAGCTAGGAATAGAAGATACACAAACAGAAATCTTAGAGCTATGTGTGCAAATGCTGGGAGCTTAGGAAATAAAATCCCAGAACTAATTGCTTTAATGACATTGATGATCTGGATATTGTGGCGCAGAGTGTGTGGATGAAGGAGGGCACAGAGTGTGTGGATGAAGGAGGGCACAGAATGTGTGGATGCAGGGGGCGCACAGAGTGTGTGGGTGAAGGAGGGCACAGAGTTTGATGATTTTTGTATATGTTGTTGTTTTATTTTGTTTGATCTTATTCCTTTTAGTAGTAGCTGTAAATTATTCTTTGACAGAAATATAATTGAAAATAATACATAAAAGTATTCTATTCCCTTGGATTTATGTGTATTATTTTTGCAAACAACTTACTAAGTATTTATGTCCTTACCTAAATACTTATTACGTTATTTTGACCCAACTACTTATAAAACATTACTGCTCAGTATTATGAGAGAGGCCATTAGCCGAAGGAGTTTAAAATCATGTGGTGTGAAGCTGATAATGTTACTCACCACTGGGGGGTTTAAGTCTGTAGTGTAATCAGCCAATAGGAAGGAAGTGGGAGTGTCGTGGAAAGAATATATCAAGCAGTGGGAGAAGGAGAGAGCTTCCTGTTTCCTGGATCCGGAGACCCACCCACCCGCCCTGGTTTTCAGGTTATATTGGTTATATTTCCTCGTCACGAGGAGCGAGGTTTTTGAATGGCAGGAGAGCATGGCAGTCATAAGGTTGTTAAACATACGGTACTTAATGTATTGGCAATATAGCCTTGGTTCCCTCAATGTTATTAGACTCGTTGATACTTTGGTAAGGAGTATCAGGTTTTTGCCTAGAAAGGGCTTGACCAGTTTGAGTTCAGAGGGTATTGAGTTAATCTATAGTGTATAGTACCGGCCAATAGTTAAGGTGTTAACCTGGGTTGGTGGAAAGGAGGCGATCTTCCACCGTATTGGTTTATGTTGGTTTTTAGCTGGCTGCCCTTGCTCTTCGCCACCTCTATAAAGAAAAAGGTCCAACTTGTTTATAGCATTTTGATAGTATTGATAGATAAATAAAATAAAGATAAATAAAATAAAATAAAAATAAACAAATAATTTAAAAAATAATAATGTAATAAAAGGACCTTTTTTATTCCAAACTTAAGTCGGTGTCCGTGTCTTTATTTTATGGTTGTATATGTGGGGATGTTTAAACAAAGAGGGGAATGCATTTGAAGGGTAATCAACACTATGCATTTTAATTATTTTGG
The DNA here is from genome assembly GCF_038048845.1 of Mixophyes fleayi. NCBI lineage: Eukaryota > Metazoa > Chordata > Amphibia > Anura > Limnodynastidae > Mixophyes > Mixophyes fleayi. Next base: position 20,800,284 of record NC_134407.1, read on the forward strand.
AGGGGTGCCTTGAAAAAATTATGGAGACTCTAAGGGTGCAGCAAACTGAAAAAAGTTTAGGAACCACTGGGTTAAGGCTATACCCAGAAAAATGAACAGAAACATATTTCACAAAAAATAAGCCCACTTGGATTTAAATTTAACCTGTTTTCTCCCAGAAAAGTGACTTGACTTTTAGGATTAAAAACCACAGGCACTTAACAGCCTTTGAAAATTGAGTGTATCGCTGATTCCAATCGCACTAGTTAGCAGGTTACCGGGAGCTACTGCAATTTCCCTTTTTGAAAGTTTGAAGCAATGCTCAAATGGATCCCCCACTGTCCTGTAAGACTATAAAAGCTCCACTCGCACAGGCTGTAATGGTTTTGCTTGATTGCCTTTGTACTCTTTGCGGTGTTGGTTATCCATTCCCGAGCATCTCAGAGCACAGATAACAAGTTACTGCATTGCACCTGATGAAAACTTCCTACTGCTTCTTCACCCTGGGATATTCTTGCAATGCATCAGTGACCAATACTCCAATTTAATTGTATCATAATAAAGCTAGGAGCAGGGACCAGCCGTTACACTGTAATAGTAAGTCTTATTTAAAGGAAAGCAGTAGCTGGAGCACATGTTGCTCGTTCATAAAGGAGAATATTTTAGCAAAATGTACATGTGAAGCATAGACTGTGATTTTAGCCACATGTTCGCTGATTGTGTACGAACCCTTTACCAGGAGATTGGTTTGGCACGCAGACAGCTCATTGGGGTATTGAAAGGAAAATGTAAAAAAAAGGTATCTGTCTCATAGGCAAACCTAGGGGGGGTTTCCTAGTGGCTGGAAACCCCCCTCCAAGCCTGGGGCACTGTATAATTGAGGTGGCTGGACCCTGCTCCTGCTTCACACGGCTCTGCTCGAAAAGAGAAAGCTGCGTGCACCTAACAGTAGTGCACGCAGCATTGCCCATGTATATTAAGGGGATAGGGAGAGTTGGAGAGCAGCCAAGCACTGTCTAATATTATAGACACGCCCCCATGCATGCTGGTCACACCCACTGGTGGCGTGGTATGGAAACCCCCCTCTGCAAATCCTGCGTTTGCCCCTGTGTCTAGGTTATAACTAAACAGTAGTCCTTCCCGACTATGACAGCGCCTCTAATGGGGAAAACAAACACAATATGCTATGATTTGTCAGGGCAAATATTGCTTTCTCTAAGCAACAGATCAGTCTGTAACCCTATTAAAAAACACTTTTGGGAACCACTCTATCATTAATAAATGTTGGAGGGCAGTAGCTTGCACTGAGCATGATAATAATCCTGCATACTTGCCAACTTTTAGTTTCTCCCCTCTGGTCAGGTGGGTGGGAACCCGGTGATCATGGTCGCCGCCCCCTGCTGTACAATGTTGGGATTTGTGGCACCGTGCAGCTGGGACACAATAATGCAAATCCCATCAATAAGGCCTGCCTCCTTTCAGGCTCAGGGAGGCTTTTCCGACAAATCACATTGAGTCTATTTATATCTTAGGATAAATCGTCATGTAAGATTTAGGGGGAGATTTACTAAGCAGAGTTTTAATTTTGCAGATTGCAAACTGCCACACATCGAAAGCAGATTTATTATTCTGCAGTTTGGAGGGTGAAAACTCAAAACGGCATCTAATGCATACTTTCCAACTCTCCAGGAATGTTCGGGAGACTCTGTTAATCCACATAGGTCTTCCGGACTTCCGGGAGAGCAGACAATTCTTCCGCATCCTACCCATTTCACTAGGAAGTGGGCAGGATGGTAACCTCAATGACGCGTCAACAAAATTTTGATTTTGTTGCGGGGGCAGGGCCAAAATGATGCAATTGACCTGGCCACACGCTTCGGCACCCCCACCACGCCCCCTGTCCAGCATCTCCCGGGACCGGGACTCCATAACAAAACGCATGCGGCTAGAGGCAACACTTGTAGTGCACCATCTGGGTGAATTACAAGTGGATTTACCAGTGGCCAGGTGAGAGAGCATGCACTATATTTTGAGAGTATGACCTTGATACCCACTGGCCAGGGGTCTCAGGAGGAGTCCAGTGCTATTAAGCATTAGGCCTTAACAATCTAGATGCAGAAGCTCAATATTTGTTCTGATTTCTGCTATTCAATAACCTTTTCTTGAATTTGATTTGAATGTTTTTTGATCCTCCTGATGAAGCTCTCGTTTGGAATTGCACTAACCAAGCGCTCACAACCAGGTGCACTAACCAAACGCTCCCACAACTAGGTGCATTTATTTTTAAATTAATTGAAAAATGTTTCTTGTGCAGAAGTGGACACCAATTATTTAATTATTTTACCTCTTAAGACAACTGATGTCATGGTTTATTCAGGTGCAAAAAGGAGTGAATACTTATTGAATCAATTATTCGTTGTTTTTTATTTTAGTTGGATATAGTGTTTGTGTGTTCGCTCTAATTGAGTTTACAGTAGTATTGAGTGTTGATCTGTGATTAGAATTCCTCAATAATTCCACGTTCATTTCATAATATAAAAAGTAATATAAGAAAAATGCCAAAGGAGCTGAATGCCTTTTGTAATCACGTTAAATGTAGTATCCTGCTTTGAAACACTGTGAGGTATCATTTCCCACATAGCTATATGTTTAATTACACTTAGCAATCTCTATAATAAGTACAGTATATTGCAAAGATTTCCTAAAGGGTCACGCAGGTGGAAAGCAATATATAACATATGTACTTTTAATTTTGAAAACTGAATTTCCATACTCTAGTGGGAATCTCGAGAGTGAAGGAATTCGAAATGAAATGTAAAGTAATCCAATTTTCAACTTTCATGTTGTGAATATTCAGAGGTTCATAGACACAGAGAGTACACAGCGGAGGATTGGATGGTTTCCATGGCGACGGCATGGTTAGTTGACAGGACTTAAAATTAATTTGAAATCAAAATGATAATGATATGAGTGATAAAAATATCAGACCCATTATAAACTATGTACGTTATTCCATTATGGAACATACTTGTCTGAACAAGTTAAGGGATCCTTTGTAACGTATTTCTAAATGCAGAACTTGTGTGTTCTAATGCAGCATAAGAAGCCCGAGAGCTGTATGTTACCTGTGAATTAACAATGACTTTCTTCTGTAGCAGCCCGAGAGCAAAGACATTTGTATGAATTAAGTGGCTGATTAAAGGCATCTCAGAGCTGTCACGATGTCTTCCCTCTTAGACGCACTGTCACCTGCAATGATATCATTCCATGTTACAGGGGAAAGTTATTGGGAACGTAGCTGGAATCACTTGATTAAGGGCTGTTTCTAGGGTGTGATTAAGATGTGGCACTGCCTGATCAGGACAGGAGCATGTAGTAATTGGAGAAAAGTTCTTGCAGAGAGGTAGGAAGTTGTTAAAAAGTGAATAGAATTCCGTGGGTATGAGGAGGTTCGGTTGAGATTCTGTATTCCGCAATTGTCTTAGAATGTTTGCACTGATTGACGCATCAGCTGCCACAATTGCTCTGCATAGCAGAGAAACGCGTCAAGTAGATATAGTAGTTCTTTTTTTTCAAGGATATTGGCTTGGACCTGCAAAGAGACACCATTTCTATGGTCGGGCGGGCTGGGTCGGGGGGCAGGGGGACATCGGCCCCCCGGGCCGCTCAGAATCACGGCTGTTAGGGCCGGCCGCCCCCCGGAAGTAATATAAATGTGATGCGGCCGCATCATTGATGCGGCCGCCTGTGCTGCGTGTGCCCCCCGGGCTGACGTCCGTCAGCCTGTGCCTATCTATGGTATTTCCTTTATAGGGCTGTGTATGCAGAACTGACGTTTTTAAAACTCTGTTGGGGGGAATTCAATTAGCCGTATGGTTCCGTGATGGGTCTACGGAACAATCCGGGAGACACACCACCTGAGGGCTTTTTCTCAAATCTCTGTTCATTTTCCTTTGCGTCCCATAGAGATGTGAAGAGAAAACGAGCTGATATTCTGTACCGTATCGAGGTGATGTCCTCGCTGCACCTCACGGTAAATTGTATTCCCACCTGTCCAATTATTTTATTCTGTTTATATACTATATTTGATTCAGTTGATTAAACATGATCTTTTTATGTAACACACCGCTCGGGAGTGGGTACAGATTTGTGTGTCCTGTCATTAATTAAACTCTTTACCTCATTTCCTTTGTTGCTCAGTGACTTCACCTTAATCTTAGTACCCTAGGGTTTTCGTGGGGTAATGTTCTTGGACTCGGCAACACCAGAGGGAGACTAAGAAACCCTCCGCCTCCCTACTTAATACAACAGACACACACAAATGAGTTAGTAATACACCAGGATGGTCTTTAGAAGCCACACCGGTAGGTGGGAGACGGCTTCTAAAAGTTTTTTGTAAATTTTATATATCAAAAATATATCTCTTTGGTTCAAACAATGGTTTCGGGGTACTTTGCATGCAGTAAACACTGTGGGCCTGAGTCATTAAGGAAAGGAAGGCAATGAAAAAGGTGTAAATGTTCTCTGGGACATGCCATGTTAAATTGCAAGGGGTGCAAATTAGTTTATTATTTTGCACATAAGTTAAATACTGGCTGTTTTTTCATATTGCACACAAATAATTTATAGATTTTTACACTGAAATTTAAAGTTGATCTAGGACATGCCCTATCCCAACAATAAATCTTTCCACACATTTTAAATTTACCTCCCCCTCCAAAGCAACATGGTTTTGCCCAGGTGCAAAGTTACTCCCTTGTTGTGCAGTGCACTCCTTAATGACTAATGACTAAGTGGTAATTACCTTAGCTAACACAAGCAAAATTGCTTCTGGGGGTAAATGTATCAATATGCGGGTTCTTCAACACCCGCGTGTTCAGCCTCTTCCGCGATTAAATTTCAAGCGGCGCTGCATTGTAAAGGGTTAACTTCCCTTTACAATGCAGCGCCGCTTGAAATTTAATCGCGGAAGAGGCTGAACACGCGGGTGTTGAAGAACCCGCATATTGATACATTTACCCCCTGCTGTCCTGTTATTTTCACACAATATGGCAATATTTATTATATTTCTAATACATACAATATTGCAGGTAATAGCCAGGCCAAAATATACCTAATAACATGAAATAATAATACACATAATACACCAATGCTCAGGTGTATATACTTAGACTGTGCCAAGGATTAAAAAGTACATTAAACTGTAAGAAACGGGTGATGAATAAAAAGTCCTCAGTCCAGTGGCACCCCGTTTCGTGACAACCCCCAAACTATTGTTCCCTACATTTCACCCTCAGTCACCGGCACTAGATGTATGACACTTAGTATTTATATTCTTTTCTGCTAATACAAGATTGATTAAAAAAAATAAGCTACTCACACATTATTACAACTGAATTTTGACTTTATGACCAGTGTGCACACCCCTTTGAGTAACAGTTATTCCCAATTCCTGTGCATAGAGGATGAAGTGGTAGAAGAGAGCTTGCAGGTGACCAAGTCATGTTCTGAGAGACGGAGAAGAAACAAAAAAAAATGAACAAACTCTGGAGAAAACAAGATCATGGATGTGGCTAGGGGAGGGCTGGCAAATTTTAGCCCGGGGGGCAAGACTTGACTCAACAGCCTTTTTGGAACATTTTAAAGGAAAAAACAATGCAGGTGGCCCAGTGACTCAGCCCAAGGTAGAACACTATGGGACCGGCCCAGGGGGACAAATGCCCCCCTGCCCCCCAGCCCAGCCTGCCCCTGAATGTGGCCATTACGTTGAGTAGAAGAGCGAATGGGAGTGGCCAAGAAAGGAGGTTAGTGAAAGTATTTTGGAGTCACAAGAAGAACATGGGTTGATACACCACCAAGGTTAACATATGTATTCCGTTAACTTTTCAGAGAAGAGCTTCACTAAGTAAGTTCTGTTGTTTGACCTGTATAACTAGAAATGAATCACTGCAAGCTAGCGCAGCTGCTTCTAACTACATCACAACGAGCGCTCAGCCAACATTTAAATATTTTAGTCAGCATCATTAGACAACCACAGGATTCAATCAGCAGACTCCTACAAGTTCAGCAGCATTGCATCGGTTCCCACTAATGTGATATATAAAGCTGTTTTAAAAAATTGAACAATATCAGTAGATGTTAGTGTGTGTGTTTAATTACACAAATCCGAGACTGATATTTCACTTCTGAGAAGTTACAAGTTTCCCTTTACTCCTAAAATAATATTACATTATTGATACACTAAAGTTAATAGCCGATAATGTTGCCTGTGAACTCTGAGATGACTTTCAACATCATTATATACAGTATATGGTATATTATCATTTTTAATACTAGCACTGCATTTTTACAATATTTACTATAATAAGTCATGGATAAATAATGGTAATAGATGGTGGGAATTTAGTTATTTTAAAAACATGTGACTCTAATTTAAGATGAAGCAATATGAGGTGAAAGTGGAGACAATGTATGGAAAATTTGTTTGTGTACTCTGTTCTTTGTATTTGCCTATTTCTGTACATTTGTAGGTATGAAAATGACCCATCCCCTTGTGTTATATGACTCACATAACTCTCAACTACACCATGTATTATCTGTAAACCAATTGGGCAATGGAAACTTAACCATTTTTGGGGATACAATAAAAAAAATATGAATGCAATACTTGAAATGTATGAAAAAAGGTTTAACAGTGGGGAAAACAATTCAGACAACAAAGTAATATTAGTTGATGTCCAATTAGCTATTTTCTGACTACTGCTCCTCACTGTAACTCAGGATATCAGGATACATTATTCATCTCGGTTGTACAAGTAAGGTGGAATGATCAAGTTTCTCTATGAAATTAGTTTACAGCAATACTTGATATTTTAAACCGAAAATATTTTAGAGTACTTTATTAAATAGTTAATTCTTATAATTGCTCTTTAAATATGTCCATTGCTCGTATGATCTATGCTCTCTTATAGACCTCAACCAAGTCTTTGGTTCCATCATCCCTTTAATACAGGTTTTGTTACTGGTCTAGACATATTTTAGATGACAAGTCTTGACTTACTAGGTGGCATAATAATGTCATGGGTCTCTTTAGAGACGTTTAACTTCGTTCTCCTGCTTTGGAACTAATATGAAATATTTTTTGGACCATAAGACTCTCTGTGCAATATCAAGGATAGCCATGGGGGTAAACACAAGTTGGGTCCATTCACCTTCAGCAATTTTATTTAGTTTACTTGTTATGAAACTTAATAGGCATACTGAATATTCCTGTAAGTCTCTATCAAACGAAGCATCCAATTGGATTCTCACTTCCATGTTAAAATTTCTTTAAACCCAGCATAAGTACACCCGGACACACCCCTGATTGAAAGTCGTGATTTTTAACTAAGGGAGTTAGGACTGACAGCTGTGAAGAAAAATATTTTTTGGTTTCTTAGTTTAACCCAGCAGTGGGATGATAGGGGATGAGGAAACCCAATATTCATGGTGGTCCCCAAAGATTGTTCCTCAATGAACACCCATTGCTTTGGAGCCTTAGATTGAACCCACTCTAACACTAAACTCATACAGCTTGTAACAAGAAAACAGGGGAAGTTGTATACCTCCTTGGAGCTAATGTCTTAAAATATATTATTTTGTTTAGACATTACCGAATGTTGGGTAAAGAGATCACCTTGTTAGTGATGGTTGCCAAAAGGTCATCTATGAATAATGCCAGTTTATGATCCCTTTCCCCAACCCTATTCCATAAATTTCTGGATTGGCCAGATTGATCTTGTTAACTTCTCCATACATACAAAGAAGAGGATAGGGTTCATGCCTAGTTCATTTTCTATGGAAAGGGTCTGCCGGAGAGCCATTGATGTTAATTCTCACTGTTGGATATGAGCACAAGACTTCTATCTAAGCCAGAAGGCTCCAATCCCATATCCCATATAGTTTCAGGAATTGCCCATACACTCTGCCAAATGCCTTGTTTGCATCTCTTGATAGGAGTAATGTGGGTGCCGTCATACCCGAGGCTGCATTTATTTAGTCTATTATCTGGAAAGCTTAAGTAACCAGTTTTGCAAAGAGCTTTAAGTCTACCTTTAACAAGGAGATTGGTCTATAGTGATTCTTTATGAAGATTTGTGATGTGGATTTCAAGGATACTGTTGTGAGAAACAGGTCACATTGGACATCACACTGAAGATCTGGAGAAGGAACACTTTTGTGTGTTGCAATATTTTTTCCTTAAATGGATATTTGTACAGTTATAACCATGGTGACCGTTATAGTATGTGCATGGTCATTGGATGACCATGTTATTTTGGCCTACAATGATACTGTCATGTACAGTTACAAAGCTACATATATGACCATCAAATCCAACCCTTCATCCTCAAAAACCCCGGTTGATCCAGAAGAAGGCAACAAATCAGGATCTTAACACCCATGTGTTCGGCCCAAATGCTATTTTAGTAGTCCAGAAGAAGATATATACAAAACTACTGGAATATGAAAGAAATGTGATGTGTAATGTAAGAAAAGACCCAATTGTGATAGACATTCGGCTATTGTATGTTAATTGTGGCTGTCTAGAAGCACATTTGGCTCCATGAAGCTTTTATGCAGTACAGTAAATATGAAAATGAGATCAATGTATATATGTTAAGAGACGCTAAGCAAATTAATTACTCTTTCCGCGTCCGGGGGAAACAATTGAAGGAGCATTGAAGGAATGTACTAAAACCACTTTACTATTGTACTCTGTGATACACACGTGCAAATGAGAACAACCTTTAGAAACCTCTCATTATGGAGCTGACATATTTTTATAGTGATAATAATGACCTCATTACATAAAGAAAACCTAATGAGATAAGAAAAAGGCACAGAAAATAACAAGGACAAATTACACAATAGAGAAATAATGGATTTCATGTAAGAGTTTTGATTTCTAAAACATAAACACTGTGAGAGTGATCAGAATAAAACCATTAAACAATGGGGTATTACAATGAATTACAATGAACTACCAATTGAAGTATTACATGCTGGAAATGTTATTGTTGTACCAGCTCACCCCTCTGGCTCTCCGTCCATTCTCTTTGTTCAGGGAGTTGGTATGTGCGAGTCGGTTATTCCTCTCACTAGGCTGAAGCTAATTGATTTGGCAATGACAACCTGCGGGATATCTGTTCTGACCTGTCCGCAATCCTTCTGAAACTTAGAACCGCTAATCATCACTCTCCCAGCTGTTCCCAATGCTTTGTTGGAGTTGTATCCAAGAGTGATTCACAACAGTTGTTAAGACATGATGCAGTCCAGTCGACATTGAAAATATAGTAAAAATGCACGTTGTTTCCATATAATGGAGCATATGCAAACATAGATGGTCCAATGCGTAGCAGACACAGTATGGCAAAAAAAAGGGATCTGTGCCAGTAAAAAACATATTATATTAGTGTTAAATATTGACTTATGAGAGTGTTGTATCCATAGTATAAGAGAAACAGCTACATATTATCTGGTGATGTTGGTCATCTAGGGCCTGAGTCATTAAGGAGAGTAAAGCATAAAAAAGGAGTAACTTTGTATCTGGGCAAAACCATGTTGCATTGTAGGGGGAGGTAAATGTAAATTGTGGGAACAGATTTATAGATGGGGTAGGGCATGTCCTAGATCAACTTTAAATTTCAATGTACAAGTAAAGCTATTACGTATTTGTGTGCTAGATAAAAAAAAAACAGCCAGTATTTAACTGATGTGCAAAATAATAAACTCATTTGCACCCCTTGCATTGATTAACATGGTTTGTCCCAGAGAACATTTACGCCTTTTTTTGCCTTACCTTCCTTGATGACTCAGGCCCCTCTTGTCTTGACTCTTCTGATCTGCTGCTCATCCCAATATTCTTCTTATCTGATCTAATATCTCTCTTTTCTGCTCATTCTCCTTTCCTACTCTTTCACATTATCCTCTTACCTTATTTCTTCAGCCAATCTATCTAAACTCTTACTCACACCTCACAACATCTCTCCTCTCATTTGCCTACATCTCTCTTCTTTCTATCATGTGAAAGTCATATCTGTATATCATTTTCTTTCAGGAACTTCTGTACAATGTATAACATTGCTGCCTTTATGAACAACAGAGGTGACATGGTATAGAGCTCAATTGATCTTTCTGCCACACTAGTTCCTATGAGATTTTCTTGCATTCCATTCCGTTAAAAAAACTTTAGCGCAGACAGGTCTTACTTGGGTCAACCCCTACAGACAGAATTTTACCATCCCTGTTTCTCTTCCCATTGTTAGTTTGTAATCTCCTCTTGATCATTCTTTATATTTGCGTCATTTAGGCCATATATCACCCCTTAGACTCTATATATTTAATATAAAAGCTATATAATATATATAAATATATACCGTATTTTTCGCTCCATAAGGTGCACTTTTTCCCCTAAAAAAGTGGGGGGAAAAGTGTGTGCGTCTTATGGAGCGAATACTGCAAAAAAGAGTGCACGTTGGGGACCTTAATGATGCCATGGGGAAGCCTGCAGCCAGTTTAGAAAGCAAGGGCTGCATGGAAGGAAAGCGAGTCCAGGAGGGAAGGCAGCAAGCGAGGAGTGAGTGCTGTTGCTGGCTGTGTTATCGCCGCGCTGATTGGAGAAGAGTTTGTAGTAGGCGGCGTCTCCTAGTAGACAGCGGGAACAGCAGTGCGCATGCGCATTACGCCACATTCAATGGCTGGGCTTGTCTGAGGTACTATGAATGCTGGCTGCACTCATTAAATCTTGATTTACCCCATACATATGATGTTCCACTTTGAGCATTAAATATGCTTCTTAATGCCACTGTTGACTGCTGTTCACTTTACATGGTTCAAATGTTATTCTGTTATAGTTTATTAAATATTTTATTACACTATTTGGAAAAAGCCAATTTTATATATAATAGCTAGCGCTGTAACGAACAGTCCAAACACACACTATGGGCTGTGCGGTGTGTGTGTGTGTGTAGCGCCTTTCTCTTGCAAATTGCACAGTTTTGTGTTCCGATAACAGACTTAGGGCTAGATTTACTAAGCTGCGGGTTTGAAAAAGTGGGGATGTTGCCTATAGCAACCAATCAGATTCTAGCTGTCATTTATTTAGTACATTTTACAAAATGACAGCTAGAATCTGATTGGTTGCTATAGGCAACATCCCCACTTTTTCAAACCCGCAGCTTAGTAAATCTAGCCCTAAGTCTGTTATCGTAACACAAAACTGTGCAATTTGCAAGAGAAAGGCGCTACACACACACACCGCACAGCCCATAGTGTGTGTTTGGACTGTTCGTTACAGCGCTAGCTATTATATATAAAATTGGCTTTTTCCTGTGCACTTAAAGGAGTAATTTAATCAAAATCAAATTGTTCTTTAATATGTTTATACAACAATCATTACAACAGTAGTACCAGTTACTCATCACTTTCTTTTGCTAATATTGGCTGTGTCTCTCAGTATGGGCCTTTTCCCAAGTACTAATACCGTTGGACCTTCTTGCTCAAAAATACAATTTGAGAGATAGAGATTTCACTTTTGTTCATTATATTTTGAACTGATTAGGTTCCAGTTAACTTACTGACTGTAGGAAGCAATCTAATTATATTGTTGCTGCAGGCAGAATGCCATTTTATATAAATGACTCTCCTAATTTAAAAATAAAAAAAGAAAGAAGCAATGTGCTACTCTTGCAGTTTACTCATTTTGTCATTTGTACCTGATTAAGGATTGTTGTGTCTAAAGCAGTGGATAGAGAACTTTACATGCTGTAACATTCTAATTACTTGAATTTTTGACACATAACACAACAACAGCACAAGTAAACCATTATAGCATAATTACCTAATAACAAAAAGGGGCTATCATGGTCTTGAGCGGATTAAAACCCCCTACCATAAACTGCTGTAACAAAAAACAGGCATCACGGGACAATTTGTCTACTTAACTTGCCCTTGTCTAGTTAACTGCTGGTGGTGGGATGGTAGTTTCTCCTGGTTATTTAGGGATATTCGGCCTGATTCATGAAGTCACGCATTCTGAGCGCTATCTGTGTTTAGTATTAAACGCATGAATTTAGGCTTTGCGTACTCCCGAATTCATCAAGGCTCGGATCTCAATATACGTGCGCTGTTGAAATCGGGAGCAGGTCTGCTGTGCTCTACTACATAAGAAGCTGCAGGATGCATCCAATACCTATGTGGATTATAAATTTACAAAAGAACGCCTAGAAAAAAGAAAATTATCAAATTAATGTCATCTGTTAATAATATAGGGCCTGCTTCATTAAGTTAAATACTGCCTGTTTTTTCATGTAGCACACAAATATCAACTTTAAATTTCAGAGTACAAATAAGCTATCAAGTATTTGTGTGCTACATGAAAAAACAGGCAGTATTTAACTTATGTGCAAAACAGAATACTAATTTGCACCCGTTGCATTGTAACATGGTTTTGTCCAGGAGACTGAAATAAGAAGTTTCTCAAGTTAAGATCCTTAATGAATCAGACCCATAGGCATTAATGATTAAACAGTTTAAAAAAAAAAAAAAAGTGTTTTTTTTTTTCATGAAATACATTTTTTAGGATGTTGTAATATATACTTTGCATAAAATACATTTTTATATTTTTTACAGTTGCTCGGAATTGCAAGCACATGTTATAGCATACATACGAGACTGTTATCACTACTGAGTGAGACTTAGACTAGCCCTGTAGCTGTAGCAAGAGATATGGCTTAAAAATAAGCAACTTTGAGATGGCCAGAGCTGGATTCGGACGTTGCTGCATGTGCTTGAGTTTGGCACGCCCCTACTGTAAATTGACTATGGCAAAACTCACTTCCTGCCACGTTTACTCCCTTAAATTGTAGACTGTAGTAACTGCCCTTTGCAATCGAAGACGTAGTGGACATGGCTGCGCACCTAATCAGACTGAGCCCATTTGTGGCACTTTGAATCCTGATGTTTTTGTTAGGATTTAAAATCTGTAGAAGTATTGATATAACATCCACTGCTTTCCTAGTAGGCTTAGAGTTCCCTCATCGCCCCCCTGCCTCTTTCTACTTTCCCATGACTTCCGTCTTCTGTAACATGTGGGACTTTTCCATACAGTGCAATTTGTTCCTAAAAAATGCTTCCTACTGTTGGCAATGGCTAGCATCATTTCACTGTTGTGTTAAGAACACTGTTGCAACTCATGAACTATATAAAAGAAACCACAATGACATGGAGGTATCATAAGCTACAGCCTGTCCTCTAACCTTGTCACACATCCGGAGTGACTCTGATTGTACAAGTCTGTTAAAGTGGACTAGTCACCTACATACAGTGGAGGCGTCCACTACACCTATCGATTTGCTAGGAACCAGTGACCTCTCTGCGCTAGCCTATGACATTTGAGAAGCCAGCTGACTGCATTTTAATAGTCTGCAGTGTGGCTGCCATTAGTTCAGCCTTGTGTGTGCGACAGGTACTTTTTAATTGCATAATGTACACAACAGAGATACTGATTTTGCATCTATACATGAATTGTTTTAATCACAATTTGCTTCTTTGTAACCTGGAAGAAAACCAGCTAATGATGCTAAGATAAGGAGATGAGAATGGAAGGCAGACCCCTCTTATAGATTGCAGGTTCCTGGACTGTTTCAGTGCAGCACCGTAAAACCTTTTATTTCTGTTCATAAGAAAGAATAAAAAATGTCAAAAGATCAGATGCAGAGGAGGAAGATGAAAGCCTAGAGAAACCTCCGTCTAGCAGGAAGTGCGGCGTTCCTCAATGCCCCTAAGGACTTCTCTTGTTTATCTACAGCTGTATAAAGCTCAATTATGCGCCTTTAGGAATGTTGTGCCGTTACTGTGCGCTAGATATATCATATTAGTCTTCTATACAAAACTAGATTGCTGTTATTATCAAGTACTATATTTAAATATCATGACTAATACAGTTATCGAGGAGATAGTCCTCTGCATCTACCTAGAATTGTGTAGATTAGCATTTACTTTATAAAAACATATGATGTCTGGCTAAAGATGAGCAGACTTACTAAACATACTAACATTGTCCACCTCTAACACACAGTTACTTTTCACACATTTTCCCTGGTTTTTGTCTCATTCTTCAAAACTATCAAAGTGTTTTTAGCTGCCAACCATTAATAGGACTTTATAAACTGCAATAAACGGGGACCAGCAGCTCTCTTTTGAGCAATTGTGAGGTAAGTGCCTGTCAATATAAATTACCTCTTCCTGATGTTTGGAAACCCCTAAAAGAGGGAGGTGCACCCATTTGTGGGTTTGTGGATACTCCTGAAAATGCACATGGTGGATACAGTACATATGTCATCATCAGCAGCAGCTATTTATATAGCGCCACTAATTCCACAGCGCTGTACAGAGAACTCATTTACATCAGTCCCTGCCCCATTGGAGCTTACAGCCTAAATTCCCTAACATACACACACACACAGACTAAGGTCAATTTAACAGTTGCCAACTAACCTACCAGTATGTTTTTGTACTTTGGGAGGAAACCGGAGCACCCGGAGGAAACCCACGCAAACACGGGGAGAACATACAAATACAAGCTCCACACAGATAAGGCCATGGTCGGGAATTGAACTCATGACCCCAGTGCTATGAGGCTAAGCCACCGTGCTGCCCATGTCACTACATAGTCTAACCTACTAACACTTTAGGGACACAGACATTGCCTCTCCAGGGTTCCGATTTCTTTTATCATTATCCCGGCACCCTTGGACTATGGTTGAGACGCAGCATTCTTCAGCACGGTGGCCTGGTCGTCTTTGGGAAGGGAGGCACTCATATTTTTTGTGGGTCATCCTACTGCATAGAGGTTCCAGACCAACGATGACCAGACGGGTGTTGCTGATGGGCAAACCCATGCTGAGGGTTTGCCTATTTAAGGGGAAGCAAGCCTAGGTTGTGTTGGGATGATGCTGATTATGGACATTAGGGTGTCCATGTACATTATTTTAGAAGGTATTACAATACAATATAGTAATCATTATCAACGTCTTCCCTGAGCCATTCAAAAAGGTTAGCTGACGATGATATCTGCTGCATCTTTACTTGGGATACCAAACATGGTGATAATGAGGACCGCTGTATCTTTACTCTGGGCCACCCTTGGTGCTCTCTTAAGCTGCGTAAACCTCAAGAATACAGACCTTTAAATGTAAGCATGCATGCGCATTTCTCCGTGTACGCTCAAGGCGCATATGTACATCCAACTCTAAATGAGCCCCCAGGTGCGTACATGATTTCTACATAATTGTGACTCTGGCCATTCTCAGTTCATAGAAGCCTCTGAGATGTAGAGTGTAGATGACTGGTGTAGGAGGGGTAAGTCAAGCGAGACCATCTCAAGCTGAAACCCTACCACTCACTATTGCTAAAAGACCTATTGAATTCTCTTTTTTAAAGTTTCCTCGTAGATAGTGTTTTGTATTTTCTTCTTTCTGCCAGAACTAACTACAAAAGGACGGTGTAAGCAGGGCTGTCACTTTGGTTCTTCAGAAGAAAACAAGGAGAATAGGCCTCTAAAGGCGAGAGAAACATTTTAAGTTTCAATTCCTGTGAACTTGTATAATTACCAAGAGGTATGGAATGAAGACTCACTGTTTCATTAGCAATAAATTATTGTTTAATACACATGTATGGTAATCCTTTATTTTATTTCCATTGTTTCATGTAATAAATACCATTTTATCCTCCTTTGGTTGAGTGATAATACCCTTATTTTAAAATAAACAGCATTCTCATCTTCCCTACTTCATAGGGGTCTCTAGATCTTAATCTTTCCCACCATCATATGTCCACCATACAATGCAACCTTGTACAGCCACAATATAATGCGTCATCGCTATATCATTGTCATCACCATTTATTTATATAGCGCCACTAATTCCGCAGCGCTGTACAGAGAACTCACTCACATGAGTCCCTGCCCCATTGGAGCTTACAGTCTAAATTCCCTAACACACACACACACACACACACACACACACTTGGTTCAATTTATTAGCAGCCAATTAACCTACCAGTACGTTTTTGGAGTGTGAGAGGAAACTGGAGCACCCAGAGGAAACCCACACAAACACGGGGAGAACATACTAACTCTTCACAGTTAAGACCATGGTTGGGAATTGAACACATAACCCCAGCGCTGTGAGGCACAAGTGCTAACCACTTAGCCACCGTGCTGCCCATATATGTTTAACATGTAATATAGCCACAAATATCCATCATCCAGTGCAGCCACACATGATAGCATATCATAACCTATGTCTAGTGTACGCAGCCACATACATGTACAGTATATAATTCAGTGCCAAATGGCCATTATGCAGTACAGCCCTATGTGTAGCCTATACAGCCCCACGTCTCGGAATATCTAATGACCCTAAATGATTCTTTTATCCCTTTCCATGCTATAAACCAACTAATTCAGGACACTCCAAGCAGTCAGAAACTTATCCCCATAAATTGCGGTGATGCTTCATACCAAGATGAAGACTTTACAACAACTTAAATAGAAATAACCTTTTTTTCTTGAAGGTTACTCAAAGGATAAGACTGGAAAAAAGAAATGATAAGATCACTTCTTAAACACTTCTTATAACATGTTTATGCAAAAAACAAAAACAAAGAATAAAACCTTGTACACGGAGCAATAATTAATGGCGTATATTTAAATCTCATGTATGACCTTTTCAGCTGAATTCAGTCAAATTGAGTGTGGGAATATGTAAATTATAGACTTTACCTGCGAAGAAAGGAGATTACCTTGACCATAAATCACTAACATACAACTCAACACGGTCTATAGATATGAATATATTACAGGTCTCTTCCATCTTATATAGTATGCAGCTTCATAACATTCTGTTAGCATAATTTCATATTTTCACATTATATACTTTATATATATATATATATATATATATATATATATATATAGGCACATACCGAGAAGCTGTGTAACAGGCTAATAACATATTAGTGTGCAGTATTTTGTGTGATTACCCTCCAACTTTTGTGAATTTGCACATGAGCTTTGGTAGCATAACAATGTGGATCTAAATCACTAGCTTATTAGGCATACATAAATTGTTTTGGGCTGTTACGTGTGATCGATGGCTGCAGGGAAACACAGTGATGTTGACAAATGTTATCCTTTAGAGAGCAAATCAGCTTCTAAAAATGAAAATAAGACAGCGCATTTAATATTTTATATTCCAGTCCAATGTGTGTACAATCTTTCTTACTGTGGGGTCTATATTGTCTTTCTATAATAATATTCTTCTTATACATAATCTGGTCCACTGTGACACTGTTTCTCCAGAGACATTGTTATGTTTTTTTAACTACCCGGTCACACAAACAAGAAGACATATTTGTTTATTATAGCAATACTGGTATCAAAGTCACACAACAGTTTAAGTAAAACAAATAAATTACTATAAAACATTTATTTTAATAATTAATAATTATAATAATAATAATAATAATTTAATAATGACCTGGAGCACTGGGATAAACACCAAGGGCTGGACACTTGAAAGCAGGACTCTATCTAAAGTGTTTTTTCCCATAAAATAAGAAGATAATTATAATTGAAGCCCTTCATAGGGATACATGCATTTAAATGCCATTGCACTTACCTTCAAGGATTAAAGTTTTCCCTGCCATTGGGAGTGGCATACAAGCCTTTATATTATCCAGTAAAGGGAAGTTCTCTCTCTTTGGCTGCAGAAAATCCCTCAATCCCGCCATGTCATAACTTGAATATTAATTGTGTGTGATTTGTATTGTTTTTCTAACTTTCTCTGTCCTCATTCAGACGAGGGACACTGCAGTCAGCAGCTAATACATGGCGGCACTTTCTGTGCATGCCCAGGGCGTCCTTTCTGCGAGTGCCCTTTGAGACCAGAAGGGGTGTAGTCTCACTGTTAAAGTAACGCCTGGGATTCTGGGCCGGTTGGCCATCCCTATGTTTGGTTGTATAGAATTAGCTGGTTAGCTGACTTGTATCTGCTTTCGTTGCCACCATCATTTATACAATTAAAACGGTGACCTTAGTGCATCGAAATTGAAACCTGTGTCTGTGTCTTATTTCAGGTATTTAAGTCATTTATCTTTATCCTAAGGGTTAGAAGGTGAATGTGCATAGGGAGGTTATCAGTCATTTGGCGTTTAATAAGAACTAGAGATGTTCACTGACCCCCGTGTTCTGGTTTTGGTTTTGGTTTTGGATCGGGATAAACTTCATGTTTTGGTTTTGGGAAAATTTCAAGTCATTTGCAGTCAATTTTGATCACCTCACAGGTCACAATATTATTTTCATACACCTTCAAACAAAGACTGCAGCGATCTGGCTGGATGCTAAGCGACAGAGCAATGACTCAAACACATGGCAGTTCCTAGCACATCTAGAAAACATTGCCACACAGCAGTGTCCGTAAAAAAAAATGGTGCAATTAGCAATGGAGCAATGGTCTTAAAATGGACACAGTGAGATTGCAGCAATTCCACTATCCGCCGCCTGTATAATGTAATCCAGGCGGTGGGTCTGGCCATTGCCGCTTTAAAACTGGCAATCTCACTGTGTCCATTTTAAGTAATGAGAATTCCACTATCAAAGGACCACAAGAAAAGACTTGAGGTAGTCCCTAGGCGCCTGTTTGTTGTAATAATGAAAGGTATATGTTAGAGACCATTAGGTATTTAATAAGGTCCATACAAGAACACAAAGGTTAAATGGAGATGCATACTCCATCTTCCAATATCATGGTACTGGTTAAATATATGATAATACATGCAGCAGGTAGGCTGACATTAAAAGTTTACATACTGAAAACGAACACAATCCGCTCGCTTAATAGTGATGGTATAAAGTATATAGTGATTTGCAGCAATCTTGCTGATATAAAAGGTTCTGTTTTGAACACAAATAACTCACTTAAACGTGATAGTCCAGGTTGATAGTACAAGTAATAGATTTCAGCCCGATGGTCCCCCCTTTACACTGTCCCCATTTTCGGCAGCCACCTCCTACTCTACTGGGTATTAGCGCAGATATAATCCCTTTGTCCACTAATGAGAATTCCACTGCCTGTATTTTCTACAGTCATGATTTATAGGAGCTGTGTCTTAATTGTATGTCTCTTATATGGTAAGTCTCGATTTCCTCCTTGTCCCCCTTATAGTCATCGGCATATTTAGGTCGGTATTAATACTATCGGAATTATTGCCACCATACTAATGACTACCACCGGAGGGCCCTGCTCTAAGGAGATTACAATCTATTGTTACTTATTTCATTCTACGTGTCAAACTGACATGTTTCTGTTGGATTACGCCCATACATAAGTGAACTGTGACTATGTGGAATATTTTTGGCTAGTTTCTTTGGGATACTGAGTGCTGTCTTTATTGCTCTTTAGATATTTGCGAACATACTGGAAGGACTGTTGTCTGATAACTGCTAGATCCCATTAAGACTTGACTACAATTATTTGTAGAAATGATGTCTATCTCAGGGCCATCTTAACAACATTATGGGCCCCCGGGCAAAGCAGTCCACCGGGGCCCCTAGAAATAGATATAGATATAGATATATAGATGTATACAGATATAGATATATAGAGATAGAGATAGATAGATGTACTTGCTCAGTGACCCTTGAAGGTTTTTTTTGCAGGTTTTTTCTTTTGCAGGATTATTTATTCTCATTAAGAGCTGTACCTATGGGGGCCCCCTTGCCCGTGGGGCCCCCGGGCAGCTGCCCATCGTGCCCAATGGATAAGATGGCCCTGGTCTATCTGTCTCTCTGTTGTACCCAACTCCCAATGCACTGGCTCCTAAAGGTGACTTATGTCCAAAATGTGTAATAGCATCTACCCTGTGTATTATTATGTGTTCTTGGAGTTTGTAGATGTTGTTGTTATTTTAAACCCTTAAACTCAGCTTTATTTTCAACCTAGATGACCAGAACCAATTTTAAAACATTGCTAGGGGTCAGTTAAAAGGTCATTAGCTGTTAAACTATCTCATGTACCAAGGTAAGTTTTCTATTGCTCTCTTTAGAACAGATAGGAGTTTCATGTGATAGCATATATGAATAAATAGTTATTTATTTGAATATGGGTGAAAATACACTCTGTATAAACAATACTTGTGTAGACCCACATAACAGAATGAAGTATTCGCACATGCATATTTATTAAAATTTCTCATCAGAATGCACATAAATTTAATTTTATTATAAAATAACAACTGATAACAATATAATATATACATTTTAAAAGAAAATTAAATATGTTAGTACATTTATATTTAGTTTTCAACCCTAAAGGGGGCTTGAACAATTATCAATTGGAGAACACAGATATAAACCAAAATCTCTTTACTACAAAATAAATTCACTTTAAATACCCCTTTATCAAATGTCCCTATGCAAGACATTTTACAGCAATTTATTTACAGAATATGGATAATAAAAATAAAAAATAATTCTCACTTCTGCATTCCATTTGTCACATCATTATATGTCGTATAGTCATCTATCATATTCAGCAGCCCACACAGATTAATGTGAGGACCTTGCCTGACCAAATAAACCTGGAGTCACTTTCTGGATTATAATGAAGATTTAATGAGTGCCTCCATAACCTATTACTCAGTCATTGGTAGTCTTTAATCGTGTGATAAATACGGACACAAACATTGATCATAACAGATATAGAAAACATAAAAATAAAACATGTTTTCTTTACATTTGTTAAAGAAGCATTGATATATACTGTATGTCAACAAGAAATAAAATAATTGGATTAAAAAGTAAAATTAGATGTGAAGTCTCCCAACAGATCTTCACCATAGTTTACACAGGCCACTGACTGTGGAACCAAATATAGCTAATTTATCTACAAGCAAGTATATCAAAGTTCTATCATTAAAATATAATGTACTATTATATGCCTATATGAAAAGAAACTGCCTTCCACTTATTTGTGTTACATATATTTTGAGTAAGAGATGCTCTTTCTCAATAAATGTGCAGCTTAGGGTGTGAATATGCATTTATCCCGAGGTCGAAGTGGGGGTGTATACTGTGGTATGCAGTGGCGGAACTACGATTGGTGCAGCAGGTGGGGTGCACTGGGACCCATGGCAGGGCCGTCTCTTCCATTGGGCACAATGGTCAGGGGCCCGGGGGCCCTGCGGGCAAAGGGGCCCATCCGAGGCAGCTCTGTAAAAAAAAAAAATCCTGAAAATAAAAAAAAAATTAAAATACTTACCTTGCGGTCACGTCAGCGGTGATCCGGCTCCCTCTCTGGTCCCGAGTGAATGCTGGGTGTGATATCACGCCCAGCATTGATTGCGAGCACAGCACAGAAGAGCGCAGAAGAGACTCAGCGGCGCAGATAAAAGGAGAAGGGGATTGGACTTAAGGTAAGTTAAGGGGGCCCCTATATATATATACCGTATTTCCCCATGTATAAGATGCACCCATGTATAAGACGCACCTCAATTTTGGGGCCTAAAATTAAAATAAAGGTGTATTACAATAAGTTACTGAAGCAGAAGGCTTGTCTGGTTGTGATTTTAGTGAGAGATCTCACATCAGGTCTAGGGGAGCAGAATTTACAATAAAGTCCCACATTCAGTTGCAGGAAGGCAGTGCTGATGCACAGCGCTGTACATACCATACTACATGCTGGGCTAAATTATCGGCAGTCAGCGGAGACTGGGAGGCGCCTGAATGACCTGATGGTCTTGAAACTGGCAGATCTGTTCACAACAGGGGTCATCTGGGCTCAATTATCGGTGGTCAGCGGAGCTGCCGGTAACGTGACTGACAGCTCCGAGACATCAGACTGTGGGAGGCGCCTGAAGGTCCGAAAGGTCCTGCAAGCGCAGATCTGTTCAGCGGGGACTCCTCTATCATAACCTCACACCAGGGATCATCTTCTTCATTCAGGTAAGTAGCGCTGGCAGTGTATAAGACGCACCCTTTTTTTAGACCCAAAATTTGGGGGGAAAAGGTGCGTCTTATACATGGGGAAATACGGTATATATATATATCTAATATATATAAGCCTAGTGGCGTGTGTTAGTCTGTGTGTGGAAAAAAACAAATAAGCTGCAGCGCCACCTGCTGGGCAGAGTTATACACTGACCTACAAAATTCTTAGCATTATCTAATATATAAAAGTAAAAGCCTAATTTTACGAGTTGAGGGCTCAAACTCATTTTCGTGAGGTAATTTTACCTCATGAACACACATGTGTAGCGGCGTGTGTTAGTGTGTGTGTGTATGGAAAAAACTATTTTCTCAGAAAGGGCTCATCCAATTGACCTGAAATTTGGTATACTGACATTATTTGACAAAAAAATTAGAATAGTGAAGTCAGTTAACTTCCATCATCCCCCCTTCCCCCCGTGGGAGGGGTAGTAAAGGCTAAATTTACGAGTTGAGGGGTCAAACTCATTTTCGTGAGGTAATTTTACCTCATGAACACACATTAAAAAGGGCGCTTGCGTCGGGAAGTAACGCTCTTCCCCTGAGGAGGCCCGGGCTAGGCCCAAATGCATGACAAGAACCTTTTTAAGACCTTAAGTAGCTTGATTTGACTAGAATGCATGAGTATCATGCACGGGTTAACTTGTATATATATATATATATGTTAAAAAAAAGTGATTATATATATAATCACTTTTTTTTTTACATACATATATTTTTTTTTTACACACACACACACACACTATTAATATATATATATATATGTTTATATATATATAATTAATTTTTTTAGGGGCCCGGTGTACTGCATTGCCCGGGGGCCCATAAAGTAGTTAAGGTGGCCCTGACCCATGGAGGTTATGGGGCCCGCTGCACTGGGAACTAGTGAGCTGTGGGCCCAGGTTCCCTCCTCCCCACTTCCCTGCACCGGGGCCCACTTCTCGCTAGTTTCGCCCCTGGTGGTATGCCATACTATCACTTCTCATACTGCCTTCATTGTAACACTATCACATTCCAGTCACTTACATTATACATATATATACAGTGGTAGAAGTGGGGTGTATACAGTGGTATGTCATACTGCCACTTCTCCTACTGCCTTTATTCTAAAACTATCACATTACAGTCACTTACATTCACACTACTTCATACCACCACTTCTAAATTTCCACTCCGACTACTGCATTTATCACACAGAATGATACCTCAGGACAAGATGATAGGTGTCCATGGCAATCTTTTGCTTTGGTCAATAAGCGCGGTGATGGACATTTTTGAAAACTTTTCTACAGGTGACTGTGCAAAAGAGGCGGTGTTGCCCATGGCAACCAGGGGGTAAATGTATCAAGTTGAGAGTTTTCCGGCGGGTTTGAAAAACCAATCAGATTCTAGCTGTACATTCTACAAAATGACAGCTATAATCTGATTGGTTGCTGTAGGCAACATCTCCAGTTTTCAAACCCGCCGGAAAACTCTCAGCTTGATACATTTACCCCCCAGATGTTTGATTTCATTTTCTAAGCAATGCTAAGAAAAACAACAGCATCTGTAAGGTTACTGCTACCACCTATTGTGTACAGTTACCTGTAGAACTGTCTTCATAAATCTTTCCGCCAATGTTTCTTAGGGCATTAGATTTTGCATATGCTGTTTTATACACCAACGTAGGGATGGCTCCAGAGCTAGGAGTCCGCTTAAAGTACTGGAACCGCAGGACAACTGATCAGTTTCATTTATCTTTTATCGTTCCAGAGCCGGAGCAGAGATGGAGACGGCATACTGAAGCCGGAGCTGAAACCAGAATAGAACAGGAACGAAGCTCAGGTTGTGCAGCTGCTCCTCCTTCTGCTAGTTTAAAATGTTTAAATTAAATTAGACTAATATTTATATCCATGGAACAATGCTTTCACAATTCCATAACATACAATACATTTTGTAACATGCAGCTCACAGCGCCGTTCCGTTGTCCAACATGCTAGTTCCCACTGCTGCGTATGGATTTAATCCAGCATGCACTGGATTTAAAGTATGCATAGTGCACTTACTGTGTCTGAGCAACAGGTTATTTTGCTAGTCTATAAGGTAGGTATCTGCCATTTTTGTGCGCATCATCCACAAAAGCACTCTAGTGATTAATTTGTGTTTTTGTACAACAAATATGTATAATCATAAATGACTATAATATTGACATGTAACATTAATTGAATACATATCTTTTTTCTGTACGTTCTTTTGAGATTTTATATTCCGCACTGTCTGCTATAATAGAGCAAAGTAAACGTACACCCGTAGTAATCGTCACACATATCTTGAGATCCGTTCCTTGTTCACTTCGGGAGCATACAAAGCCGAGTTAGGCTAGGTACACACTGAAGAATTTTACGACTGACGTGTTATCTACAACGACTTTACCTTCGACTGAAGGTCTGATCGCTCGGACGATTAATGCGTACACACTAGTCACATTTTAGATGATTAACGAAAGACCGACCGTCCTGGTAGCAACTTTTAACAGCCATATTGTCGTGAGCAAAGATTTGAATTTTGTACAGTTGCTCGTGGATCAATCGGAATCTTATACACACTACGGACCTGAGTTATTAAGGAGAGCAAAGCATAAAAAAGAAATAACTTTGCACCTGGGCAAAACCATGTGGCATTGGAGAAGGGGGTAAATTTAAAATGTGGGGACAGAATTATAGTTGGGATAAGGCGTGTCCTAGATCACTTTAAATTTCTTGGTAAAAATAAAACTGTCAAGTATTTGTGTATTTAGATGAAAAAACAGCCTGTATTTAACTTATGTGCAAAATAATAAACTAACTAAGGAGAACATTTACTCCTTTTTTTGCCTTACTTTCCTTAATGACTCAGGCCCTACATGATCGTTGGGTGATTGGTCGGAAAATATTAAACAGTACGACCAACCAAATGAGCCGACAGTCGACACTTTGGAATGACTTTCGACCATCGTGTCACTATACACATTCATCAGACTTCCGAGTCCCGACCGAATGGTTGTATGTTGGCTCATTTGCCCGATTATTGGACAAAAATGCTCCAGTGTGTATCTAGCCTTACTTGCAGTTCAAAACAAACACATGATGCGCTCAGTATCTGTGCCCTAGTGACTCAGGCCCTTGGTGCTTATCTGACAACTGTTACTGACCAGGCTTGTCTCTGATCATCATCTTGGCTGCTGTTTATTTGCAGTTCTGATCACTTAATACTGACCAGGCCTTGCATTATGTAATATCACTTCAGCATGGCTAAAACTACCACACGTTTCACCATCACCCTACATTGGTTACCAGGTTGGTAAGAAATTTGTACTACCGGATTAGAAAATTTTCCTCACCTAACAGCATGACGAAAAATCCTCTTTTCGGATCATACCAAACACCTCTGACAATATTATGTTACTGTACTATTACATGAAACCTTTTTCCATCACTATTTAATTAATAGCAAATAATTGATAGGAAGCAATTTCAATCCAATTTTACTCAGTAAAAAATAAAAGGTTAGAATGGTACAGCTTGAGGTTCCATGTCAACCTGATTATTATTTTGGTGGCTATATATAACGTACCAGACAAGGCTCTCTCAGCCATGATGATTTACCATGATATGAAGCTATCTTTATCTTCGATGATAACTTGCCTATTAATCAAAGACATAGAACAGCAAGAATAAAATAATGTGTATTAGTAAACACATAAATAAACCCGGAAAAAAATGGATCTACTTGTTGTAGAAAAGATCAGGCACAAACAATAATAATTACAGATAGAAGCAATTAAATGTGGGAAGTCTTGTAAGGTGAGCAAATGTCATCTACCAACTATTTCATGTTTCCTCTTAGGCATATACATTGATATTGCCGAGTCTGTGTGTGTTATGACTTCTCATTGGTTGTGTTGCCCTGACCATCATCATCATCACCATTTATTTATATAGCACCACTAATTCCACACCGCTGTACAGAGAACTCACTCACATCAGTCCCTGCCCCATTGGAGCTTACAGTCTAAATGCTCTAACACACACAGACAGAGAGAGAGAGAGAGAGAGCGAGACTAGGGTCAATTTGATAGCAGCCAATTAACCTACTAGTATGTTTTTGGAGTGTGGTAGGAAACCAGAGTACCTGGAGGAAACCCACGCATGTTATACGGTAAGTTATACGGCTGAAACCAGACTTTAATCAGCCATATGTGCTCCAGAACACCCTTACTGTACATCGTCTATGTTAGTCCACCCCTTCCGTTCCCTGTTCTGCCTCTCAAGTCTTAGGGGTCAATTTATCAAACTGCGGGTTTGAAAAAGTGGAGATGCTGCCTTTAGCAACCAATCAGATTCTAGATGTCATTTTGTAGAATGTACTAAATAAATGATAACTAGAATCTGATTGGTTGCTATAGTCAACATCTCCACTTTTTCAAACCAAGTGTTGTTTGCTTTCAGACATGAATTATGTTTATTTGCATGGGGTCCATGCACAAAGCTATTTTATTTGGAAGAAAACAGACTTTACTTGGAACATGAATCATGTCCTATATATCTGTGTGTGGATGTGTGCTTCTATGTTATCCTTAATCCTCTAATATATAAATATAATAAAAACTATGTTATAGAAAAGTTCAGCCTTAAGCATTGTAATATAAAATATATTTTTGCACCTGGGCCCCCATCCTTAGTTCCGCCAACAAGAGAACGTATATATTTTATGCTCTCTCTCTCTCCCTCTGGCAGATGGAGCATTGGGAGACTATAATGTAAAACGGACTTGATCTTAAACATGCCAGGACCTCGTTTCATCAAGCCGCATCTTAACTGGCAAAGTGTTTTCCTTCTTTACACAGCATTTTATAGGATACTTTTTACGTCCTATCATTTTTTCATCATTTTTATTTCCACCAAAAATTACAATTAAGCAGAAGTTAAGTATGCAATATAAGTGAAATCCTTTTTAATTAAATAATAATAAACTTCCTAATACTTTACAAAAATGTTTCCTGGATAAAGGAGAACAGTTTTAAACTCTTCAATTTTCAGCGTATTCTCTAGGTGCTATTTCAGCATGTTGTTTGTGTTACAACCGTTCTTTTCATTTGTAAGTATAAGTTCCGCTATAAAATGCATTAGAATGGTTTTGATTGCTCGCTACAAACCCTAAGGAACTATATTTGTAAGCATATTGATGAACAGACAAAAAAATATGTTAGAAAAAGAATCAATAAGGCCTCTTACTCACTGGCATTAAAGATCCTGCTTTTACTAGTATTTGAATGCTAGAAAAAGCATTTCAATTGGAAGGAAACTATTGGTTCAAATACATCCTCGTGCTTGTGCCCTTGGCCGGGGATAGCGGTGATGCCTAATGCCGGTAGGTATCCAGCCAAAGGCCCATTCTGTCTTTATAAAGCTAACATTTCAATACGTTTGATTCAATTACGTCATTATATTCCCTACGGTTATCTACAGCTTGACGCAAAACTAAAATGGGCAAATGAAGAATAAAATAGAACATGCATAGTGGGATTACTTACTAAGCCCCCTGGAGGCTGAGCACAAGGCCTTGGATTTTCACAATGGTTCACCCAACA
The DNA here is from genome assembly GCF_038048845.1 of Mixophyes fleayi. Taxonomy (NCBI): domain Eukaryota; kingdom Metazoa; phylum Chordata; class Amphibia; order Anura; family Limnodynastidae; genus Mixophyes; species Mixophyes fleayi. The sequence goes on from NC_134407.1 coordinate 20,827,955, forward strand.
CATATCGCTGCTCTCTGGAGAAGCCTCTGTAAACTAGTGTTGAGAGGTGGAAAAAGATGAAAGGGCGCACTGAGCAACAGTGTAAATGCTGCATCAAAAGTCCAACCTCCATCCACTTTAGAGCCACCCTTTTTATTAAATAAAATATTTCCATTTTTTCAGACTAGAAGGTGCAAAATATGTCTCATTAAAAGTATAGGATGAGATCCAATCTCTTAAAGTCATCTCAGGGCCAATTGCCTGGAGACAAGTACTAAGACTGTACCTGTAATAACCATCTATCAAGAGCCAGGGAATGGTGCTGTACCTGCAATTACCAACTGTCTGGAGCCTGGAATTAGCTCAATGCCTATGATTACCAACTGCCCCGAGCAAGATGCTAATGCTATACCCAAAATTACCAACAGCATGGAACAGAAACTAAAACAAAGCATGTTATTACCAACTGCCCAGAGCCAGGAGTTAGTGCTTTACCGATTATTACCAACTGCTTGGAGCCAGAAACTAGCACTATTCCTGTAAATACCAACAGAAAGGAAATGCTGCTCTGTCTGTGGTTATCAACTGCTCGGAGCCACGAAAACCACAGTACCTGTAATCAGCAACTGCCTGTAGCCAAGAACTACTATATAGTCAGTAGCGACAGCCAAAAAGGCAAGCCTATTAAATCACCAACGGTATATATCTTTTGATGAGTAGACGTACATTACGCAAGAACAATAAGTAGCTCTTCAAAGTAAGCACAATGCAATGGGGCTGCAACAGCACTCCCCGTGTCACAAAAGAATGACCAAATCTTGGATTCTCGTTACTCCAAGATGCATCTTGCAAATTCTTGTTGACTGGTAAGTTTTGCTGTGGGATGCTAGCCACTGCTATTGCCAGATCCTGTCACATCATGTCCTGCATGATGAGTTGAGCACTGCCAGTTTTGGTATTGATGTCATTAGCAAAGAGTGTGAAGATGAAGGTGCTGGGAACTATGCTGGTGTAATACCCTACAAATCACAGGTATATTACTGTATGTATTCATTCTGAAAACTACATCTCCCAGAGTGCCTCTGGAAAGTTCATTGTAAATTGCATCGGCCATTTTGAGGCTGACAAACTGCAAACTACAGCCCCAGGCTGCTCACTAGAGCTCCAGACTGCACAAGAAGCATACAGAGACAGTTTAACACTGCAAAAACTTGCAAAAGCCCATGACAATGGACATTTTAGCTCCAGAATGTACTTGAAGGCTCCAGGAGATTGTTGGGGGTAAAAGAGAGGATCCAAAAATGGACTGCTAGATTCTAAGGGACGGTTGCTGATTTCAGTGAGTTGTGCTGTGAATGCTGTCTGGGATAATGCAGGATCTTCCCACAAGGAGCCATTGAATGCTGTTGCTGTACTGTTGGCCTGAGGGATGTTTTCAGCTAAAGTTCTAGATTTAAAAGTTAGCCCAGAAGGAAGCATCTTTGGAGTAAAGGAAAAACACCAGCTTGACACTGCCCTCATATGAAGACAGATAAGTTTATGGTTTATTTTGCTTTGCTATGTTCAAGTTATTAAAGTGAAACAAGTAGGACATCAAGCTGTGTTATTAAAGCCTCGGAGCAGGACTGTAACATTGCTATTGAGCGGTTATGGTGCTGTCTAAAGGAAGAGTTAATCCCAGTCAAATCTATTTAAACGAAAATAGCGAGAAATCATTTGTCAGTAGAATTTGTCTATAGTGTATCAGAAGTTGGATTCTATTTTGAAACTGCCTAAAATGGTTTCTGAGGAGAGAATTGCAAGTTGTTTAACTTCACAGTTGCTTGTTCCATTAGAAGATTGTGTTCCTTACACTGTGTCACGGGCACTAGGAGTCTTTACCCAGGGATCACCAGGTGGTAGGCTTACCAGAGCAATATAGATGGTAATAGGGTACTCTGGTAGCTGGGTGATCACGGACCAGGAAGCAGCAGATGATGAGATGCTCAGGAAAGTCTATGACTAGCAGCACTGGTAATATGGAGGTAATAGTACACGAGGAACTGTAGGACAAGGACACGTGAAGGTAGTCAGTGGTCTGCGGTAGCAAGTTGTACCACTGCTATAGTGAGGAGGAATGTCCAACAGAAACGAGGAGGTGATGAGAGTCAGCGGTCTGCAGATAGCAAGTGGTACCGCTGTCTGAGTGAAGGAGTGGAATCCAAGTGGAGGTATCCGGGGAGTCAGTGGTCTGCGATAGCAAGTTGTACCACTGCTATGTGAGAGGATACTGGAACAGGTGATACTGGAAACAGGGATCAGTGGTCTGCTACCAGCAAGTTGTACCACTGAATATATATGTGAGGAGGTGCACGGGGAGAGACTGCAACACAGGATATACACAGGCACCTTATATACGATCCACAGTAACATGCACAATATATATATAAATGACTGAACAGGTCTGCAAATATAGAAAGTCTCTTGAAGTAGTCCAGCACAAGTTAACACAGTCAATGATGGCAGTAGACTCAGCGGATAGCAGACTCCAGAGGAGAACCAACACAGTCCAGCAAGATATGCAATACACCAGCACAGTCAATGAGAAGTATGCATACCGTGGTTCAGAAGCAGGCAGTCAGATAGGAGTGCAGGGATACCTGAGCGGCAGGAGGCCGGCTGGATGAGAAGTCCCAGGATACCTGAGGCAGCGGTCAGTAGGTGCAGCGCACAGATAAGTAGACCAACAGGGACACGAATCCACAGGAATCAGTAACACGTGGAACTGGACTCAAGCAGGACCCAGGAGAGTGGAGATGATCCAGCAGAGGAGTAGTTGATGAGATATAAATCCAATGCTGACAGGAGGGTAGACCTGCGGGACACGTGAAGGCGTGGAGAGCGGATCAGCGGTAGATGGGTGATAGCGCGGTCAGCAGCAGCAGGACTCTGCGGTACACAGAGGTAACCAGTAGCAACCAATAGTTGTCAGTAGCGATGGAACACGGGAGAGCAGAGTAGACCAGGAGCTGTTGATCACGGAGAGTAGCAAATGGCAATGAGAGCAGCAGTCTCGAGGAAACACAGGAGAGCTGAGAAGAGACTGCAGTGCACAGGGGCAGCGGATAGGAATCAGCTAACTTGTCACGATGATGAACACAGGCGAGTTGTAGGCTGGAGGCTGTAGTGCACGGAAGCAGCGGATAGACATCAGCTAACAGTCACGATGATGAACACAGGCGAGTTGTAGGCTGGAGGCTGTAGTGCACGGAAGCAGCGGATAGACAACAGCTAACAGTCACGATAATGAACACAGGCGAGTTGTAGGCTGAAGGCTGTAGTGCACGGAGGCAGCGGATAGGAATCAGCTCACGGACTTGATGAGGAACAGGTGAGTGGATGTAAAGTAACGGTGGGAGTGCACCGAGGCAGCGGGTAGGAACCAGCAAACAGTCACAGTGAAATATAATAGCGTGATGTGGATTAGAGGACTGTAGTGCACGGAGGCAGCGGATAGGAATCAGCAAACAGTCACAATGATAAGTAATAGCGTTGAAGTGGTTTGGAAGACTGTAGTGCACGGAGGCAGCGGATAGGAATCAGCTAACAGTCACGATGATACAGATGATGGTAGAAGTGGTATGGGAACCACAGAGGTAGAAGTGGTTTGGAAACCACAGGAATCAGCAGCGCTGAAAACACGAGGAATACAGGAACACCTTCAGAGACTCATAGGAAATGAGACTCCAAGATCAGGCAACGTGGTGTTGACCACAGGTGCTTAATATAGGGAGTGTTGCCTGATCTGCCAATTGAGTTAAAGGGACATACACTGAAGTATAGGAAAGGGCTGCGCATGCGCAGACCCTCAGGATGGAGGACGGCCACGGTTCCTAAATGTCCGGGAAGAGGCACTCACAGTACGGTGAGTGACACACTGGAAATTGTGTATTGTGCATTGTGCAGAATTACTGTTTCTTACAAAGAGCTCAGGAGTCATGCATGCTGCAAGTCGATCACTAATTCCATCCTTTACAAATAAATAAGCTTCTTGTGTCCAGCTGAAACTTTGCTTTAACCTGTGGATTATAATATACTCCCGAGGGTTCTGTCTATTGTAAAGTGACCATAGTCTGCAGTAATTTTTTATGAAGCATCTAACCTTATCAAGTTGGATTAATCCTTGTTGCATCTCTACTGATTTATGCGTGATAAGTATAATCTGTATAATTGCACTAAAAGTCTATTGTGATTAATTTGTCTAGAGAATCGACTGCAGCAGCACTTAGTGAAATTGTCTAATTGATCCATTAGCAAACGGTTGCCTGCGAAAAGTATTTATCCAGTGAAACCCATTTCACTGAAGCACTAGTGTCTAACTTCAAAGTAAGATATACTTATTCAGTGATCTATGTATTGTAATTATTTATGTTTGCATACTGCTAATATTGTTGAAACAAGATTCCTAATTTGTTCTTTATTTTGTGACATGTTGAATCACATTGTATATTGAAGGTCTCGTGCTACTGCTACTGCTACACTACTGAAATCTATCTGCCACTGTGGTGAAACCTTACTCCAGAAGCAAAGCGAATAAATCCATGAGCTTATGCAATTTTAGCCCCGTGTCCCTTGTTTCATTCTAACACTATTTGATGGACCTTTGCCTCTCTATCACACCACCAGGCCTGTGGAATGCTACACTACTTCTGGGGCATCAACCATTTGTCCAGTTATACTGGCAAGGAGCAACTTCAGGATGTTGCTGAGCAAGGGCCCCATATACCATGACATTACTCCTCTTATACTAAAGAGGCCTAGCAGGATCTGTTTCTCTGATTTTTCTGGACATTCTACCTGTATCTTCCTATCATGAACCCAAGATTGAGGCATTGCGTTTTAAATAGGAATGGGCCACAGGTTTGTACTAAAAACAGGATATTAGATAGTCCTAAACACAGAGACAAAGCAATGGTTGAAAATGTATAGTGTTATCCTCCTTCATGCTTAATATGTGAAAGTTTTCATTTCTGGGTCAGGTTGTTATAATTATATCTGGGTCTCTTGCAAAATAATTTTATAGTAACTAAAATGGAAGCAGATGTTGAATTTCAACCCTGGGTGTCCCCAGAATCTGGAGAGTAAAAGTGTTTTGTGACTAATCCTTTGAAAGGAATAGGTAGTGGGTTATAAAATAAATAAATAAAATTCATGGAGTGCATTTTAAAAGGCTCTTAGTTCGAAGTTTGAGATATTTAAATTTACACACTGTAGAGGGGTTATCTAGTGGAGTCATAGGCAACAAGCCGGCCCTGGGGCCCCCCCGGCTCCTTCCTGTTTTATGTCCCTTCAGCCTTTTTTCTGCCCTATGCACTTATTTTCAGATTTTTGCCCCTCTAAGCTTAACTATCTTATAATATAAAAAAGCACAGTTGCTCAGTGCTTAGCACATCTGTCCCACAGCACTGGGGTCATGAGTTCGATTTCTGAACAGGGCCTTATCTGTGTGAAGTTTGTATGTTCTCCTCCTGTTTGCGTGGGTTTCCTCCGGGTGCTCTGGTTTCCTCCCACATTCTAAAAACATACTGGTAGGTTAAATGACTGCTGATGATATATGAGCTGTGGATTAATCATATCAGATCATGAGGATAAGACTGAACTTGATCTTATTCGTTACACTGAGCAGCTCCACATCACATCATTGAATTGGATTGTATTTTATAATTCTATTCATATGGTGTCTCATAAGAGGTTACTACATAAAGAGAAGTAGGCCTAGCCATTCATCTATTTGAGACCAAAAGCAAAATTGCACCCTCACATCTTTTATACAAACTATAATAAACATCTGTATTAAGCACAGCATTAAATATAAACTTAAATGACATCTTTATTCAGTTATATGAGCAGTAAATCAATCACTCTATTGTATAATAGTTTTCCTTAAGAATATCCTGTACCCAACAAAGACAATGATGCATACATTCTATTCCACACTCCTGGATCCAGCGACAGACAACAAAACACTAGTCAATGTTTTTTTTTAAAAAAAAAAATGTCTGTGTGTTATTATTAGCTTTGTATGTGAGCTCTAAAGACTATCAGGATTTATTAAAAATGGTCCTATGTCCACCAATAAGGAGTTAGCTTTCATTAGCTTTTCATATAAACGGAGCTACAAAAACAGATATAATCTGATTCATTTCTGTAGGTTACTGGACAGTGATAGACATTGCACAATGTTGTTAAATAAGATGTTTCACCCAGCAACAAGGTATTAACCACTAATTATCAGTATGTAAGGAAACCCCCAGAGTATATATTAAGGAAGACAGCTCATTTGTACTTGGATTGAAAAAAATACAGTTTTGTAGCATCTTTTTAATTGGACTTGTAAGTAAAATGCTACATAGCATCTACATGGAGATGGAAAAACAGGTGCCCGTATCTGTATGTGATATAGGCAGGAGAAGGCTAGCAAATTTTAGCTTGGGAACCAAGACTCGAAAAAAAATGCAGGTGGTCCAGGTAGGCAACTATGGGAGTGGCCTGGGGGCATACGCCTTTCTGCCCCCCAACCCAACCTGCCCCTGGATGTAGGTAAGATGTTTATCCAAGGCATATGCATGAGAGATCACGTACATGAAGCTCTGTACATACACACTGCACATATATGTCCGTATGTACAAATCAGAACAGATCAGGAACCGATCTATTCAGTGCTGTTTTTTATTTTCAATTTGTCATTACAAAAAGAAAGAACAAAATAATATTAAAAAAAATAGCTCCTGATATAAGTATAGTATAGATCCTTATAGTAGTATAGACGTAGTATAGCTCCTGATATAAGTATAGTATAGATCCTTATAGTAGTATAGACGTAGTATAGCTCCTGATATAAGTATAGTATAGATCCTTACAGTAGTATAGATGTAGTATAGCTCCTGATATAAGTATAGTATAGATCCTTATAGTAGTATAGACGTAGTATAGCTCCTGATATAAGTATAGTATAGATCCTTATAGTAGTATAGACGTAGTATAGCTCCTGATATAAGTATAGTATAGATCCTTATAGTAGTATAGACTTAGTATAGCTCCTGATATAAGTATAGTATAGATCCTTACAGTAGTATAGATGTAGTATAGCTCCTGATATAAATATAGTATAGATCCTTATAGTAGTATAGACGTAGTATAGCTCCTGATATAAGTATAGTATAGATCCTTACAGTAGTATAGACGTAGTATAGCTCCTGATATAAGTATAGTATAGATCCTTACAGTATTATAGACGTAGTATAGCTCCTGATATAAGTATAGTATAGATCCTTACAGTAGTATAGACGTAGTATAGCTCCTGATATAAGTATAGTATAGATCCTTACAGTATTATAGACGTAGTATAGCTCCTGATATAAGTATAGTATAGATCCTTACAGTAGTATAGACGTAGTATAGCTCCTGATATAAGTATAGTATAGATCCTTATAGTAGTATAGACGTAGTATAGCTCCTGATATAAGTATAGTATAGATCCTTATAGTAGTATAGACGTAGTATAGCTCCTGATATAAGTATAGTATAGATCCTTATAGTAGTATAGACGTAGTATAGCTCCTGATATAAGTATAGTATAGATCCTTATAGTAGTATAGACGTAGTATAGCTCCTGATATAAGTATAGTATAGATCCTTATAGTAGTATAGACGTAGTATAGCTCCTGATATAAGTATAGTATAGATCCTTATAGTAGTATAGACGTAGTATAGCTCCTGATATAAGTATAGTATAGATCCTTATAGTAGTATAGACGTAGTAAAGCTCCTGATAGAAATAAAAAAAAACATTTGTATGTACATTATGTTTTCATTGTTTCATAAAATTACTTTCTGTATCAATACCACAATCAATAACGTGTTGAAACAATCATCTATAGATTAACATAGTAATCTAGAAATATGATAAAACGTGATTGTAAATGACAAAAGTATAAAATATAAATGAAACAAAAAAGGTACACAAACAAGAAAGGACATTGTTTGTATTGGGAACACCCGCGAACAGTTAATACCCTCCAATACCTTTCTGGTTCTGCATGTGTTCCATATTAGGCTAATTTGCCCAGTTATAGCATCCTTTTCATGGGTGGGGTACGTATTCCCGGAGACAGTAATCCCGACAATAGTTACACAGACTTATAAAAGCCTGATTAGTATAAGTGCGACACTGAGTAAATATAGAGATACCTTAATTTACATACATAGTATCTCAGACACTTCTTATAGACGACAGGTATAAATTGCGAGTGGAGAAAAGGCGGTAATCTGGTTATTTGCAATGGTCAGAGTGAGATTGCCGGTTTTAAGGCGGCAATGGGCGTACCCGCCGCCTGGATTACATCGGGTCGTGGCATTGCCGTGTTAAAAACCGGCAATCTCACTCTGACCATTGCAAATAACCAGATTACAATGTGTTACAAAACCAAGACTGCATGGCAGACATATAACTTGGTATATCGCACATGAGAAATATAGTACTGAATTTTTTTTGCAAGTAAAAAAACATTACATAATGCTCTTACATAAGACAATTTAAACATCTGATTGTATTTTTACCACTATAGTTATCCTTGGCAAATGTCATCTATTATTGTCACATTTCTTATTCGAGTCTTGTAATCATAATAACCTTTTATTCACTATCAAATGCATGAATCACTGAACTTTACGGGCGACACAGAAAGCTGTCAGACTCCCCCCCTGCCTAACGCACAGCTCACCCTGCTCTGATAATCTCACTGCAGACTGCACTATTAAAGGACCACCTATGTTTATGGATTCAACTCACTTGTAAATATAGTTTTCTGGAAGTAATACTGTCATCTGAGAAATATAATCAGCAGTTCAGGGAGATATTTCATTTTTTTTTTTTGCTGGGAGTGCTGAAGAGTTTGTACTTTGTAGTGGAAATATAAATATGACAGTACATAGTGTTTGCCTGGCGTTTTCTGTATGGTTTGATATTAGCACTGTGGTTAGAGACAGCAGAGAGATAGATTAATTGCCTCGTTTGCTATTGAGTCCTCAATGGTCAGGAACATGTAAATCAGGCAGTCTGGCTCATGCTGACTTCTCCCAATTCCCAATATTACATTAAATTCTAAAAGCTAGTAAAGGAAAATCGAAGTATTGAGTTTTGTTATGTTAAAACTGAACAATCTGCATATCATAGCCACTAGGGAATAAAAAAAAAAAATCAGTAGTATATGTAGGCCCAATTTCATTTCACAAACCAAATGAGTAGCAACAGTTAGGGACTGTTTTAGGGGAGTTAACATCAATATAGCGGCCCAAACGTATATATAGAATGATGGCTGCAAAATTGCTCTCTAAACTGGACTATCATTTAGGAGGAATGGTCACAGGAAATAGACAGATTAGGTTTAGTGCTGCTATTAGATGCATGTTTGCAACAAACTATATGATGCATGTTTGCAATTAGTATACCCGGTAGTTTACTGCCACAATCATTGCACACAGTGCTGTGATATCACTGCAAACTGTCCTCCAGCCAATAGTATTGCATTGAACAGCAACAAAACTGCTTCTGGGATTCATAGACACTTATACAAAGCGTACTTCTAGGGCAACAATGAAAAGGCAAAAACGTACACACACACTTTTCTTATATTATATACTAGAGATGTGTGCAGACCCCCTTCTTTTGGTTCGTTATTAAACCATCTTTTTGTATTGGTTTTGGGGGAAAAAAGCTTGTGTGTTGGGTTTGGATCTAGATTTCATTAAAACTTGTGACAAAAATGTAAAATCAAGTATTTTTTAACTGTTTTTGCTTCTACATTAGTATTTATATCATTAAAACTCATTTACAGTCTATTTTCTAATGACCGCCTCACAACTGTCAATGTTTTCAACCAATATTTGCAAAAGGCTGCAGCCAGCTGGCTGGCTAAAAATAGGGCAGAGTAGTGGTACAAAAACATGGCAGTTTAAAAAAATATACGATACCTATGAAACATAGTGGCACAGCAGTGGCAGACAGGATGGCAGTTTAATAAAGTAAAGGACACATTTAAAACATCGAAGCAGAGCACTGGCTGATAGGACTGACAAATTAGAAAAGAAGATATCCCAAGGTGAGCTTGATCAAGAAGTGAAATGGTGGGAAAAAGAAAATAGTCATATTTGTAATTCTCAATATTAGACAGCATATGTGATACATTGTAGAGAGGGAGAGCAGCAGTAATAAAAGCTCATTACATGGATAGCAGCAGCATAGTCATTTTAGAAAAGAAGATAGATCAAGGTGGGCTGCACTCAGAAGAGAAATGGTTTGAGAAAGACAATGTACTTATTTGTTATGCTCAACATTAGACAGCATGAGTGACATATTGGAGAGGCAGAGCTGTGGCAGTAATAAAAGCTCCTTAGATGGATACCAGCAGCATAAATAGTCATTTTAGGAAAGAAGATAGACCATGGTGGGCCTCATCCAGAAGTTAAATGTTTTGGGACTTATTTGTTATTCTCAACATTGGACAACATGTGTGACCCATTGGAGAGGTAGATCAACAGCAGTAATAGAAGCCCATTAGACAGACAGCAGGAGCATAAATAATCACTTTAGAACAGAAGATTGACAAAGGTGTGCTGTGTTGACTCATCATCAGTATGACTCTTTGCAAAGGAAAGTTTTTTCTGGCAATCACATTTTTAGGACAAGCTGAAACAGAGGATGTGTCATGTGCAACTTGAGCCGACAGCTCACCCCCAAGGAGCTGTTTCCATCTCTGAAAATTTGTGTCAGTTGGAAAGAAAGACATTACATATGACATAAACCTAGGATCAAGTGTGGTTGCCAAAATGTAGATCAAGATGCTGCAAACCTTTGGGTTCTGACTGATCAAATAAGGAATTTGATCTACAAGGCCTACATACTTAGCAGAATCGCTTCATATCCTCTTTCAGCTGCTTTTCCAGTAGTTTGATTAGACTTGATTGGCAGTTTTATGAACCCACTTCATTTGTTACCGTTTTGAGTGGTTTGCATAAAACCAAAAGAATATTCCAGTGTGCTGGAGTAAAGTAACATGTTCCCCTCTCCCTATCTCATGACTTGATGTGTAGGTCTTGATAGCTTGTTGCTGTTCCTCCAGGTGTGGAATTCCACCTCGTTGCTACCTCTTGCTTCTGTTGGTGACATGAATGATTATATGGTTTTTGCAGCTGCTGCAATGATCTACATGCGATCGCTGAATTCCAAAAATGCCCAGACATTTTACGGGCCACAGACAGCATGTACTGCACTGACCTTTCAATTTTTTAAGAAATTCAGTTTTTTAAGAAATTCTGTGGTGGACTCACAAAGGCTACAGATGCCTTGACAAATGTTGTCTGGCTTAGGATAGAAATATTTCCACGTGCAAGAGGTGGTTTTTGTTTGTCTTTTGCCCAGACATGGACACACTTGGACAAAATCAAAACCATTCTCATTACCTTGTTCAAATAATTAGTGTTGTCCGATCCACAATTATCCCCCTCACCCTCTTTCACACTAGCACCTTCCAAAGTAGCATACTCAATTTCTTTGTCTAAATCATTATCACTACTCAACCTCACATTTCAAATTTAGGAAATTTTGGCTCTTTAATTACAGTGTTAAAACCTGAAATGTCAAATTCACACATAGCAGTCATGGACACCCTTAGACTCTATACATGATTCTGTGAATGGCCAATTTGTTCTTCAGCCTTGTCCTCTGTATTCTTTTTATGCACTGATGTGGCTGATTTGGAGCTAGCAGACCTACACTTAGAGCACGAAGGTGGTGCATCGGAAGTTACAGAAGATGCATGACCATGTTGGGTATTTGCTTTTCCTCATCTGTGTTTGACAGATGCCAGGAGAACACTTCCTACCCAAATGCTTACTGCCAACTGTAAAGTTTGGTGGAGAAGGAATAAGGGTCCAGGGCTGTTTTTCATGATTTGCCCCATGAAGGAAAAATATTAGAGAACTGTGTGCTTCCAACTTTGTATCAACAGTTTGGAGAAGGTCCTTTCCTGTTTCAGCATGCACAAAGCAAATCCATAAAAAATTTATCGAGTTAGTGTGGAAGACCTTGACTGACCTGCACAGAGTCCTCACCTCAACCACATTGAATACCTTTGGAATGAATTGGAACGCCAACAGCGAGCTAATGTTCTAAAATCTAGACTAAAGTCTTCCCACAAGAGTGGAGGCTGTTGTAGGAGCAAAGGGGGACTAGCTTCCTATCAATGGCCATGGCATTGGAATGAGATGTTCAACAAGCACATATGGATGTGATATTCGGGTGTCCACATACTTTTGGACATGTAGTGTATATAAATATATTGTTTAAAGATTGAATTATCCTGAAGATAACCCTTTTTAAAATATACTTTAAAATGTGCTCCAATTTTGAATTATCTGTTATTATTGTACGATAAGACTAATACTGCTAAACACATTGAAAAATCCCCCCCCAAACATCAGGTCTTTTTACAGGTTGTATATTTTAGGACACAATTACACCAGACCAAGTAAATGAATAATTTTTAAAATGTTTACAACTTTTCATTAAAGTTCACTGTTATTTTTACATCATTACATCTGGGTCTCATAATAATAATATGCATGCACGGATTTCTGATAATTAAAGAGAGTATCACAAATATTCCTATTTGCATAATTATGTATGTATCACGCGAAGGGCTCCTCTGCAGAATTAGACTTGAAATTAAAACCAGAATGAGATAAAACAAAGGATATGCAAAACTATTTCCTGTAACTTTTACTTGTCTTGTGAAATGTTTAATAACAAACAATCTGGTGCAGATTAATTAAAATGCATTTTTGTTTATTTCTTTAGACTTAGATTTGAATTTCATAGGTAAAAATTTGAATCGGTAGCAAGTCTATTCTGTATACACCCCCTCCATTATGATAAAGAGATGTTTTTCAAAGCCTGTAATTGAATTTCACACATAAGCGCTTGCTCACTGAACCCTACATGCATACAGGTGCACAGCTGCAGGAGAATTGAAATTCTCCTGCGCCATCCTAGCAATTTACACCCCTTATTTATTTTCAGAAAGTGTTCTGCACCGCTCGATATAGACTTCCTGACTAAACATCAAGTACAGAATATTTATGTAGGCCGATAAAAATAATAAGAAAAAATAAACTTTTCCTCTGCCAGTATAATATTTTGCTCTCGGGATAGGCTGTACCTTGACCAGCGAGCCACTGTAGTATCTGGTTTTGCACACTCGACATACAGAAGGGTTTATTTTTAAGCTTAGCTTCCTATGTTTGTGAAGCGGTGAACTGTAAAATGAGTGATTTCAGCAGTAGTTTATTTAGCTGTTCATCTCTATTGCCTCCGTGGTTACAGATTTTATTAGTCTTTGCAGACCTTATTTTCAATTGTGTGCGCATTGGCTTGAGAACTTAATGAGAATGTAACAAATGGTGAAAAGTACACGTTACTACTAACTGGTATAAAAATGTCATATAAAGGTGGTGATAGCTTTAACATGCCTGGTGACCAACGCCAGCTGTTTCCATAATACAACATACTTGGAAGAGATTGAGCAAATTCTCCCTTGACATGAGTGCATATTCACCCCCACACAATTATAATTATTATTCTTATTATTTTGATTATCTTTTAATTCTAAGGTGCAGCAATAAGTCGGCATCAATGTACATAGGGGATTTGAACAAACAACAAAATTAAACAGATACAAAAATACCAAAATCACATAAACACAAAAATCAGAATTGATATAATTACAGCCTGCAAAAAAAGACTAGGAGAGAGGGCCCTGTTTGTGAGAGCTTACATTCTAGAGGGGAGGGGCAGACAAAAAGAGGGAGAAGATGAGAGGGGGCACCAGTTGAGGTTGTAGAAGTGGCAGAGTTAGGAGGAGATCTGGTAGACTTGAAGGAACAGGTAAGATATTAGGGCACGTTTGGAGCCTTGAAGAATGGTAGATAGTTGAATTGGGCATGGAAGAGGTTTCCGAAGGTTGGGAGCAGAAATCTTGAAAGTGGAAATGGGTAGTTGGAAAATTTAGGGTAGAGAGGTTGAGGGCTTTGTAGGTGAGGGTGAGGATTTTTAACTGGATTCTGTTGGGAATAGGCCGCCAGTGTAGCAAATGCCTCACAGTGACATCATTCACTCTACCTCCAATACTCAGGCGACTCCACGGCTCCGATCGTGTGTAAAAGGGTTAGGAAACTCTCTTTGAAAAACATTTTCTTCTTAAGGCTGCTTACACAGAGCTGTAAAAATAAATTATCGTGGTCGGTTAGAACAGGTGTTGTCCCATTTCTCACGTCTGTGGTCACAGCCTCAGCTAAAATTGTATTATCAGACTACATTGCAAGCGTCCAGCTCCATGGCAACAGCGAGACTTCTTTTTTCAAAGAAAGGTTCCTAACCCTTTTACACACGATAGGAGCTGTGGACCTATGAGAGGGAGCCGATTACCATTAGAAGGAGTGGCCATTTCCAGAGATGCCTGAGTATTGGAGCTAGAAGGAATGACGTCACTGTGAGGCATTCTGGGCTCTGTTTTCGAGTTTTGGGAGTCGCGTTATACGGAGAAGCTTTTTACCCACCCAGTTATTGATATAGCGGCGATCCATCTCATACTCCACTGTTGGATTATTTGATCGTACATTTGAGGACATTTTACCAGATGATAAGTACTGTTTCACATCTATTGTCCCATATTGAGTGAGAACTCTATTGTTTATGGGTCATATGTAGTTTATACTGCTCATGTTTTATACCTATGTCTGCCGGATTTATATATATTGTTTGAGGACTATGAGTACTATATCTATCCATTGAGGACCATTGGGTTACAAGTAGTACACACTGCATTTTACCTTAGACGTTTGTGTATAATTTATTCGATTGACACACCCAGATCTCTAGGTATATAGGAGCGCTTGTCAGTTCCTCATATTTGTTTGTTGTCACCTGAAGTAGTTACTCCTAGATCCCTTTCCTCCTCAGTAGTTTCCATTATTATGCAATTTAGCCTTTGGGTTTTTGAGACCCAAGTGCATGATTTTGCATTTGTTGACATTAAACTGTAGTTTTCACTCTCTTGACCACTCCTCTAGTCTACCCAGGGCCGTCTTTCCCATTGGGCACAATGGGCAGGTACCCGGGGGCCCTGCAGCCCAGGGGGGCCCGTTGGAGGCAGCACAAAAAAAAAAAACCTGAAAAAAAAGGAAGAAGAAAATACTAACCGTGCTGTCAGCTGGCGCTCCGGCTCCCTCCCTGGTCTCCTCCTCCGTGCAGTGCATGTCGGGTGTGATGACGTCATGCCTGACATCCATTGCGGAGCGCGACGGAGGAGGAGACCAGGGAGGGAGCCGGATCGCCAGCTGACAGCACGGTAAGTATTTTCTTCTTCTTTTTCTTCAGGTTTTTTTTTTGTGCTGCCTCCGACGGGCCCCCCTGGGCTGCAGGGCCCATATATATAGCCACTTTTTTTTATATATACATATGTATATATAGGGGCCCCGGTGCACTGCTTTGCCCGGGGGCCCAAAAGGTTGTTAAGAGGGCCCTGAGTCTACCTAGATCATCAATCATTTGATTAACCCCTTCTGGTGTATCTCCAGCAGTGGTTCAAGGCATGGTGTGGCTGGGAGCTTTAAAACCCAG
Organism: Mixophyes fleayi; assembly: GCF_038048845.1. Lineage (NCBI taxonomy): Eukaryota > Metazoa > Chordata > Amphibia > Anura > Limnodynastidae > Mixophyes > Mixophyes fleayi. The sequence continues at coordinate 20,843,649 of NC_134407.1, forward strand.
GGACAGTGTATGGCGGGGTTCCACAGCAAAATATGTGCAAGGTCCAGCTATGCCTCTCTAGCCTCCAGGGGGAGTCAGGAGAGGGTTAAGTCTAACGAGCAGGATGCAGTTGTATTTGAAATCTAGGACTAGGGGAAATTGTAAGGTACTGATATCTATAAATCTGACAGACACAATTCTAGGCCAGTGACGTCAACCTGATACACTTCATAGACAGCCCCCCAACCTTCAAAAGGGCCACACATTGCCCTTCAGCTTAGAAACAATTTAAAATGGAAATTATAAAGCAGGAAGGAGCAGGGGGCCCCATGGTCACCTGTTGCCATCTCTGAACTAGACACCAATCAGATTCTAGCTGTCATTTTGTAGAATATACTAAACAAATGATAACTAGAATCTGATTGGTCGCTATAGGCAACATCTCCACTTTTTCAAACCCGCAGTTTAGTAAATATACCCCAAGCACTCCTGAAGTTACCTGGGACTGCTGGGAGACAAAAAATTTCAGGTCCTAGTCTAAGGAGTGTCTACAGTCTAGTAATAATCTTAAGAAACCTGTCCTGTGCAGCTTATACGTACCATTGTTTGAGTAGCTATTGAGTAATTGCAGCCAAAGGGAGCTCTGCAGCTCATCTGATTAATATCTTCAGCTCTGTGTTACAAGACAGTGGAATTGGTTTTCTATATTTCAGCATAAAGGAAGTGGACGACTTCATTACCATGGTTGGAGTTACTTGCCTATGCTTTGCGACCTGATTACTCATCTTTTGTCCACCGCTATTTTTCAATGGAAGTTTGCTCTACTCCAATATAAGAGGATTTAGACAACGCTACATTGCCATGGGGTACCCACATGTATTACTATTGCATTTTATTGTGCATGTGTGGACATTAAATAAAAAATATCTTTGTATCATCTACATCTGGAAGAAATTGTTTAAAAAAATTATTTGTATTTTTTTTAATTTATTTTTATGCTTGATTATTTTCACTATTAGCATAAAAAAAGTAGTTGGATAAAGATTGTGCTACAACCTTAGAAGTGTGTATGAAAAAGATCAGAAAGTTAAACAGAAAAAAAAGACTACTGCCCTTTAAACCCAGTTACCATTTAACTGTCGGGAATATTTTTTGCACAGTCTCTTTACAGAAGCAATTGCAAATTGAAACCTTAAGATAGTTATTCTTAAAACACTAATGACCTGAAAAAAGGTGAGACTTTGAATATAAGAAATGTTTTCAAATATTTTTACACTTCTCAAAGAAGAAATTCTACATTTGTGATAAAAATTATTATGCTCACTCTATATTAAAATTTAAAATTCAGTTTTCAACAAAATAATGTGTAAACTCACAGCCTGATTTTTGTTGTATAATTGAGATGTAATTAAAAGGGCATTATCTGAAGTGATATAATTTAGATTTCAGGACATAAACCTACTGTCATACATTCTAAAAAATAGAGATACATGAATGTATAGTTAAGCATCACATGATCATATTTAGGTAAATTAATCTTGAAATATAAACTTTTGTGTCGTCAATGATTTGTATTGATTGGTTGCTATCAATTTGCAGTTTCATTCATACTGATTGTTGCCTGTTTCTGTTATTCTAAAAATAAAGCAAATCAGCACATGTTCATTGTTGTTATGACTGTACCTAGATGTTTAATGTCTGCGTTGTTTTTGAAAATATTGGGCCTGATTCATTAATAAAATTAAGTAAAAAAAAATTGATTAAGTAGTCTCCTGGACAAAACCATGTTACAATACAAGGGGTGCAAATTAGTTTTCTATTTTACACATAAGTTAAATACTGTCTGTTTTTTCATGTAGCACACAAATACTTGATAGCTTATTTGTACACTGAAAATTAAAGTTGATATTTGTGTGCTACATGAAAAACAGACAGTATTTAACTTATGTGCAAAATAGAAAACTAATTTGCACCCCTTGCATTGTAACATGGTTTTGTCCAGGAGACTACTTACTCAATTTTTTTACTTAACTTTCCTTAATGAATCAGTCCCATTGCTTTTAAATAAACAGATCAATTGCATCTAAATCATATCAATACCACACTAAGAAAATCATTGTGCATATTGGAAACGTTATTTTTCTCCTATAGTCATACCTACTGTAGCTATATATATATGGTCCTAACGGGCACCAAGCTCCCAAACCACACCTACTGCAGCTCTCAATGACTCTTAACCAATACTTGCCGACTTTGAGTTCTAGCCCTCTGGGAGATCCAGGAGGAGGGGGTGTGGTGAAAGGGTGGAAGGAGACAGGGCGAATCACATAATTTTGGCCCTGCCTCAGTGACAAAATTATTGTAATTTTGTCACGGGACGACGACGACAAAATGGCACCATTTGTGGTGAATCGCGTCATTGAGGCTCATCGGGGGCAGGATGCGGGAGAATTGCCTGGTCTTTAGGAGTCTGGGAGAGCTACCCAGAAATCGGGAGTCTTCCAGATATCCCGGGAGAGTAGGCAAGTATGTCCTAACCTTATTGCACAAATGAAAGTGTTAAATAATTCAACATATGCTAAACGCAAGTAATATGTAAATAGTGTGTTATTAAATACACAAAATAATAATAATGACTTTCAAAATGGGCAGAGCTGTGCCCCTGCCCATCTGCTATTCTATGCTGCAGTCTATATTGTCTCCTAGCAGATCTGTTTTTTGCTGAATTTGGGCCAGGTGCACGAGGGCATCTGGTTATGCCCCCACATGTAAAAAAGAGAATTTGTTTTAGCAAGATGTGACTACTTAAATGAGATTCAAGCATATTTAAAGTTGATGTTCCCCATTTATCAGGGGTCCACAGAGGATTATTCTCCCCACAAGGCTCAGGGACATATTGTTAAGCAGCACATATTGTAATCCAGTTGATGTTTGCAATTCTGCATGGCAACGTATAGTGGATAAAGTGTATAAAAGCCTGAGCTGATAATCAGAAACATCTTGATAGACGTTTGAGGAACATCAGAAACGTATGAGTTGCATGTGATGTAGAGATAAGCTGTAATTCTCACTTATTGAATTGCTTTGTTGTGTAAATCTTGTGACTTCAGGTGCGCCCGTTATCATCATCTATTTATTTATAAAGCGCCACTAATTCTGCAGCGCTGTACAGAGAACTCACATTAGTCCCTGCCCCATTGGAGCTTACAATCTAAATCCCCTAACACACACACAGACCGAGAGAGGCTAAGGGTAATTTTAATAGCAGCCAATTAACCTACCAATTTGTTTTTGGAGTGTGGGAGGAAACCCGAGCACCCGGAGGAAATCCACACAAACACGGCGAGAACATACCAACTCCTCACAGATAAGGACATGATCGGGAATTGAACTCATGACCCCAGTGCTGTGAGGCAGAAGTGCTAACCACTAAGCCACGGTGCTGCCTATGTTGACAGACAGTCCCAGTTATCCAAGCATCTAACAACTTGTACTTTAAAATATGCTAAAGCATTCCTCACATTAGAAATTTCATATTATAATTTTTATTCCGTTTTTTTGGGGGGTGTGTAGCTGCATTGACTCTCACACAAAAAAACACCCTTTTATAACTACAGATGTCACTGAATGACCCTTTCAAAATTGAAAAGTATTGAAAAATAGAGAAGATTAGAATATATAGCTTTTTTGGGTGTGCAGCTGCTGCTGAAGCTCCCACGCAAACACCCTTTTTTTTCCCCAAAATGATTTCAGATGTCACTACCCCACATAAGATTACTTTCACTAGAAAAACGTAAATTTTAAAAAAAAAGAAATGTAAATTTTTTTCCACTAAATCTACTACTTAGTTCAGAATTATATCTAACCCAGTCTATGTAGTAGTACTATTATATGCAATGCATGAACAACAACTAGTAGTCACTAGTCCATGTCATTTCTGTAAAGGATTGAAAATAAAAGCAATTGATAAGCAAACTATTGTAGCTGACTGATCTCTGCAGAACTGCTTTACAATAATGACACAATTCTACTGTCTTTTATGTCTATTTCTATGAAAGAGAGAGAAAATGAAGAAGTGAACCGCCTGGATTTCTTGAACATTGTTTATCTGTGGTGGAAAAAGCAAACTTAAAATGATTTTTATATAAAATATATTTCTTTATCTGGACCATGTTGCTAAAAACATAACATTTATATTAAATAAACACTATTGCAACATGAAGATAATCTGCAGAGAATGTAGTGTTTTTCCACTGTCTGAAAAATTTGACTTCCAGCGGACGTTGTATGGTTGCTATGTAACTACAATATGAATTACTCAATTCAGAATTGAGTAATGATGGGAGAACTTGAGAATGTTTATTTACAAATGATAAAAGGAAATAAATATCACTCTCTGCAGTAAATCAAATGTGCGGCACTCATCGGTAATTCAAATTTCCAATATTTTTTGTGTGTGTTATTTTACTGAATATTGAAACTAATTATCTAGATAAAATCTGACATAATCTTTAGTCATAGATACAGAGGGCCTGAGCCATTAAGGAAAGTAAGGCAAAAAAAATAAGTAACTGTTCTCTGGGACAAACCATGTTACAATGCAAGGGGTGCAAATTAGTTTATTGTTTTGCACATAAGTTAAATACTGGCTGTTTTTTCATGCAGCATACTAATACTTGATAGCTTTATTTTTACACTGAAATTTAAAGTTAATCTAGGACATGCGCTACCCCAACTAAAAATATGTCCCCACATTTTAAATTTACCTCCCCCTCGAATGCAACATGGTTTTGGCCAGATGCAAAATTACTCCTTTTTTATGCTTTGCTCTCCTTAATGATTCAGGTCCAGAATGTGCATGTCAGTAGTATCTAGGCAAAAATCATAACTCATTATTTTAATAATTACCAGCTGTTAGTTTGTGGATAACATTTATTGTTGTATTTATGTATTTTTATTTAATTAGTTTATTGATTCCAAAATAGCAGAGTTCTCTCTTATTGAATTGATTAATCTCAGTCAGTTCCCTTTATTTTTTCCAGAAGATCAAAAGATGAATTATTTTTTGTTTGTAAGGGATAAAGTCTAGTTTGTAAATTACCTTAATACTAATACTTATAATCTCACTTTAACCTATGCTCACAGTTCATGCACTATAAACATTTTGGATATTACCCTCAAAGATAATGTTGTACGTAGCTCTTCCGATCAAAAGGAATTACGCTCAAACAATTTTTTACATTATAATAGTTGTCACTATAAAAGTTGGATCCAAAATATCCCAAAGGGACAAATTAGGAGAACCGGATGTTCAGATGATCAACAATTTGGAATACAGGCCAACACATTGTTGGACGCACTTAAAGAGAACAAATATCATAAATATTTATTATATCAGTCACGAACAGAGGCTCTGACACTGAATTAAGAGGGACTATCAATTAGTATACTAATAAAACTAAACGTAGCAATTGCTTAGATAGAGACATGTCAACTTCATTTATTTCAAAGTTTAACAATTCGTCCAGCTCTACAAAGAAAATCGTTAAAACAAAATTACCATATTCTGCTGACAGATTCTGTATTAAAACTTACATAGATTCCCAGGCCTCTATTATTTTTAAAAAAGTCGAAAAATCTGGGTAATCTTTTAGTCCCCAATTTATTTAAGGATGAAAGATCTGATGTAAAAGGACAAAAATAGATGCAGTAACGTTTGGAACAGATAATTTTGAATCATATAATACAAAAAAGCTTTTTCAATGGAATTATTGATTGACGGTAACGCAAAATATGTCATTTATGTATTACAATGTCCATGTGACTACTGATACGTAGGACGAACCACTCACACACATAAAACAACATTTCTAGAATATCAGTGAAATATCCTAGCAAAGAAAAGAGATCAAAGTATCCCTACATATTTTTTAGAATTACACGGGGACAATCCTGTTGGTTTAACCTTGATTCAAGAATTACATAGTTACATTTTCTGTGCAAAATATTAGTATAGCATAGATACCATTAATATCAATATTATGTGCTTTAAAGATTTCAGTGCTGTTACACTGAAATGTTCATTGTTCTTTATCTAGCTCACAGTAGAATCTTTAGGGGAAAATTTTCTGAAGTTAACAAATGATATTCTGATTTATTATGTTAAGCTCTGAGGATAAATATACTAATCTTTCCACGGAAATGTAAGAACTCATAGGGAATTAGTATATTAAAATTTAGCATTTTCAATATATATAGTTTTTTGTATCTATATACTGTTGATAAATGATATAAAGTATACTGTGACCATTGTGACCATTGATGGTCACAGTATCTGCTAATTATGTAATAATATGTCTAGTATAATTGCATGATCTTAACACAGAATGGAGTGTTATACTGCTGAATTGTACTAGTAATCATGTTATCTTGGGATAGGTTTGTATTGTGCTGAGAATATTAGGTTATCCAGTCCAGGTGTTGAATAATTGTAAGACCTCTGTGGTAGGGTCATTGTTCTTGTAATGCAGGAGCTGTTATTCCAGCAGCCACTTTCTTCTGATGAAAGTGCCCATAGACTCTTAAAACGCGTTAAGGATTTTACGCTACACACGGTTTATACGTTACCTGCATACAGAAAGCAGCTGATCGACTCAAAGTGAATAATTTCTGTCTGGAGCTGCATATCGGGAAGAGCACTCTGCAAAGAGACTGGTGTTCAAGAGTTGAGATTCACATTAAAATACCAGCAGTGCTGGAAATTAGGAGACAGCACTCTTTTCACTTCAGCTAAGATATTTCTAAAAAATGTCTGGCCTGTAAATATAGCCAGAACTCGGGTGAGGACAATCTTAATTTCTCCGGTAGGCTGGAGAAGGCACATACTTTCCCATCATTTTTTA